>NC_137661.1:3478893-3640955 GCF_963422515.1 Blennius ocellaris | reverse complement strand
CCATTTCAGCCTCCTAACTGAAACTGATCTGGTTCCACAAGACGGAGCTGGAGAACTGAAGGTTCTGCCTCCATTCTACTGGGTTCTGCCTCCATTCTACTGTTAGAAACCCTAGGAACCTCCAGGGGGCAGTACTGAGAACCTAGAGTTCTGTAGAAACCCTAGGAACCTCCAGGGGGCAGTACTGAGAACCTAGAGTTCTGTAGAAACCCTAGGAACCTCCAGGGGGCAGTACTGAGAACCTAGAGTTCTGTAGAAACCCTAGGAACCTCCAGGGGGCAGTACTGAGAACCTAGAGTTCTGTAGAAACCCTAGGAACCTCCAGGGGGCAGTACTGAGAACCTAGAGTTCTGTAGAAAACCCTAGGAACCTCCAGGGGGCAGTACTGAGAACCTAGAGTTCTTCTGGGGAGATACGGGACTAACAGTTCTTTAAGATAAGATGCTTGTTAAGAGCTTTATAGGTTAGAATAAGGATTTTAAATTATACTCTAGATTTAACAGGGAGCCAATGAAGCAAGGTTAGTATTGGAGTGAAGTGATCTCTTACGCTCGTCCTTGTCAGGACTCTCGCTGCAGCATTTTGAATCAATTGAAGACTTTGTAAGCAGTTATTTGGACATCCTGATAATAGGGAGTTACAATAGTCTACTCTCCAAGTAACAGACGCCTGGATTAGTTTTTCGGCATCACTCTGAGTCCGCATGTTTCTAATTTTGGAGATTTTGCGTAGGTGAAAAAAGACAGTCCTTCAGATTTGTTTAATGTGAGTTAAAGAATAAATCCTGGTCAAAAACAACTCCCAGGTTCCTCACAGTGGTACTGCAGGTCAAAGTAATACCATCCAGTGTGACTACATCTTTAGAGCATTTGTCTCTCAGATGTTTTGGCCCAAATGTAATAATTTTCCGTTTTATCTGAGTTCAGGAGCAGGAAATTCCAACTCATCCAATCTTTTATATCTTTAAAACAAGCTTCTGGTTTAGAAAGTTGGTTATTATCATCAGGTTTCATAGATAAATAGATTTGTGTGTCATCTGCATAACAATGGAAGTTAATGGAGTGTTTTTTTAATGATATTCCCTACAGGAAGCATGTATAAAGTAAAGTATGGTACCTAAGACAGAACCCTGTGGAACTACATGTTTAACCTCAGTCTGGACTGAAGAGTTATCGTGAACATGAACAAAGTGGAACCTGCCTGATAAATATGATCAGAACCAGTTTAGTACCGTACCTTTAAGCCCGATGATGTTCTAGCCTCTGAAACAGGATGTTCTGATCATGATGTGTTCTAGCCTCTGTAACAGGATGTTCTGATCATGATGTGTTCTAGCCTCTGTAACAGGATGTTCTGATCATGATGTGTTCTAGCCTCTGTAACAGGATGTTCTGATCATGATGTGTTCTAGCCTCTGTAACAGGATGTTCTGATCATGATGTGTTCTAGCCTCTGTAACAGGATGTTCTGATCAATAGTATCAAAAGCAGCACTGAGATCTAACAGGACCAGAACAGAGACCAGTCAAAACCATGTGAAAGTGTTGAAAAGCTGGACAATATGACTCCTTTAAAGTCTTCAATACTGCTTGTTTGGAAAAAAGGTATTAATTGTCTGCTTATATGTGTTTTTTATGACCTTTAGTAATATTTTACATATATAGCTTCAAAGAGTTCCAAAGGTAAGGCAGTATTAGACAAATAGATGAAATTGTGACATATGATTGCCTGCAGGTTCCAGTCTGTTTAGTCCATTCTGTTCTTACAGAGCATGTTGTGATTGAGGCAGAATGGATTCAGCTCCGTCGTTCTGAAATAAACAAGTCTGGAGGACACAGAGTTTAGTAACCAGATCAACATCTGTGGCATTGCTCAGTCAATTACTGCAAGTGAAACAAAGAGTTCCAAATAGAAACAGACCAATGTAGGGTAAAAGGGGGTAAGATGTATCTGGACCAGCGTCTCACATCAGCAACGTCCTCTCAGGTGGGTCACGGCTGTTCTCACAACGGCACAGGAGTATATAAAAAAAAAACCTAAAGGGTCCTTTACCAGACTACAAAACACATTTTTTGATGGTTAAAAAAATATCATGTTGTATCCAGGTTGAAGTGGCTTAAGTTACAGTGTTGACAAGCATCATGTAGGTAAAACTATATGACCTGTTCAAGGCAGCGACTTCACCTCTGGTGGCCTGAATCATCAAGAACTGATCATTGTGGCCAAGAATCACATGGAGGTTTAATAAAGACTAATATCATGTGTGCTGTCTTTGTAGTGTTGAATAAGACTTGTGCGTGCCATGTGACTTTAGACCTCCATATCACCGCAGCCATTAGGAGCGGGGCTAAAACCTTGAATGTGCTCATGTTGCTGTGAAGGAGTGGAGCAGCTGGCTGTGTCTCTCACCGAACCTCCAAGCTACATGAGGTGAGGGGTGAGATCTCATTCATGTCATGACCCAATCTTGATAACATACTGTTTATATGTTTATAAGGTGCATAGATTTTAGATGTATAGATTTTAAGTCTTATAATTGTTCCTAATATATTATTACGCTGTGCACTGTGGGTCTGAGAGGACCGGAATTTCATCTGGGCTGTATGCCATGCATTCGGCACATTTGACAAATAAAGCTGACTTCATAAGCACAGGGGAGGCTGGGCTTGATCTCAGTATCCTCCCTCATCACACCTGGATAACATCCCAGGAGAACTTGAACAAGATTTCCTCCACCTGCAGAGGGAGCGTCATCTCAGGTGATGGTGTCCGCAGACCCTGACCTCCATCCCTGCTGAGTGAACACTGTACTACTACTACTACTACTACTACTACTACTACTACTACTACTACTACTACTACTACTACTACTACTACTACTACTACTGCACGTTGTACATGCTTTGGACAGTTTGATTCTAGACTCAAAATCCCACTGAAGCCTGCAGTAAACTGTGTTTTGAGGGATTTCATTGACATGATATAATACAGTCAAATCTTTTCACATGTGAGGGATCACATGAGATATGACCCCCCACACCAGACTGCAGAGATATTAAGCTGATTTATTCCTGGAAGGAGTGTTTTGCTGTTAAAGAACAGTGTGTGAAATCGATTCCTTTTCGGATTGCAGTCACTGTTACTCCAGATACTTCCATAGAGATTCCTCTGCCCTCCTCCCACCCTCCCCTCCCTGCCTCTCCAGCATCCCTCCTCCACTCTCCGACCACGCATCCTCCCGCCTCTTTCCCCTGCTGCCTCTTTCTCCTCCTGCCTCTTTCTCCTCCTGCCTCTTTCTCCTCCTGCCTCTTTCCCCTGCTGCTCGCTCGCCTGCTCGATTGTCTCACAAACTCCGGTGCATGTTTTCTCTTTCTTTCTGCTCCTGCCTCGCCTGCGCCTCGGATACACAGCTGGATATCGTCGTGTTGCTCCAGGAGGCTACTGAAGGATGGTCCAGCAGCAGAAGTGTTGGGAGAACTGACCCTCTCATCTCCCCGCTTCTGTTCGCCCATACCGGATTTTTTTTTCTTTTCTTTTCCTTCCGATCGTCGGATGGAGGCGGCGTTCCCCGGAATTGATGCCCGAATACCGAGCTCGGTAATCTGCGTTTGAGACGTCAGGCGGAGAAGTTTGACTGCGCATCGTCTTGTGTGGTAAGCGGGGTTTTGTGCGGCAGAGGCCGGCGCGCCGACGCTCTGCCTTCAGGCACTGGCTGTTAACCCCCCGGGGGGTGGGGGGCCCAACCGGGCCCAACCTGGAAGATAGGCAGGGAGAAAAGACACACTTCCACTCCCGACCGACCGACCTCCCTCCCTCCCTCCCTCCCCTCCTCCGTCACAAGGGCTGTCGTGCGCCGTGGCCGTGAGGGATGCAGCGCAAGGTGCGCACACCGGAGCGCGCCGCGCTGCGCCGCACACCCGAATGGAGAGGAATCTTGCGGGGAACATTTAGGCTATGGGTACAAGGCTCCGACACTCAATTCAACTTAATTAGTGGAATCTGACGGGCGGCAGTGGAATGGATGGGGCTGCAGAGCTCACCACACATGGAGGAAAAACTTAAGGCTTTGCGTGATCCGCATTTTAGTTTGTCTAAAGGTCACTCACTGGCCAGCACAGCTCCCAGATGTTGTCTTGCAAGGCATGAGAACACAGGTGGAAACTGTGGCTGTGACACTGGTTTTTGTACATTTGAACATTAAGTTCAATATTTAGTTAGGTTGTCAATTCAAAATCACTTGAAGATGATCAGAAACAATTACTGAAGTGTGCAGTTGTTGTAGTAACTTCTTCTAACGGGGCCCTCTAATCACTTTTCTCTTAGTTGTATTTTCCTGGGCTGCAGGGTGGCACAGTGGTTGGCACTGTTGTTCATTCATAAAGCAAACCTGTCAGGGTTTCAAATTCCTGCTGGGCATGTCTGTGTTGGGAGTTTTCATGTTCTCCTGTGCAAACGTGGATGTTCTCTGCCTTTACTTCTACAGCACGTGAGGTTGATTGGTGACTATAAATGGCTCCCTGGTGAGAATATGAACATATGTGACTGTTTGTTTCTTTGGTGGCTGGAGGGTGAGTCCTGTATTTAATAGTTAGTAGGTTTTGGCTCCAGCAGCATGCGATCTCGAACTGCAGAAGATAAATGTTTTATTTTCCCCACCCTGTAATTATATGTACATAAGGTAATTTTTAAAAATCAAAAATGATCCATTTCAGTCTTTCTCCCTCGGTCAGTTTGTTTGTTTCTCCTCCCTCCTGCCTGTCTCCCTTTATGTCTTTTTGTCCCTCTTTGTCTTCAAGTTTTTAATAGTCACTTTTACTGCTAATGAAGTCCCAATGATCCACAGTGGCTAAATACGTAATAATGTAATAATATGTAAATATCGTTATGAAATGTAAATGTATTTTTAAGGCAAAAAATATTTTAAAAAAATCTCTCTCTCGCTCTCTCTCTCTCTCGCTCTCTCTCTCTCTCGCTCTCTCTCTCTCTCGCTCTCTCTCTCTCTCTCTCTCTCTCGCTCTCGCTCTCTCTCGCTCGCTCTCGCTCTCTCTCGCTCTCTCTCTCTCTCTCTCTCTCTCTCTCTCTCTCTCTCTCTCGCTCTCTCGCTCTCTCTCTCTCTCTCTCTCTCTCTCTCTCGCTCTCTCTCGCTCTCTCTCTCTCTCTCTCTCTCTCTCTCTCTCTCTCTCTCCTCCCTCCTCCCTCCAGGAATGGGAGATGGAATGTGCCACAGCTTTGCAATGAGACGTCTTTGGTCGTGTGTCTTGCTTGTGAGCATCACCTGCTGTCTGAGGTAAGGAACTGGCTGCTTGTGCCTCAAGGACCCTGCAAAGGTGCAGTCTGCATAATTCAAAGCTTTTAATAAACTCACAATGACTTTGTGTTCTTTGCTCGGACCATTGATGCTTCCCAGCCTCTCCCAGGAAGTAACTGGAACTCCCAAAGAGGCCGAATTAAACAACAACATCACAATATTCAATTCACCCGCATCCTGGATGGACTGTTGGATGGATATGACAACAGACTCCGCCCTGGACTTGGAGGTGTGCCCATTTATTCCATTCAACAGGGAGAAAAGCCCCAGATGCTCGTCTCCTATGAGGACATGCGTGATATATTGGCAGCACACCAACATGGAAGTGCAGGAGACCTTGATGTTCTCAGTCAAAGAGCAGCTTCATTGTTCTGATGTGACTGAAGAGATCTCAGTGTGAAGGAGGGATGGGAAGTCTGCATGTGGCAAACAGAGATGTAGTCTGTATAAAAAGAGCCCGACTGATAAAACCTGGAGATACTTTTGTCATTAATGCTTTCATTACATTCATGTGTTAATTAATTTGAAGCAAAGTCTCAATGTTTCACTGTCTAAGTGAATCTACTTTAATTCAAATGTGCCCCCCCCCCCCCTCACACATACACATACAGACACACACACACCGCCCTTTTCTTAATCTGTTTTTTCTTCAAAAACAACAACAAACTTTTCTTTAACTTGTGCTTCTTCCTGTGATTTTTGATATGCCCACTAGATGTCACCAGATCAGAACTTTTCCTTTCTTTTTTTTATAAACCGGCATCATTTTTTCTTTCTTTCCTGGTCCTAAAATAATTCCAACATCTCCTCACACCAGTTCACCCAATTCTACAGCATGTGGCGATGATTGCCATGTCATGTCGCACATGATCATGTGTTCCTGATTACTGAAGTAGTACAATCTGAGCATGAACCTTAACTTTTTTTTTCTTTATCTCAGTGTTATGTACTGTTAAAATCACAGAATGGGCTCTTGCCGCTGCACTGAATGACTGAATGTTTGGCCTTTATTGAAATGGCTTGAAGACACATACTGCAACATTTTGTTTTTAAAAAATATCTCAAAGATCAAAATATACCAAAGACAATCATAACATAACATGTCATAACACTGTCATCACATCTGAGGCACGTCTGTATATGTTGCAGTTGTATTTATTCATATTAGCCCATGAACAGCCTAAACCAAGATATCAGAATTTGGAAAATCACCTTTTCATCAGTCTCTATATTGTCTCGTTTGTCCTTTGTTCATCGAAAGAACGAGAACCAGCAGGGTCCAACACTGGTAGATAGAAACAACGAACACAAATACTGAAGCCACTTTTTACTTCTAGTTACAAACAAACTCTGAAACTTGGACTAAAGACAGACTGATTCCTACAGAAAGTCAACACTGTGCACAAAAAGGACATTCTTTGATTCTATATTAGGTTGTGAATTAGGTTTCTCAGGTTGTGAAATTGGACTTATAAACATGTATTGTATGTGTCAAGCTGCTGCTCTGATCAGCGATCGCGTGACCTCGGAGGCTCAGTGTGTTCATTGTATTTTTACAGAGAAGGTGACTGAGATCAAAACCAACATCTTCGTCACAAGCTTTGGTCCGGTCTCTGACACTGAGATGGTAAGTGCTGCTTTTTACTAATATGAAAGGTGTTTGCTATCCAGAATTTAACCACATATGTTTTACACAAGTGTTTTAAAAATGTACAAAAAGCAAATACATTCAGTTTTCTTATTGTTGTTCATCTTTAAGACTGAAAATCTGACAATACTTTTCCTAAAATAGCCTCTATAAAGATGACAGGTGGACACGCCCATTCTTATAGACATAGAGAAATAGGTGGAATTAAAATGGAAGATCCCCAATAGGTCGAAGACCACAGGGGTTGGGAGCTTTTGCTCTAACAAGCACTACCAAAACTATGAATACATTGTGTAATCTAGCTTTCTTATTGAAAGAGTTATTGCATTAATTTCAGCCTGTTATTTCGTCTCATTGATGGCGCACACTTTCCTCTTACAGTATAACAATTATGGATTCTGGCTTTTTTGTCAAAAGTTTCCTTACTAATTCTGACATTTCCGTATTTTCAAACCCCATTTCATGGGATTCAACTCAATTTTATCTGAAGAACCAATAATAAGCAAATGTGTATATGCCTAAAGGTACAGAGAAACACAATAGGTTTTGCCTCTAGCATGAATACAAACTCTTCTATATAATTAAAAAACAGTTCTTCATACGTATTCTATACTGTTCTGTCCAACTTTGGATTATCAGGTGCTGCCAGTCACCCTGGGGAAACAGTAAGGTACACCCTGGACAGCTTGCCACTCTGTCATATTCACCCCGTGGAAGGACATTGGAGTTTCTGAAAAACATTGACACAGAGTAAATGACCCTGAGTGGAACTAGTGCTACCGACTGAAACAATGTGTGGTTTCTTAGGATAATCAGGTTGTCTCAGTCTACTTTCCACAAAGTGATGAAATGTGTCCCCTTACTGGCCACCTCAGTGCAAACTGAATCTGGTCAGCTGGACCTGCTCCCAGATCGTCTGAGACGTTTTGCCCTTTAACCAACTGATGAACTGATGAAGTGACTTGGATAAGGTGTGAGACGTCCAGATGTCATTGAGACGCCTCCCAACCTGGACGAACGAGGATCTGCGTCAACATTACTGGTCATGTATTGATCACAATAAACTGGTTTCCCCACAGGAATACACTATAGACGTGTTTTTTCGTCAAAGCTGGAAAGATGAGCGGCTTTGCTTCAAAGGTCCGATGGAGATGCTTCCCCTGAACAACCTGCTGGCCAGTAACATCTGGACCCCTGACACTTTCTTCCTGAATGGGAAAAAGTCAATAGCGCACAACATGACGACACCCAACAAGCTGCTGCGGCTGAAAGACGACGGGACGCTCCTCTACACCATGAGGTAAACTTTTCATCCAAGCCTTTTTGATTTTTTTCTACATATCTGTCATACTAAAAATTGATTCAAAAGAGCTGCCTTGTGCTGCTTTGACATATTGTGTAATCCAATTAAAACCTGAGAGAGGACTAAAACCCTCCATCAGCCTGTAGTACTTCTTTGGTAATGGTTTTTCAAGACCCCTGCTGCATGAATACAGCCCACACACACGTACGACGTGTCTCCGTGGTGCATTGATGCATCATCCTGTTGTCCTCACACTGTATGCAGGAGGTCAGGGGGACTCGCGGTGTTTGCGCCGACCCAGCACTCAGTGTCCTTCTCACACTGTGATCAACTACTATCAACACTGCCGACACATTACAGATACCCGCTTTTTGAGAAGAGAGACAGCACAGCCTATTCTGCATGTTAATGCTCAGTGCAAGCCGTCACAAGTGAGAGTTCAGGCTCTTTAAAGGGTGTATAAATGGACGTGTGTGAAGTACACCTTGTTTGCAGTCTCTTTCCTTAATAGTTGAAAAGTGCTTCATTTTTTTCCAAGGTAAAAGCGCCTGCATCCTCTCATTGCCAGCATGCAGAATGGCTTCTGGGTGAGAAGTACATCATGCTCCGCTCTGCCAAAAGAGACGCCTCCTCTTGATAGAACCATCTCATTTACATCTGCTTCCATTCCAGTGCTGTGTCATCATGTTATCATGACAATAAATCCTCACAATCAAATACTAGCAGAGGGAAGTTGAGGGGAAGATGGACACGGCCGCATGTCAAAAATTATTATTGATCCATTCACTTTGAAATTGCTGCAAATCTACAGCACATTTGCCAACGCTGCAAGCCATTAGAAACACGTTTGTGATGGGCCATTAATACATTTGTGTTTCGAGATTATTAAAGAAACATTTTAGGCATGCATTACTCTCCTTTTCCTTCCTTAGTTTTCCAGAGAACAAATGCAGATACCATGAAAACCTCCCTTGCAGGAAACAGGCAGCTGATGAATGACACAACAATGTGCTTCATAATGCGTCACCATGATGTCCTGTTAGTCTGAACCGACGCTGCACCTGTGAAATAGCATCGAGCTGCAGCCCAACAACATTTTGTGTCAGCTTCTTTTGTAGCTGCAAGTCTGCTCTGTCCTTTGCGGTCCTGATGATTTATTAAGGAGCCACTCTGGTATGTATCAGACTAATTAAAGCTGCCCATTTTCTCTGAAGTCCCACTGTGGATATTAGTCATGCTCAGAAAAATGTCAGAGCTCTGCAAAGAAGGAATAACACCCCGATGGCCTCGCTATCACTTTGTACCCACTCGCTTCTTTAATAATGCACCTTTAGTGAGTAAATCAGCCCAGAAGGCAGCTTCTCTGCCAGTAATGATGCTGCTATCAGCAGTAATGATGACAGAATAATTTCTGCATTATATTATCTGACTTTAAGATACAGTACACCACTAGCATTTGTTATCCATTGTTTTAATAATTAATATGCCTTCCTTTTAAAGGTAACATCTGGTATTTTAAGTTTAAAACATTCAAGAGAGGGGAAAACAAAACATGTCCATATATTTGTGTAATGTTTGAAAAATAACAAAAATTTAAAGCTTTGCAAAATAACCACCAAAAAAAATAAAAAAAAAGATCAGAAAATGAGGAAACAACAGTTAAAATTAAACTCAGGGCATCCATTTTTGTTTGAACACGATTTTGTTGTTTTCCAGTGTCTAATCTCCTCAGCCCAGCAAGGGAAGAACCAGGTCCAATCAAAAAACAAACTCGGTGACAGCTGTAACATGAATGGGGTCATATGATGCAAAATTCCCTTTCTGCTGGTTTTCCAGCAGAACTAATCGTCTCCACACCTGCAAGACGTCCCAGAAGAGAACAAAGTGTGTCCTCTCTCTCACTGGTTGTTCCAGGTTTTAAAAAGTGTGTTGCTCCAAGCAGCCAATCAGAATCAAACCCTCTATAGTGTCATCGGGGGTTCAGCCAATCACAATCAAGGTAGGCTCTTCCCCTTTGACTCCTCCCACAATCAGCCAGCTCTGCTCTGGCACATGGCACCACAAGAGGAAGTACTTCCTACTTTTCCCTAGATGGGCATGTGGGCGGAGCCAGTCCAGCTCACACAGACACAGCAGATTCTGAATGCAGCTCCTTCCATACACCTTTTCTTCCACTTATCCGGGGCCGGGTCCCGGAGGCAGCAGTCTGAGCAGAGTTGCCCAGACTTCCCTCACCCCAGACTCTTCCTCCAGCTCTTCTGGTGGCACCCCAAGAAGTTCCCAGGCCATAGAGAGACATCGTCCCTCCAGGTGTCCTAGGTCTGTCCTCAGGCCTCCTACCAGAGGGACATGATGGAACACCTCCCTAGGGACATCTGAAACAGGTACCTGAGCCTCCTCAGCTGCTCCTCTGGATGTGGAGGAGCAGCGGCTCTACACTGAGCTCCTCCCTGGTGACTGAGCTCCTCCCCCTATCTCTAAGAGTGACTGAGCTCCTCCCCCTATCTCTAAGGGTGACTGAGCTCCTCCCCCTATCTCTAAGGATGACTGAGCTCCTCACCCTATCTCTAAGGTGACTGAGCTCCTCCCCCTATCTCTAAGGGTGACTGAGCTCCTCACCCTATCTCTAAGGGTGACTGAGCTCCTCCCCCTATCTCTAAGGATGACTGAGCTCCTCACCCTATCTCTAAGGGTGACTGAGCTCCTCACCCTACCTCTAAGGGTGACTGAGCTCCTCACCCTATCTCTAAGGGTGACTGAGCTCCTCCCCCTATCTCTAAGGGTGACTGAGCTCCTCCCCCTATCTCTAAGGGTGACTGAGCTCCTCCCCCTATCTCTAAGGGTGACGCCCAGCCACCCTACGGAGGAAGCTCACTTCAGCCGTTTGTATCCGGGATCTGGTTCTTTCGGTCATGACCCATAGTTCATGACCAGAGGTGAGGGTAGGAACGAAGATCGACCAGTAAATCGAGAGCTTGGTCTTTTGGCTCAGCTCCTTCTTCACCACGACGGACCGATACAACGACCACATAACTGCAGATCTCACGCTCCATCTTCCCCCCAATTGTGAACAAGACCCCGGGATACTTGAACTCCTCCACTTGGGACAAGGGCACTCCACTGACCTGGAGGGGGCAAGACACCTTTTTCTGGTCCAGAACCTCAGATTTAGAGGTGCTGATCCTCATCCCAGCTGTTTAAATCTCGGCTGCGAACCGCGCCAGTGCACGCTGTAGGTCCTGGTTCGATGGAGCCAGCAGAACCACATCATCTGTAAAAAGCAGAGATGAGATCCTGTGGTCCCCAAACCGGGTTTCTGGTGGCCTGGCATGGCCCGGGACATTCAGGAGTTCATTGCAGCCTGCTCCGTCTGTGCCCACAGTAAGTCCTCCCATCAACCTCCGGCAGGCCTCTTGCGACCACTGCCGATTCCCTGCCGGCCCTGGTCCCACATCACCGTGGACTTCGTCTCCGGGCTCCCCCCTTCTGATGGGAACACCAGCATCCTTACCGTAGTGGACCGTTTTTTGAAGTCCGTCCACTGCGTCCCTCTCCAGAAGTTGCCGATTGCCCAGGAGACCGCCACCTCCTGTTCCTCCATGTGTTCAGGCTCCACGGCCTTCCAATGAACATTGTGTCGACCGGTGACCTCAATTCGTCTCCCGGGTGTGGAGACTCCTGCTGGGCCCTGGGGGCGACTGCCAGCCTCTCCTCTGGATATCACCCCCAGACCAACGGCCAGACAGAGCGAGCGAACTAGAACCTTGAGGCGGCTCAATGGTGCATAGCTGTGCAGCTCTCTTCATCCTGGACCGCCCACCTTGCATGGATCCAATACGGCCACAACTCCCTCACCTGCTCAGCCACTGGGATGTCGCCGTTCATGGTTTGTAAAGGACTTCAACGTCCTCTCTTCCCAGATCAGGAGCGCGACATTGCTATCCGATCCGCAGACTCCAATAAGCGACTCACGGACTCTGCATCTCCCCCAGTGGACAATCATGCAGAGTCCAATTGAGGAGTTTCACAGGCTGAGTGGTAAAATAACTGCGTTTATAAAACACATTTTTTTTTTTATTTTGCTCCAGGTGTGAATTAAATGCATTTAAACCTTCATATGATACTTTTAGCAATGGTGGATTTCAACAGTTATCTCCACTGTTCTATCTGCACTTATAAAGCGTATCCTGTAAACGGTATGTCATATTCAATCATTCTACTTTTGTCCATGACTTCACTGTAGTGATTGATCAAGGTGACCAGACTTTCATCCGTCCAGCTCAAAGAGATTCTACCAATGACTGTTTTTCTTTCAATGCGGGGGATTCAACATGTGCTGGTTCTCCTTGTCCTTGTTAAAATATAGACAAAGTACACACTCGAATGACTCCCAGGATTATGAGACTAGTAAAACTGGAATGATTGATGTGCTGTTTATTAATGATTATTTTAAAGTGATGCCATTAACTTCTAGATAATACCAACAGGAGTCCGTGAAGCACCCGATCTGTCCTGCTCCATTGTATCAGTTTATTTTCAAAGACACCTTTATGAAATTCCTTCAGCGTGTGAAGAGCTTCCCTCCCTTTTCTGTCCAGTCTTCCATAAATCCATCTCTCGGTTTTGCTCTTACTATGAGACATAAGCATCAGTTGTCATCATGTTTTGTTCAAGGTGACCTGCTTTTTCTTCTTCTCCAACTGAACAGAGGCTAGACGAGACGCCAGAGTGACTTCAAACACTATTGCTGACATCTGGAGAGTTATTTTCTCAAATTCACTACTCTATAATATTAGTTGTGAATGCCTTGAACAAAAAAAATTGTGTGTTGCTTCTTTTCATTAATAAAGCGATAAATTAAGTTGTAGCATATAATTTCTTTATGAAATATTGTGCTTGTTTGATGGGTAGTTACTGAAGTGTTTAGTCTGATTTTTAATCTGGCTCTTAGACATTTACTCTTTACTGTTAGCGGTGGGCAAAGGTTTCAGCAGTGACTCACGTCATCACTGTATAGCAAAGTAACATTACAAGACTGAAAGGCAGTGCTAAACTGATGACAGTTAAACACACCTTTACCTATATTCTGTTAATTATCAAATTAATGACTCGTTGTAACTTTACAATGTGTGACAGTTTGCAGTTACTGTCCCATTTGTCCAAAATCCAGGCTCAGAGTGTGACATTTTGTTGTTAAAAGCTTGTTTAAAGAGGTCATATTATCCACTTTTCCACACTTCCACATGGTCTCGTTAAAGTTTATTGCCCCAAATCCAGTTTATCCTTGATTTTCCTCCATTTGAATATTGGATCATAGCTCCCCCTTGAACTGCTACCTTACCGTGGTGGGGGAGTTTGAGCACCCGAATGAACCTTGGCGCTATGTTGTCGTGGGGCTTTATGCCCCCCAGTAGGGTCTCCCAAGGCAAACAGGTGACGGGTCAGACGAAAAGCAGTTCAACACACCCCATGGACAAATATCGAAAGAGAGGAGAGACGTCGCCCAGTGAGGTGCAGCCGGGGCCCCACCCTGGAGCCTCACCCTGGAGCCTCACCCTGGAGCCTCACCCTGGAGCCACACCCTGGAGCCAGGCCTGGGGTTGAAGCTCGTTTGTGAGCGCCTGGTGGCCGGGCTCTTGACCGCGGGACCCGGCCAGACTCAGCCCAAAGGGACGACGCGGGCCCCTCCTCCTCTTCCTCCTGTGAGCCCACCACCCACAGAGGCTGCCATAGAGGTCGGGTGCAATGTGGATTGGGTGGCAGTCGACGGCAGGGGCCTCGACGACCCGATCCCCAGACACAGAATCTGGTTTTCGGGACATGGAATGTGACTTTGCTGGGGGGGAAGGAGCCCGAGCTTGTGAGATACCGTCTAGATATAGTCGGGCTCGCCTCCACTCACAGCTTGGACTCTGGAACCCCAGAGTGAATGAGAGGGTCACGTCCCTACGCCTTCAAGTAGGGGACAGGTCTCTGGCTGTTGTCTCGGCCTATGGACCAAACAGCAGTTCAGAGTACCTGACCTTCTTGGAGTCCCTGGGAGGGGTTCTGGATAGTGCTCCAACTGGGGACTCCATTGTTCTCCTGGGGGACTTCAACGCCCACGTGGGCAATGACAGTGAGACCTGGAAGGGGGTGATTGGGAGGAACGGCCTCCCCGATCTGAATCCAAGCGAAGTTCTGTTATTCTGAAATTCTGGCAAACCGTCCGGCGCCTCAGGCGGGGGAAGCAGTTCTCCACCAACACTGTTTACAGTGGAAGTGGGGAGCTGTTGACCTCAACTGGGGATGTCGTTGGGCGGTGGAAGGAATACTTCGAGGACCTCCTCAATCCCACCACCACGTCTTCCATTGAGGAAGCAGAGGCTGGGTTCTCAGAGGTGGACTCATCCATTACCCAAGCTGAAGTCACCGAGGTTGTTGTGAAGCTCCTCGGTGGCAAGGCACCGGGAGTGGATGAGATTCGCCCAGAGTTCCTTAAGTCTCTGGATGTGCAGGGACTGTCGTGGCTGACTCGTCTCCCCAACATCGCGTGGCGGGCGGGGACAGTACCTCTGGACTGGCAGACCGGGGTGGTGGTCCCTCTCTTTAAGAAGGGGGATCGGAGGGTGTGTTCCAACTACAGAGGGATCACACTCCTCAGCCTCCCCGGGAAAGTCTATTCCAGGGTACTGGAGAGGAGGGTCCGGCCGTTAGTCGAACCTCGGATCCAAGAGGAACAATGCGGTTTTCGTCCTGGTGGTGGAACACTGGACCAGCTCTATACCCTCCACCAGGTTCTCCTGCTGGTGGAACACTGGACCAGCTCTATACCCTCCACCAGGTGCTCCTGATGGTGGAACACTGGACCAGCTCTATACCCTCCACCAGGTTCTCCTGATGGTGGAACACTGGACCAGCTCTATACCCTCCACCAGGTTCTCCTGATGGTGGAACACTGGACCAGCTCTATACCCTCCACCAGGTCCTCGAGGGTTCATGGGAGTATGCCCAACTAGTCCACATGTGTTTTGGGGATGTGCAGAAGGCATTCAACCTCCTCTCTTGGGACGTCCTATGGGGGGTGCTCTGGGAGTACGGAGTCCGGGGCCAATGGTTAAGGGCTGTTTGGTTCTTGTACGCCTGGAGCAGGAGTTTGGTTCGCCTTGCCGGCAGTCGAACCTGTTCCCAGTGCACATTGGCCTCCGGCAGGGCTGTCCTCTGTCACCGGTTCTGTTCAGCACCTACATGGACAGAATCATTAGACACAGCAAGGGGCCGGCTGCTAACGTGCACCCCAGGAACCTCAACAGCTCTTTCCGGGTCATGGGGATGGGCCACCCCACGACGGCTTGAATCTTGGCCGGGTCCGGACGGAGTTGTCCCTGTGCAATGATGAAGTCGAGGTACTGCGCGGAGTGGAACTCACATTTTTCCAGCTTGACATACAGCTGGTTTTCCAGGAGGCGTTGGAGGACCAGGCGCACGTGTTCCCGATGCTCCAACAGTGAGCGAGAAAAAACTAAGATGCCATCTAAATAAACAAAAACGAGTCCAAATGGCACCAAACTGGTACTCGAAATGTCCCAGCGGGGTGTTGAACGCCGTCTTCCATTCATCTCCTTCCCTGATCCAGACGAGATGGTATGCGTTCCGAAGGTTCAGTTTGGTAAACACCCGGGCCTCGCAGAGGGGTTGGAAGGAGGGATCCATTAGGGGAAGAGGTGACCTGTTGGTTATGATGATGGCATTCAAGCCCTTGAAGTCAATACAGGGACAGAGAGTGGCGTCTTTTTTCTTAAAGAAAAATCCTGCCACTGGGAATGAGGAAGGGCGAATGAGGCCAGCAGCTAGTGACTACTGGATGTACGTCTCCATCGCCTCCTTCTCGGGACGTGAGGTGTTGTAGAGGCGTGCCGCCGGCAGCGGAGCCCCAGGAATCAGGTCGATGGAGCAGTCATAGGACCGGTGAGGAGGGAGAGTCCGAGCTAGGTCTTTGCTGAAGACCGGCATCAGCTCATGAAACTCCGAGGGAACCACAGCCAGATCAGGAGGAGCCAGAGCTGGACAACGGGAACAGGAGATGGACTCGGCAGACCGGAGGCACTGGGAGTGACACTGGAGGCTCCACCCGATGATCGATGAGCTCCTCCAGTTGAGGTGTGGGTTGTGCTGGTGCAGCCACAGGTAACCCAGGACGAGGGGTGTGACTGGAGAAGGGATCACCAGCTGCTGGAGAGTCCCTCTGTGGTTCCCGGAGATGACCAGGGTGAGAGTTGTCGAGCAGTCGGTAACCCGGGAAGTCAGCCGACCATCCAGGGCGTTGACGCTTTGGGGAGAAAGCAGGAGCTCCAGCGGCAGTCTGAGCTGGGTCGCCACCCCGGCATCCACGAAGTTGTCTTCAGCTCTTGAGTCCACCGGTGCTGGAAGGGTCGCAGCGTGTTGATCTCAGTGGAGGCTACCCAACGTGCACCAAAATGTATATATATATAACAAGACTGCCGTCTCCTTTATGTGTATTTTTATCCCGAGAAGGAAAAAAATGTTTGTTTTTTGACTGTGGCTTCAGCACTGGCTCTGCCATTCATTTCACCATTTCCTATGGTTCTGGAGAAAGATTGCCTGTTGTTTGCCGGCAGTATCAATACCATTATTTGCACTTACAACAATGTATTAGTATGTTTATTCTATCAAAATAGTGAGACACACCTACAGGAACATTACAGTCATCAGTTAACATTTCCTGCATGTCTTTGGCTTGCAGAAGAAAGCTGGGGCTCTGAAAAGAGCAAACTAAAGTGCACAGAGTGAAACCAGAGGCTTCTTACTCTGAGGAGAGACCACTGGCCACAGTGCCAGACAACATCAGACATCGTGATGATCACCTTAAAACTATTTGCTGCAACTGATTGAACACGTAAACTATCTAAACTAACTTCCCACTAAACTGATTTATTCTGGAGCTTTAGCTCTAAATCCTTCGGTGTAAGTCTGACTTTAAATATTGTTAAACTTAAAATTAAAAAAAAAAAAAATTAAAAAACCCCGAATATTTATTTCTGAAAGTACTTGTTAAGTGAAAGCAGAGATACAAAAAATAAACTGTCACGTGCAGAGTGAGTTTATCTCCAGTTCTGTGCAGGTCCTGCAGTCCCCGGCGCGGCCAGCAGAGGGAGGCATTGCACAAGGCTCTGTCAACACGACACGCACTTCAACTGCACTTTGGGAGCTCATTAGTTTTCAGTCTGATTTCCACCAACGATCTTTCGCTTCTGCGTCGCCACATTGGCACAATTTATCCTCTGAAAATGTAATTTTCCCATAGAAGGTCGCTCCGAGCTCTGTGCTCGAACACTTGCTATTTAACTCAGTTCTTTTTACAACCTGGGACACACCAATGAAGACAAAGTGTGATTTTTTTGTTGTTGTTTGTGCCCAACATGAAATCCATCCAATGATGTATTGCATGTGAACATGTTTGCTTTTGAAAGGGGGTGATCATAATGATTATGTCCCATTTTGCACAGTTCAACATCTAACTTTAGATCCTCTTCTTTCAGGCTCACGATTTCAGCAGAATGTCCCATGCAGCTGGAGGATTTCCCAATGGATGCCCACGCCTGCCCTCTTAAATTTGGAAGCTGTGAGTAAACAAGCCTTAAACAAAACGTCCTGATGCAGACGTTTTCACAAGTCTTCGTATCTCATATCAGACAAAGTCTGGGGACAAGTTTCCTTCCTTCCGTCTGCATTTTGTTATGGTAGTTGGAACATTGGAAGTCATTTGTTTCATGGTTATGAAAAATTTCAAGCAGAATGTGCAGATTATAAAACAAGTGCCCAACTCCCTCTTTATGATTGGCTTGGTGCATTCGTCTTCTCAGTCCTATTTATTCATATTGCACTTTTTCATATGTAAAAATAATTCAAAACATTTTTTTTACACAGGTCCACCCCATTACATTTTTGCAATGAAGACTCAGTAGAGCTACAATATGGCATTATATATATATATGTGTGTGTGTGTGTGTATAAACATATATATATATATATATATATATATATATATATACACACATATATTTTTTTTTTCTTTCGTTCCCTTTTTTCCTTTTTTATTCCTTATATATTATATAAAAAAGATAAAATAAACATGGTGAAAGGTAAAACACAAAGGTGCATCAATAAAAATAGAAATACCAATTAAATGAGAACATGAAACTGAAATAGACGATAACAATATCTGTAAAAATCATTAATGTCAAAGCGATTCCAACAAATAATTAAACACAGAAGTATAGAATAATGAATAATTAGACATCACATACAAGCCTGGTTAAGAAAACTTGTTGAGCTTTGCTTTTGAATAAATGGACATTTTGTGCTGCACTTCACTCTGCTGAAGATAATGTTACAGTGAGATTTTGAAAAACTCAAACTCAAGTGCTCCTCAAGAGTACATTTTAAAGCAAATCCATGCTTACAATTCACAATTTACAGAATGACACGAAGGAAATCTATTATGTCAAGTTAGAAGGCCTCTGCTGGTAAAGGTTGTTTATGTGGTAATTACTACACTAAACTGCTAAACTGCTCTAAATACATAGCAAAGGTCCGTCCCAAAGCAGCCGGCAAGGTTATGAAGTGATAAAAAAGTGCACCAATGAAGAGACTTTATGTAACTTGGTTTTAATTCTCTATGTCAGCCATTCCCAGCCAAAGACTCATGGGGGGGCCACAAAGCCATCTTGATTTTAAGCAGTATAACTTTTTTTTAAGATCTTAAAATAGGTTGATTTGTATTTAATTCATTTATCTCACAAAGCTACCAAGTTAAAGCTTTTACATTAAAAGTGTGAGCAGCGGGAGTGTTCAAAGACAGTAACATTGGCTTCACTGAAGCAACGGAACAATTTAGAGCCGAAACCACCTTTTACAGTGAAAAACTGGCAATTGAAAGTTTGAAACTGTTCAAGCTGCAGTGGCACCATACCACCACCCCAAGAGGCTGCGTAGACCCAACGGATTTATCCTCAGAGGAAGAACTCGTCGTCGCAGAATATAACAAAGAAACTCTATTTCACGTATAATGTGTTGTGAGGTTCCTTCACTATATGTTTTTTTTGTAATTGTACAGGGTATTGTGGTGTTGCCGTGGTTTACTAAGGTAAAAATGCTGGGAAAATGAATCAAGGAAAATGTTGGGACTCACTGCGCTGTCAAAATGTTTGACCTCTGGGAGCAACGTCACTCATCTTGAAACTATAACAGAACCAGTGCAAACGTTGTTTGTCTATGACTCAAACCCCACAGTGCCAAGTGTTAGCAAACATGCTGCATGTGGCTTCTGCATTATTTAAGTAAGTGTGCGTGTGTGTGTGTGCGTGCGTGCGTGCGTGCGTGCGTGCGTGTGTAATACTGGAAATATAAAAAAAGCATGTACAAGCATTGACTCTTTATTTGCAACTAACCTTTAAAAAGAAAACTCTGACCCTCACACCTGCGAGCAGCTGAACCACGGCTGCAGCTTAGGCGAGGTGGCCGAGCGTCCCTCAGGCCCGCTAAGCCGGTCAGGCTGACCCGGAGCTCCGGCAGCGCTAAAATATCTGGGGAGCTCCTGTTGTGTAAGCTAAAGATTAGCATTTGAGGTCTTCCCTGCCACTGACGTATGCAGGGATCTCTCAAGCTCAGCGCTCTCAGAGCTCAAACAGCAGAGCTGCGCTTGCAGCACACCGCCGGACACTTGGCCACCCCCACACTGCCCCCCCCCCCCCCCCCCCCCCAGCGGTGACCCAGTACAGGGATAATCGGAGCACAGAAGGCTGTCAGCAGGCCCTTAACCCATCAGGGAGGCCAGGAAGGCAAAGCCTTCTTTAAATAATGATATTAGGTCTGAATAAAGAGGTTGTTGTCTAGTATCCTTGCTAATTCAGTGTAATTAAAAAGTACAAATCACTTCGTTCATTTTGATTCGGTTCAGCTCGACTTTATCGCTGCAGAGCAGCGACTGAGGAAATGTAGATAAAATCATTCAAAGATCAATCAAACCACCAATATTTATATTAATGAGAGCATATCTCAAATTCACACAATACAAACGGCGCTAACATCCTTGATGTAGTGTACATGTACAGACAGTAAATTCCAATTACAAAGAAGAAGCACTGCTGATGGCCTGTAAAGCATCATGTGGCTGTAGAGAACAAATGTGGTCCACGTGAGGGTCTCAGCTGGAAAAGTTACTGTGCAGTTACTATCCTGTTTTTTACAACTCCATTAACCCCTGCTAATCCTCTGACCTGATGGACTTCACTCACCCAACAGCTCAAGGCTTTCAGTGCTACGGTATAGACCCCCCCCCCCCTCGTGTTAATCACTACTCCTATACTAAAGTGTGCTT
The DNA here is from genome assembly GCF_963422515.1 of Blennius ocellaris. Lineage (NCBI taxonomy): Eukaryota > Metazoa > Chordata > Actinopteri > Blenniiformes > Blenniidae > Blennius > Blennius ocellaris. Next base: position 3,620,318 of record NC_137661.1, on the reverse strand, counting down.
CTCCCCCTCCACCCACTGTTGTTCATATATTTTATCGTACACAGCAACTCCAAGGCTGCGGCAAATTTGTTAACTGATTCAATGGATACTGGTTTACACAAATAAATAATCCACCAGCCACATGACAGAAACGCAATGTGTTTAGTCATGAAGGCATGGTGAAGATGATCTGCGGACAACTGAGCTTAACAAGACGACAACATAGGTATTGTCACCAAAATGTAACACCAAACATGGCTTTGGATGGATGGATGAGATATACTTCTGTCATCAGATTCAACTTCAGCTTATTCTTTTAATAAAATTGTGGAATGCTCAACTTAATGATCTTGATTTGTGGAAAATAAAAGTTATTACGTCCCATTTTTAATTGTAATGTACAAATTGAGACGGGTTATCTGTCACCATGTAGCTTTTCCTGTCAGAGTTTACTTTGTTTTGAGCCAATGGCTTTCTTCCATGACTAATAGAGTTAATGACGATAACATATTATATAGATTTTCTACCAAACACACAACATTTTTTAACAATGCATTTCATCTGTGCTTCACTTTGTTAACCAATCAATCAACCATCATTTTATTTAGCTTTTTTTTTTCTTTGTTAAAAAAAATTAAAAAAACCTCTTCCTCCGAGGGGGCTTTTCCACCGGAAAGAACCAGGAGCACCACGTCTTTGTCTGTCCACTGTCGAAGCCCCAAAGCCGACGGGGCCAAACAGGAGCTAGCCTGGTGCTGAACTGGGCCAAAGAGGAGCCAGAGCAGGCCCTGACACATCATCAGCTGGGGGCGGAGCTATCACCACCGACCAGGCGGAAGAGCGCTTCTGAAATCCAGAGTGAACACGGAGCCCAGGACTGCTTCTGAAGAGAAGAACAAAACTCCCTGAAGTTACTAACCAGATCATTTCACCCCACATGGTGGAGCCTCTGCTGAGGCTGCGGCGACTTGCGGGTTGAATGTAGAATGTCGAAGCAGTTTTGTTCACGCTTTTCATGGTAACGTCATTGTAAGTAACTTCACTTCCAGGTCCTGTATGACGTTCTGACCGCAGGCTGAGGTCTGCATGAGGCTGCGCTACGCTACAAGACGCTCCATTCTGATGTTCTAACCCACACAACTTCACCATGAAGCCAGACTTTTGGTTCTTCAGCAACTAAAAACAAAACTACATGCTACTGGAAATGAAAGCTGGATTTTTTTAACCATAAAATATCTTTTTAAAGGCTTCATGTGAAAGAGAACTTTAATCAGCGTGTGTTTAGGCAGGTTTCCATTAGAAATGCTGTAGAGCTGCGAGTTCAGCCTGTCAGGTGGTGGGCCTGCTTCATGAGCTGCTGGGTGGTGGCAGACCACGTCAGGGGGTTAGAGATGGTGAGTCCAAAGAGCAGTCATGTGTGAATAGTGTGAAGAGAAGAGGGCTCAACACACAGCCTTGTGGAGTCCCTGTGTTTAAGATGAGGGTAGAGGAGGTTTGGTCTATCTGTGAGGAAGTACATGATCCACGTGCTCCAGGTGGAATTGAAGAACACAGAATGAACAGCATTCCCACACAGCTGTCTGGTTTCTCCACGTGGGGACTGCTGTGGAGAGGATGTCCTCTCTGGAACAGCTGGCCCCAGTAGGACAACTGGGGCCAGCTGCTTTGTGTATGTTGATGCTCTTTAGCACAGTCGTCAGTTGGTGTTGTTAAAAGACCAGCCTCGCCTCTCTGCAGGATGGTGATTGGAGCAGCCTCTCCTCTTTCCATATGGAAGAAGGCAAAGACCAAAGAGGAGCAAGAGCAGGCCCTGACACATCATCAGTGTTCAGGACATCAGGCAGTGTGGGGTCCTCATCTGGAAATATCCTGTTGCTTTTCATAGTCCATCAGTGCCTTGATGCTTCTCCAAATGCTGTGTCGATCCTTGTCTTTGGACTGGTTTTCTATGTGTTGTTGGTGTCTGTGCTTTGCTTCCCTGACTCCCTCCTGGATTTTCCCCTGTGCTGTACTGTATGCCTGTCTGCTTCCTGGTGGAAGAGCTGAGTCCCTCTCTCTAAACCTCGGCTTCTTCTTAGGAAAGAGCTAACAGTGACATTATGTGTGCAGAAATGTAGGTATCCTAGCAACGAGTCAACTGTCCTATGATATGCTATGATGAACACTGTTTGGGTGTGCCACCGACTGTCTTATTGTCAGTCATCTCTCGTTCTGGCTTGGCTTGTATGTAAACAGCCATGATTGTTGCCACAGTTAACTCCCGTCAGGGAATGAAGGGTGCACACCTCATCACCTTGAGCTCCAGGTCCAGACAACAGTGTGTATCTACCACCTTCACATCTGCGTTCCTCGTTTCATCTGCTCTGTGAAGCGAGTGTCCAGCAGGCTGGACTGCAGATTCCAGGAGGTTCTGGAACAGCCAGGTCTGATGATAGTGAGGATTTCACCCATCATGTTGGTAAGAGATCTGGAGTTGGCCAGGAAGAGACTCGGTAATGGCCGTTCGAATGGGTTTGTGTTCAATCTCCCTCTCAGGCCTCCCCTCTTTTCATTGAGTCTCTGACGGCGCCATGACTTTGCCTGGCCCTGGAGGTTGGAGCATCTCTGGTGTTGAAGTCCTCACTGTGGACTTCATATTTTGTTAATGGTGCAATTTTATGTGAGGGTCTGCTTCTCACTGGCTTCCATAGTGAAAAAAAAGGACAAAAGGACTCTAAAATCATTTTTGAAAAGATAAAAACGCACAAAAAGTAGATGCTTTGTGTGATTATTGACATTTTAACATGTTTTCTTCTATACATGCCAAATCTGTTGACTATAAATAAGGAAACATTCAAATTCTAATTAAGTGCTTTATAAATGGTGGCAAGCGATGACTGCGTTCTTAATAAAACAAACATTTTCACAAAATCTTCCTCTTGGCTGTTGTACAAACAACAATATAGTTGCTCGAACTCGTCACCGTTGTTCATTAAGCTCAGTAGATGAACTGACCCTGAATCACATGTGCTGGAGCAGAAACATCTACAACATGCAGCACAATTACAAATATCCACACTCAAACTACATACGTCTAATTTGAAGCAGCAGCATGATCACAGCCTTTGCAGCCCTGTTATTTACTTGGAGTTTAAGAGTGTTTTGTTTGTCTGCTCTGCTGGTGAAGCAACTTTAATCTGTATGAGAGGGAAGTTGATTTCAGCGCTTCAATAGAAATGATTCAACAGATGAGAGGATGGACCAATTAGAGAGGCGGTATATCACCTCCCATCTTCCTAAGTAAACTGGTACATGAGGTGCTTTGACAAAGCCATTGGGCAAACCCTTGCATGTTTATGTTGTGAAAAGTACAAATATATTTCAGTTTTACCAAGAATTGAACACACCCCAAGGGGCTTCCATAATGCAAAAGCTTAGAACAGATTGATAAACCCGATGCAGCAGGATGAAAAGTGAGTTATTTAAGTGGATCTCATTAGTGATACATTGTTTTTGCAAGTGAATTGACGTCATATTTTGGTGAAGTTTGTGTTAGAGTATTATTCCATTTAGTTACCACATTCATGCTTAATCTCAGTCTTATTTCTTCTGTCTTTATTTAGCAGCGTCACTCAGGCGCTGTTGTTTAACTTGAACTAATCATGAGTTCTGAGCCTCGGTAGAAGCACTCTGAGCACAAAACTTTGAGAAGAACCAGAACCAGTGTGTTAAAGTTGCTTCCGTCAAATTTCTAGCCAACCTTTTGTGACTTCTTTTTTACTGCAGAGGCTTTTACACTTGTTTTGCAGCTCATGCCTTTGAGCGCTGGTTTTAGCTGGGACCCAGCTGAGGCATTGGCAAATCAACTGATGGTGCGACTCGAACTATGATGAGTGAAATGGACTGGGTTGCGGAAGCCGCAGAAAGTGAACCGTCAGGTTTCCATTCATTACTTACACAACGCTGACGGTAACAATGTGTGCTGGAAGAAGAAGTCCCACAAAGACTTGCATGAGACAATGCGTCTTTGGGAGGATGATCCACAGACTGGCTGACTGGGGTCAATTGAAATTTCAGTCAAGTCTTCTAACACCACGGTTGTTGGATTAGTGCAATACTGTTCAATTGGATCCTGCACTGCAGTACGACTGAGGGAGAAACACGTGCATACACACACAGGGATGTTTGCTGCATCGTCTATATAACACATGTGAGTCTGTCGTTCCACCATCAACATGTTTGCATTGTTGCTGATATTGCTTGCTTCAGGAACAAACCATATGAATTGAAAGGCTGGATAGTTCAGCGCAAACCATGACCTGGGCTCCATACTGATCGTGACTGAAACAAACTGCCGCGCTGTGCAAACGTCCAGCCGTCATATGGCGCTATTAGTTAAACATCTGTGTGTTGTGATATATTCAAGCTGATCACATAAAACATGAGCCCTCGACAACGACATCAAGATAATCCCAGTGTAATGAACTGCAATGGTGAAAGATAAAGTGCTGCACTGCAAACACGACATGTTTCTCAAATGGAGCGTAGAGGCTTGGATGCACCCACCTCGGCCTCGTGGGAAACTTCATGGTGCCCCCTACTGGCCAATGCATGTATGACGGAAGCAAGGTAGAGAAGCAGGAAGTTACAAATGTCCACTGGTAGGTTGGGGTGGATAGAGTAATTTAAAGACCGAATTTTGAGCCAGAAAAATAGAATTTTGAGTCTTGTGTAAAACATAAATCAGGTAGACAGAACTACAGATTATCTTAAACTGGTGCTGACAAGCTGATCTGTATCAAGAGTGTAAAGTTGTTAGCATTCAAAATTCAAAACAAACTTTTCCAATTGGACTTATGTACAAACACTGTTGCTGGAAACTCTGTTAAGTTTCACTGTCTACGTCCAAGAATAAGGAATCATGACCATCACAGTCACAACTGCCATGTGGAATTCCTCTGTGAATATTCAAATGCAAGAATCTCATTAATAATAATAATTATAATGCATTGGTTTTATATAGCGCTTTTCTAGGCACTCAAAGACGCCAAAAATACCTTTTTCTAAATTTAACAAGAGTGTTGATGCATTAACTGACTTAGCCAAACACCTGCCTGACCCCAAAAAAAGGCAAATTCAGTATTATGGCAATGAGTAGATCACATGTCTACATATCATCCAAAGTGTAATGACTCAGAAAAGTCGACGATGGCTGTAAATCTGGGATGTTGCTTCACTAGAGCCACATGAAGTTTCATCATCCCAGAGGTGAAGGCCACTGGTAATGTCGTTCTGCTGATGAGTTCCCCCTCTCTATGCAACTCCATTGTTTTCCCAGTTCTTTTTGAGAAATTGAACTGAGTGACGCAGAGAATGAAATGAAATGAAAGAATTGACCAGTGTTGAGGCAAAACTTTCACACTAACAGCTGAATTACCAAAGCCTCTCTGAGCTCTTCATGCTGAAACTAAAGCATCCGTAAGGTGTCCACTCACATCCTCATCTGGTTTCCACCTATTTCCAGTTGGTTTTTGCCTTCGTAAATACACTGGTCCCTCGTTCATCATGGGGCTCACGTTCTAAAAACATCCTGCAAGAAGCGAAATCCATGAAGTAGTTGACACTTTTTTTTTTTTTTACAAGTATTATATATGTTTTAAGGCAGTAAAACCCTTCACCACACACTTTATACACTCTTCTCAGACAGGAATGAATATTTTCTCACATTTCCCTTGTTTCAACTCCCAAAGTTGAAACCTCTGTAGATTTTAAAACATAAACATTCCTCTGCCTTTTGGCTGCGACTGCAGGTTCCTTTGTCGGTGCAGAACGTTTTGTCGACATTGTGGGTTTGTCAGGAACAAAACTTGTAAACACGCAGCACTTCAGAGTCTTACTGAGCAAACACTGATGGCAAGTCGAGGCATTCGTGTGCATGAGACACGGCACGGAGATTGATTGACAAGGGTCTAAGTCCTCTAGCCAATCAGGCCACAGAATACAATGTGCAGGTTCTTCCTTAGCCAGTCAGGACATAGAACACTGTGCGCCTTCACGCACTTAAAAAAAAAAAAAGCGAGGCTGTGAAAGGTGAACCGCGTTTTCGTGTCGTACCGCTTTCTGAAATCCTCTCACGCGTGTGTTAGCGTCATCTGTAATGGACTTTCTGTACCATCCTTGAGTTCAGGGAGTTCGCTCCTCGTTCCCTTCAGAATTTCTCCAACACAAGCCTTCAGCGTGACCCACAAGGAAAAAATATTTTCATCCTCAGGAAGTGAGTTCAATCAGCCGAAAGGAGCAAAGTAGTTTGATGGCAGACTGGAGGTCCTGGTGAGTTCATCCGTCTCACGATGAGGCTTTTTCTGACATCCGATCTGCCCGAGCGCTGCTACCTGCAAAGTAGCATGACTGAAAATCGAACCGTTACGTAAAGGCCCTCATGTAACACGCCATTCGTCAAACTCATCTTCGCTCGACAGGAAGTAACAACGAAAGCTCAGAGGGAACATTAGACTAATAAGCCAAACAACTTCAATCACACTATACTCAGTACGGGAGCCAAACGTCACATTTATTACTTGTATTCAAACACTCTGTAAGCCTTTCCCTGGTACTTCCAATGAGAAAATCTCCCTGTCACACTGCTCTGGCCTCCAGCATCTGAATGCTGCAGCCATACTATGATAGTAACAGGAAGTGTTTCTCTTCTTATAAACCTTTTACATATATCAATGTTACATTAAAGAAAATAAGGGTTTTTCACCAGTCGGAAGAAACGTGCACACATGGTTTTCCTTAATTAACTCATAAAAGATGAACTTGAACCAAAATGTATTGCAGCACATAAAGACTGAAATATTTGTCAGAAATGCCAGAAGTTTATCTAAAACATAAGTAACCCAATGATTCAAAAGTGTTTTGAGAAGTTTAAAACTAAATTGTTTCATATTCGCAGAGCATTTGAATTCTATAATATCAGATGAGAACATTTGCTTAATATACTTCCTCGTGTCTTCAGCTTTCTGTCACCAGCCAAATCCAGTTCTTGTGCTTGGTTCACTGCACCACTCATCTCATCCAAGCAGATTGACGTGGACGTCTTTTTCCACCTGCTTTATGTCTGTTGGGCTTTAAATTCACTGCCACTGGTTAGATCAGGGGTGGGCAATCCTGGGCCTGGAGGGCCGCAGCCCTGCATGTTTTAGATGTCTCCTCACATCCATACAGCAATTAGTGGCTCCTCGTTAAGCTTTCTGCAGAGCCTCGTCATGATAACAGGTGTGTTTGAGCAGGGAAACATCTCAAACCTGCAGGACTGCGGCCCTCCAGGACCAGGATTGACCACCCCTGGTCTAAAACCTGCAGGGCTGCGGCCCTCCAGGGCCAGGATTGACCACCCCTGGTCTAAAACCTGCAGGGCTGCGGCCCTCCAGGACCAGGATTGACCACCCCTGGTCTAAAACCTGCAGGGCTGCGGCCCTCCAGGACCAGGATTGACCACCCCTGGTCTAAAACCTGCAGGGCTGCGGCCCTCCAGGACCAGGATTGACCACCCCTGGTCTAAAACCTGCAGGGCTGCGGCCCTCCAGGGCCAGGATTGACCACCCCTGGTCTAAAACCTGCAGGGCTGCGGCCCTCCAGGGCCAGGATTGACCACCCCTGGTCTAAAACCTGCAGGGCTGCGGCCCTCCAGGACCAGGATTGACCACCCCTGGTCTAAAACCTGCAGGGCTGCGGCCCTCCAGGGCCAGGATTGACCACCCCTGGTCTAAAACCTGCAGGGCTGCGGCCCTCCAGGGCCAGGATTGACCACCCCTGGGTTAGACGCACTGGTTAGTTCTATTACAGGTGAAAATGGATGTCGAAAAAAAACTGAAGCTGGAGTCTCTCATTGGTTGAAAATAATCAATATATCTACATATGTGTGTTTTATCTGTGTTTAGATGCCTATCCGGTTTCGGAGGTGGTCTACACATGGACTCAAGGGGCAGCAAAATCTGTGGTGGTGGCTGAGGAAGGCTCCCGGCTCAACCAGTATCACCTGATTGGTCAGACTGCAGGAACAGAAGACATCTACACCAGCCGAGGTACGGCAACACAGGAGGGAACAGACTCACACACCGCGAGGCGTCAGGCAACGTTCCCTTTACCAAGACTGCCTGCAGCGTGAATACAAGCAGAATGCAGCGACGTGCAGTCTGACATGATCGAGCTTGTTAATTATTCAAACGCACGCCTTGAACGTTATGCCAGCGACACTTTTTTTTAAAAGAAAGTTAAAAGGAAAATCACAGCTCATGAGTTTGACTGGAACTTGGTAGACAACATTACATAGAAAGAGCATCCCAGAGAAGCTTTTAGAAGTAAAGATCAGGAGGAGTTTACTGGTCTGTGAAAGACGGTGGAGTAAACATGGCAACAGCCAAAGAATATTGTCAACAATATTGAGGGTCATTGTGTCAACACTCTTTCAAATGGGTCGCTCCTCATTCACGCTTCGCAGAAATCCAGAATTAACATTTGACACTTCTGGACAAGTTCAGAAAGTAAATTAATTTATATCAGCATCCTCCAGCTGTAACTCAGCACTACTTTCAAAATATGTCTGGGTTATGAATCACAACATGAGCTCTGGAAAACCTAAATAAATGAATCAGTGTCTCCACTAATCTGGGATGAAATTCATACGGGGGAAAAGCAAACGCTAGCATGTTTCCTTGGCTGAGTCTGAGCTTATTGATGAAGGATGAAGGTGGAGAAGAAGAAAGTTCTTTCTTTGTCACTTTGATATGATAGTATGATGGCTGTATTTCTATTAAAAAGTGCTGGACCAGCCTGCAAACTATAACTGGGAATGATAATCATAATAATTCTATTTTATTTTTAATTCACTTTTCATTTAACATCTCAAAGTGCTTGAGACCTTAAGAAACAACCACATGACAGGGGAGGCACTACTTTGGTTAATAGCCAAAATAAGAAATCCTAAGGAAATGGGGAAAACACAGATTCTACCTTTTGTTTAAACGTTCATCTAATTTTTTATTTTTTTCAGTTTTAGACCTCATTCCACAATGCTTCTGTTTGAAGTGGACATGCTGCGACACAAAGACTGTCATTATGTCACTGCTTCAAAATGTTTTGGCAGCATCCAGTTTAAAACACTCATATTTTCTAAAATGTCAATTTTCATATTTTACACAGAAATTCCATTAACTATTATTCCGACATGTAACCTATTTTAATTAACATTTTCCAAATTGTTCAGGTTCATGGTACGTCTCATCTTTCCTCTGGCCTGGCAGCCGTCAGACCATTAAGCCCTGCATCCGCCTCCACCCTGTTATTCAGCTTATTGTTATTAAAGTGTGTGCCATCCAAAGATGTTGGGACAAGAAAAGGTTTTCAAATCATGCTGGACAGAGACAATGAATGAAATGCAAGGATTGGATACCCCCCCCCCCCCCCCCCCCCCCCCCCCCCCCCCCCTCCACGAAGCCAGCTGTCTCCAGGGGCCACCAACAGAGGAGAGACAGGGTGGGGACTAAATCAAAAGAAATCACTTATCTGTTGGTCTGAGCCAATGGGTCTGGAGGGTTAATCCTCATGCAGGCTCATCAGTTGTGCTTTTACTGAGTGACGTCACGGCCTTGGGATAGGCTGTGGCGGCACACAAAGGTGGGGGGTGGGGGAGAGAGGTGGGGGGGGGGGTGGGAGGGAGCGGTGGGGGAGAGCGGTGGGGGAGTGGTGGGGGAGAGAGGTGGGGGGGGTGGGAGGGAGCGGTGGGGGAGAGAGGTGGGGGAGAGGTGGGAGGAAGTGGTGGGGGAGAGGTGTGGGGGAGAGGTGGGAGGGAGTGGTGGGGGAGAGCGGTGGGGGAGAGAGGTGGCAGGGAGTGGTGGGGGAGAGAGGTGGGGGAGAGGTGTGGGGGAGAGAGGTGGGGGAGAGGTGGGAGGGAGAGCGGTGGGGGAGAGAGGTGGGGGAGAGGTGGGAGGGAGTGGTGGGGGAGAGAGGTGGGGGAGAGAGGTGGGGGAGAGCGGTGGGGGAGGGCGGTGGGGGAGAGAGGTGGGGGAGAGGTGGGGGAGAGAGGTGGGGGAGAGGTGGGAGGGAGTGGTGGGGGAGAGGTGGGGGAGAGAGGTGGGGGAGAGCGGTGGGGGAGAGAGGTGGGGGAGAGGTGGGGGAGAGGTGGGAGGGCGAGGTGGGGGAGAGGTGTGGGGGAGAGGTGGGAGGGAGAGGTGGGGGAGAGAGGTGGGGGAGAGGTGGGGGAGAGGTGGGAGGGAGAGGTGGGGGAGAGAGGTGGGGGAGAGGTGGGAGGGAGAGGTGGGGGAGAGAGGTGGGGGAGAGGTGTGGGGGAGAGGTGGGGGAGAGAGGTGGGGGAGAGGTGGGAGGGAGAGGTGTGGGGGAGAGGTGGGAGGGAGAGGTGGGGGAGAGAGGTGGGGGAGAGGTGGGAGGGAGAGGTGGGGGAGAGGTGTGGGGAAGAGGTGGGAGGGAGTGGTGGGAGGGAGTGGTGGGGGAGTGGTGGGGGAGAGGTGGGGGAGAGAGGTGGGAGGGAGTGGTGGGAGGGAGTGGTGGGGGAGTGGTGGGGGAGAGGTGGGGGAGTGGTGGGGGAGAGGTGGGGGAGAGAGGTGGGAGGGAGTGGTGGTGGAGAGGTGGGGGAGCCACCCGCCGCTTAATTCTGTTATGTAAAAAACATACAATACACTTGTGCTGCCTGCTGGTTATCAGAGTGTAGTCAGTTTGTTTCCCCTGGTTATCAGTGCAGTCAGTTTGTTTCCCCTGGTTATCAGAGTGTAGTCAGTTTGTTTCCCCTGGTTATCAGTGCAGTCAGTTTGTTTCCCCTGGTTATCAGAGTGTAGTCAGTTTGTTTCCCCTGGTTATCAGAGTGTAGTCAGTTTGTTTCCCCTGGTTATCAGAGTGTAGTCAGTTTGTTTCCCCTGGTTATCAGAGTGTAGTCAGTTTGTTTCCCCTGGTTATCAGTGTAGTCAGTTTGTTTCCCCTGGTTATCAGAGTGTAGTCAGTTTGTTTCCCCTGGTTATCAGAGTGTAGTCAGTTTGTTTCCCTGGTTATCAGAGTGTAGTCAGTTTGTTTCCCCTGGTTATCAGAGTGTAGTCAGTTTGTTTCCCCTGGTTATCAGTGCAGTCAGTTTGTTTCCCCTGGTTATCAGAGTGTAGTCAGTTTGTTTCCCCTGGTTATCAGTGCAGTCAGTTTGTTTCCCCTGGTTATCAGAGTGTAGTCAGTTTGTTTCCCCTGGTTATCAGAGTGTAGTCAGTTTGTTTCCCCTGGTTATCAGAGTAGTCAGTTTGTTTCCCCTGGTTATCAGAGTGTAGTCAGTTTGTTTCCCCTGGTTATCAGAGTGTAGTCAGTTTGTTTCCCCTGGTTATCAGAGTGTAGTCAGTTTGTTTCCCCTGGTTATCAGAGTTTAGTCAGTTTGTTTCCCCTGGTTATCAGAGTAGTCAGTTTGTTTCCCCTGGTTATCAGAGTGTAGTCAGTTTGTTTCCCCTGGTTATCAGAGTTTTTACAGTTTGTTTTCCCTGGTTATCAGTGTAGTCAGTTTGTTTCCCCTGGTTATCAGTGTAGTCAGTTTGTTTCCCCTGGTTATCAGAGTGTAGTCAGTTTGTTTCCCTGGTTATCAGAGTGTAGTCAGTTTGTTTCCCCTGGTTATCAGAGTGTAGTCAGTTTGTTTCCCCTGGTTATCAGAGTGTAGTCAGTTTGTTTCCCCTGGTTATCAGAGTAGTCAGTTTGTTTCCCCTGGTTATCAGAGTGTAGTCAGTTTGTTTCCCCTGGTTATCAGAGTGTAGTCAGTTTGTTTCCCTGGTTATCAGAGTGTAGTCAGTTTGTTTCCCCTGGTTATCAGAGTGTAGTCAGTTTGTTTCCCCTGGTTATCAGTGCAGTCAGTTTGTTTCCCCTGGTTATCAGAGTGTAGTCAGTTTGTTTCCCCTGGTTATCAGTGTAGTCAGTTTGTTTCCCCTGGTTATCAGTGAAGTCAGTTTGTTTCCCCTGGTTATCAGTGTAGTCAGTTTGTTTCCCCTGGTTATCAGAGTGTAGTCAGTTTGTTTCCCCTGGTTATCAGAGTTTAGTCAGTTTGTTTCCCCTGGTTATCAGTGTAGTCAGTTTGTTTCCCCTGGTTATCAGAGTGTAGTCAGTTTGTTTTCCCTGGTTATCAGAGTTTAGTCAGTTTGTTTCCCCTGGTTATCAGTGTAGTCAGTTTGTTTTCCCTGGTTATCAGAGTGTAGTCAGTTTGTTTCCCCTGGTTATCAGAGTAGTCAGTTTGTTTCCCCTGGTTATCAGAGTGTAGTCAGTTTGTTTCCCTGGTTATCAGAGTGTAGTCAGTTTGTTTCCCCTGGTTATCAGAGTGTAGTCAGTTATTTTCCCCTGGTTATCAGAGTGTAGTCAGTTTGTTTCCCCTGGTTATCAGTGCAGTCAGTTTGTTTCCCCTGGTTATCAGAGTGTAGTCAGTTTGTTTCCCCTGGTTATCAGTGCAGTCAGTTTGTTTCCCTGGTTATCAGAGTGTAGTCAGTTTGTTTCCCCTGGTTATCAGAGTGTAGTCAGTTATTTTCCCCTGGTTATCAGAGTGTAGTCAGTTTGTTTCCCCTGGTTATCAGTGCAGTCAGTTTGTTTCCCCTGGTTATCAGAGTGTAGTCAGTTTGTTTCCCCTGGTTATCAGTGCAGTCAGTTTGTTTCCCCTGGTTATCAGAGTGTAGTCAGTTTTTTTCCCCTGGTTATCAGAGTAGTCAGTTTGTTTCCCCTGGTTATCAGTGTAGTCAGTTTGTTTCCCCTGGTTATCAGTGTAGTCAGTTTGTTTCCCCTGGTTATCAGAGTGTAGTCAGTTTGTTTCCCCTGGTTATCAGAGTGTAGTCAGTTTGTTTCCCCTGGTTATCAGTGTAGTCAGTTTGTTTCCCCTGGTTATCAGAGTGTAGTCAGTTTGTTTCCCCTGGTTATCAGAGTGTAGTCAGTTTGTTTCCCCTGGTTATCAGTGTAGTCAGTTTGTTTCCCCTGGTTATCAGTGCAGTCAGTTTGTTTCCCCTGGTTATCAGTGTAGTCAGTTTGTTTCCCCTGGTTATCAGTGTAGTCAGTTTGTTTCCCCTGGTTATCAGTGCAGTCAGTTTGTTTCCCCTGGTTATCAGTGTAGTCAGTTTGTTTCCCCTGGTTATCAGAGGGTAGTCAGTTTGTTTCCCCTGGTTATCAGAGTGTAGTCAGTTTGTTTCCCCTGGTTATCAGAGTGTAGTCAGTTTTTTTCCCCTGGTTATCAGAGTAGTCAGTTTGTTTCCCCTGGTTATCAGTGTAGTCAGTTTGTTTCCCCTGGTTATCAGTGTAGTCAGTTTGTTTCCCCTGGTTATCAGAGTGTAGTCAGTTTGTTTCCCCTGGTTATCAGAGTGTAGTCAGTTTGTTTCCCCTGGTTATCAGTGTAGTCAGTTTGTTTCCCCTGGTTATCAGTGCAGTCAGTTTGTTTCCCCTGGTTATCAGTGTAGTCAGTTTGTTTCCCCTGGTTATCAGTGTAGTCAGTTTGTTTCCCCTGGTTATCAGTGTAGTCAGTTTGTTTCCCCTGGTTATCAGTGCAGTCAGTTTGTTTCCCCTGGTTATCAGTGTAGTCAGTTTGTTTCCCCTGGTTATCAGAGTGTAGTCAGTTTGTTTCCCCTGGTTATCAGTGTAGTCAGTTTGTTTCCCCTGGTTATCAGAGTGTAGTCAGTTTGTTTCCCCTGGTTATCAGAGTGTAGTCAGTTTGTTTCCCCTGGTTATCAGTGTAGTCAGTTTGTTTCCCCTGGTTATCAGAGTTTAGTCAGTTTGTTTCCCCTGGTTATCAGTGTAGTCAGTTTGTTTCCCCTGGTTATCAGAGTGTAGTCAGTTTGTTTCCCCTGGTTATCAGAGTGTAGTCAGTTTGTTTCCCCTGGTTATCAGAGTAGTCAGTTTGTTTCCCCTGGTTATCAGTGTAGTCAGTTTGTTTCCCCTGGTTATCAGAGTGTAGTCAGTTTGTTTTCCCTGGTTATCAGAGTGTAGTCAGTTTGTTTTCCCTGGTTATCAGTGTAGTCAGTTTGTTTCCCCTGGTTATGAGAGTAGTCAGTTTGTTTCCCCTGGTTATCAGAGTGTAGTCAGTTTGTTTCCCCTGGTTATCAGAGTGTAGTCAGTTTGTTTCCCTGGTTATCAGAGTGTAGTCAGTTTGTTTCCCCTGGTTATCAGAGTGTAGTCAGTTTGTTTCCCCTGGTTATCAGTGCAGTCAGTTTGTTTCCCCTGGTTATCAGAGTGTAGTCAGTTTGTTTCCCCTGGTTATCAGTGCAGTCAGTTTGTTTCCCCTGGTTATCAGAGTGTAGTCAGTTTGTTTCCCCTGGTTATCAGAGTGTAGTCAGTTTGTTTCCCCTGGTTATCAGAGTAGTCAGTTTGTTTCCCCTGGTTATCAGAGTGTAGTCAGTTTGTTTCCCCTGGTTATCAGAGTGTAGTCAGTTTGTTTCCCCTGGTTATCAGAGTGTAGTCAGTTTGTTTCCCCTGGTTATCAGAGTAGTCAGTTTGTTTCCCCTGGTTATCAGAGTGTAGTCAGTTTGTTTCCCCTGGTTATCAGAGTGTAGTCAGTTTGTTTCCCCTGGTTATCAGAGTGTAGTCAGTTTGTTTCCCCTGGTTATCAGTGTAGTCAGTTTGTTTCCCCTGGTTATCAGAGTGTAGTCAGTTTGTTTCCCCTGGTTATCAGTGTAGTCAGTTTGTTTCCCCTGGTTATCAGAGTGTAGTCAGTTTGTTTCCCCTGGTTATCAGTGTAGTCAGTTTGTTTCCCCTGGTTATCAGAGTGTAGTCAGTTTGTTTCCCCTGGTTATCAGAGTGTAGTCAGTTTGTTTCCCCTGGTTATCAGAGTGTAGTCAGTTTGTTTCCCCTGGTTATCAGAGTGTAGTCAGTTTGTTTCCCCTGGTTATCAGTGTAGTCAGTTTGTTTCCCCTGGTTATCAGAGTGTAGTCAGTTTGTTTCCCCTGGTTATCAGTGTAGTCAGTTTGTTTCCCCTGGTTATCAGAGTGTAGTCAGTTTGTTTCCCCTGGTTATCAGTGCAGTCAGTTTGTTTCCCCTGGTTATCAGAGTGTAGTCAGTTTGTTTCCCCTGGTTATCAGAGTGTAGTCAGTTTGTTTCCCCTGGTTATCAGAGCGTAGTCAGTTTGTTTCCCCTGGTTATCAGAGTTTAGTCAGTTTGTTTCCCCTGGTTATCAGTGTAGTCAGTTTGTTTTCCCTGGTTATCAGAGTGTAGTCAGTTTGTTTTCCCTGGTTATCAGAGTTTAGTCAGTTTGTTTCCCCTGGTTATCAGAGTGTAGTCAGTTTGTTTCCCCTGGTTATCAGAGTGTAGTCAGTTTGTTTCCCCTGGTTATCAGTGCAGTCAGTTTGTTTCCCATGGTTATCAGAGTGTAGTCAGTTTGTTTCCCCTGGTTATCAGAGTGTAGTCAGTTTGTTTCCCCTGGTTATCAGAGTGTAGTCAGTTTGTTTCCCCTGGTTATCAGTGTAGTCAGTTTGTTTCCCCTGGTTATCAGAGTGTAGTCAGTTTGTTTCCCCTGGTTATCAGTGCAGTCAGTTTGTTTCCCCTGGTTATCAGTGTAGTCAGTTTGTTTCCCCTGGTTATCAGAGTGTAGTCAGTTTGTTTCCCCTGGTTATCAGAGTGTAGTCAGTTTGTTTCCCCTGGTTATCAGAGCGTAGTCAGTTTGTTTCCCCTGGTTATCAGAGTGTAGTCAGTTTGTTTTCCCTGGTTATCAGAGTGTAGTCAGTTTGTTTCCCCTGGTTATCAGTGTAGTCAGTTTGTTTCCCCTGGTTATCAGAGTGTAGTCAGTTTGTTTCCCCTGGTTATCAGTGCAGTCAGTTTGTTTCCCCTGGTTATCAGAGTGTAGTCAGTTTGTTTCCCCTGGTTATCAGAGTGTAGTCAGTTTGTTTCCCCTGGTTATCAGAGTGTAGTCAGTTTGTTTCCCCTGGTTATCAGTGCAGTCAGTTTGTTTCCCCTGGTTATCAGTGTAGTCAGTTTGTTTCCCCTGGTTATCAGAGTGTAGTCAGTTTGTTTCCCCTGGTTATCAGAGTGTAGTCAGTTTGTTTCCCCTGGTTATCAGAGTGTAGTCAGTTTGTTTCCCCTGGTTATCAGTGTAGTCAGTTTGTTTCCCCTGGTTATCAGAGTTTAGTCAGTTTGTTTCCCCTGGTTATCAGTGTAGTCAGTTTGTTTCCCCTGGTTATCAGAGTGTAGTCAGTTTGTTTCCCTGGTTATCAGAGTGTAGTCAGTTTGTTTCCCCTGGTTATCAGAGTGTAGTCAGTTTGTTTCCCCTGGTTATCAGAGTAGTCAGTTTGTTTCCCCTGGTTATCAGTGTAGTCAGTTTGTTTCCCCTGGTTATCAGAGTGTAGTCAGTTTGTTTTCCCTGGTTATCAGAGTGTAGTCAGTTTGTTTTCCCTGGTTATCAGTGTAGTCAGTTTGTTTCCCCTGGTTATCAGAGTAGTCAGTTTGTTTCCCCTGGTTATCAGAGTGTAGTCAGTTTGTTTCCCCTGGTTATCAGAGTGTAGTCAGTTTGTTTCCCTGGTTATCAGAGTGTAGTCAGTTTGTTTCCCCTGGTTATCAGAGTGTAGTCAGTTTGTTTCCCCTGGTTATCAGTGCAGTCAGTTTGTTTCCCCTGGTTATCAGAGTGTAGTCAGTTTGTTTCCCCTGGTTATCAGTGCAGTCAGTTTGTTTCCCCTGGTTATCAGAGTGTAGTCAGTTTGTTTCCCCTGGTTATCAGAGTAGTCAGTTTGTTTCCCCTGGTTATCAGAGTGTAGTCAGTTTGTTTCCCCTGGTTATCAGAGTGTAGTCAGTTTGTTTCCCCCGGTTATCAGAGTAGTCAGTTTGTTTCCCCTGGTTATCAGAGTGTAGTCAGTTTGTTTCCCCCGGTTATCAGAGTAGTCAGTTTGTTTCCCCTGGTTATCAGAGTGTAGTCAGTTTGTTTCCCCTGGTTATCAGAGTAGTCAGTTTGTTTCCCCTGGTTATCAGAGTGTAGTCAGTTTGTTTCCCCTGGTTATCAGAGTGTAGTCAGTTTGTTTCCCCTGGTTATCAGAGTGTAGTCAGTTTGTTTCCCCTGGTTATCAGTGTAGTCAGTTTGTTTCCCCTGGTTATCAGAGTGTAGTCAGTTTGTTTCCCCTGGTTATCAGTGTAGTCAGTTTGTTTCCCCTGGTTATCAGAGTGTAGTCAGTTTGTTTCCCCTGGTTATCAGTGTAGTCAGTTTGTTTCCCCTGGTTATCAGAGTGTAGTCAGTTTGTTTCCCCTGGTTATCAGAGTGTAGTCAGTTTGTTTCCCCTGGTTATCAGAGTGTAGTCAGTTTGTTTCCCCTGGTTATCAGAGTGTAGTCAGTTTGTTTCCCCTGGTTATCAGAGTGTAGTCAGTTTGTTTCCCCTGGTTATCAGAGTGTAGTCAGTTTGTTTCCCCTGGTTATCAGTGTAGTCAGTTTGTTTCCCCTGGTTATCAGAGTGTAGTCAGTTTGTTTCCCCTGGTTATCAGTGCAGTCAGTTTGTTTCCCCTGGTTATCAGAGCGTAGTCAGTTTGTTTCCCCTGGTTATCAGAGTGTAGTCAGTTTGTTTCCCCTGGTTATCAGAGCGTAGTCAGTTTGTTTCCCCTGGTTATCAGAGTTTAGTCAGTTTGTTTCCCCTGGTTATCAGTGTAGTCAGTTTGTTTTCCCTGGTTATCAAAGTGTAGTCAGTTTGTTTTCCCTGGTTATCAGAGTTTAGTCAGTTTGTTTCCCCTGGTTATCAGAGTGTAGTCAGTTTGTTTCCCCTGGTTATCAGTGTAGTCAGTTTGTTTCCCCTGGTTATCAGAGTGTAGTCAGTTTGTTTCCCCTGGTTATCAGTGTAGTCAGTTTGTTTCCCCTGGTTATCAGAGTGTAGTCAGTTTGTTTCCCCTGGTTATCAGTGTAGTCAGTTTGTTTCCCCTGGTTATCAGAGTGTAGTCAGTTTGTTTCCCCTGGTTATCAGTGTAGTCAGTTTGTTTCCCCTGGTTATCAGTGTAGTCAGTTTGTTTCCCCTGGTTATCAGAGTGTAGTCAGTTTGTTTCCCCTGGTTATCAGAGTAGTCAGTTTGTTTCCCCTGGTTATCAGAGTGTAGTCAGTTTGTTTCCCCTGGTTATCAGAGTTTAGTCAGTTTGTTTCCCCTGGTTATCAGAGTGTAGTCAGTTTGTTTCCCCTGGTTATCAGAGTGTAGTCAGTTTGTTTCCCCTGGTTATCAGTGCAGTCAGTTTGTTTCCCCTGGTTATCAGTGTAGTCAGTTTGTTTCCCCTGGTTATCAGAGTGTAGTCAGTTTGTTTCCCCTGGTTATCAGTGCAGTCAGTTTGTTTCCCCTGGTTATCAGAGTGTAGTCAGTTTGTTTCCCCTGGTTATCAGAGTGTAGTCAGTTTGTTTCCCCTGGTTATCAGAGCGTAGTCAGTTTGTTTCCCCTGGTTATCAGAGTTTAGTCAGTTTGTTTCCCCTGGTTATCAGTGTAGTCAGTTTGTTTTCCCTGGTTATCAAAGTGTAGTCAGTTTGTTTTCCCTGGTTATCAGAGTTTAGTCAGTTTGTTTCCCCTGGTTATCAGAGTGTAGTCAGTTTGTTTCCCCTGGTTATCAGTGTAGTCAGTTTGTTTCCCCTGGTTATCAGAGTGTAGTCAGTTTGTTTCCCCTGGTTATCAGTGCAGTCAGTTTGTTTCCCCTGGTTATCAGTGTAGTCAGTTTGTTTCCCCTGGTTATCAGAGTGTAGTCAGTTTGTTTCCCCTGGTTATCAGAGTGTAGTCAGTTTGTTTCCCCTGGTTATCAGAGCGTAGTCAGTTTGTTTCCCCTGGTTATCAGAGTGTAGTCAGTTTGTTTCCCCTGGTTATCAGAGTGTAGTCAGTTTGTTTCCCCTGGTTATCAGTGTAGTCAGTTTGTTTCCCCTGGTTATCAGAGTGTAGTCAGTTTGTTTCCCCTGGTTATCAGTGCAGTCAGTTTGTTTCCCCTGGTTATCAGAGTGTAGTCAGTTTGTTTCCCCTGGTTATCAGAGTGTAGTCAGTTTGTTTCCCCTGGTTATCAGAGTGTAGTCAGTTTGTTTCCCCTGGTTATCAGAGTGTAGTCAGTTTGTTTCCCCTGGTTATCAGTGCAGTCAGTTTGTTTCCCCTGGTTATCAGAGTGTAGTCAGTTTGTTTCCCCTGGTTATCAGAGTGTAGTCAGTTTGTTTCCCCTGGTTATCAGAGCGTAGTCAGTTTGTTTCCCCTGGTTATCAGTGTAGTCAGTTTGTTTCCCCTGGTTATCAGTGTAGTCAGTTTGTTTCCCCTGGTTATCAGTGTAGTCAGTTTGTTTCCCCTGGTTATCAGTGTAGTCAGTTTGTTTCCCCTGGTTATCAGTGTAGTCAGTTTGTTTCCCCTGGTTATCAGTGTAGTCAGTTTGTTTCCCCTGGTTATCAGTGCAGTCAGTTTGTTTCCCCTGGTTATCAGAGTGTAGTCAGTTTGTTTCCCCTGGTTATCAGAGTGTAGTCAGTTTGTTTCCCCTGGTTATCAGAGCGTAGTCAGTTTGTTTCCCCTGGTTATCAGAGTTTAGTCAGTTTGTTTCCCCTGGTTATCAGTGTAGTCAGTTTGTTTTCCCTGGTTATCAAAGTGTAGTCAGTTTGTTTTCCCTGGTTATCAGAGTTTAGTCAGTTTGTTTCCCCTGGTTATCAGAGTGTAGTCAGTTTGTTTCCCCTGGTTATCAGTGTAGTCAGTTTGTTTCCCCTGGTTATCAGAGTGTAGTCAGTTTGTTTCCCCTGGTTATCAGTGCAGTCAGTTTGTTTCCCCTGGTTATCAGTGTAGTCAGTTTGTTTCCCCTGGTTATCAGAGTGTAGTCAGTTTGTTTCCCCTGGTTATCAGAGTGTAGTCAGTTTGTTTCCCCTGGTTATCAGAGCGTAGTCAGTTTGTTTCCCCTGGTTATCAGAGTGTAGTCAGTTTGTTTCCCCTGGTTATCAGAGTGTAGTCAGTTTGTTTCCCCTGGTTATCAGTGTAGTCAGTTTGTTTCCCCTGGTTATCAGAGTGTAGTCAGTTTGTTTCCCCTGGTTATCAGTGCAGTCAGTTTGTTTCCCCTGGTTATCAGAGTGTAGTCAGTTTGTTTCCCCTGGTTATCAGAGTGTAGTCAGTTTGTTTCCCCTGGTTATCAGAGTGTAGTCAGTTTGTTTCCCCTGGTTATCAGAGTGTAGTCAGTTTGTTTCCCCTGGTTATCAGTGCAGTCAGTTTGTTTCCCCTGGTTATCAGAGTGTAGTCAGTTTGTTTCCCCTGGTTATCAGAGTGTAGTCAGTTTGTTTCCCCTGGTTATCAGAGCGTAGTCAGTTTGTTTCCCCTGGTTATCAGTGTAGTCAGTTTGTTTCCCCTGGTTATCAGTGTAGTCAGTTTGTTTCCCCTGGTTATCAGTGTAGTCAGTTTGTTTCCCCTGGTTATCAGTGTAGTCAGTTTGTTTCCCCTGGTTATCAGTGTAGTCAGTTTGTTTCCCCTGGTTATCAGTGTAGTCAGTTTGTTTCCCCTGCAGCAGAGCTGAAGGTGTCGGAGTGGAGGAGACAGTGGAGTGTCTCTCACACTTGGTTCCACCTCACAGACCCACAATGCTTGAAGCAGTTAAAGAGGGACGGCCCTAATCAG
The DNA here is from genome assembly GCF_963422515.1 of Blennius ocellaris. Classification (NCBI taxonomy): domain Eukaryota; kingdom Metazoa; phylum Chordata; class Actinopteri; order Blenniiformes; family Blenniidae; genus Blennius; species Blennius ocellaris. The sequence goes on along the minus strand of NC_137661.1, from coordinate 3,599,799 downwards.
CGCTGCTAATCCGAGGTCCAAACCGTCTTTACAGAGCCAAGAATAGCTCGCTTCACTCTGCGTGATCCTGACCTTTGACCTGGCAGCTTCATTTAAAGATCAAAATAAAGACAGGAACTCCTTGACAGTTATTTTCATGGCGACACCCGGACTCCTGCGCTGGCGGGTGACAGAGGAAAGCTCAGCAGATGGCGACTCACCAGTTGACCAGCATGGCGGCGGTGGTGTCCGTGATGAAGGGCAGCTCCCCCTGCACCCTCCCCAGGACCAGCAATGAAATCCACCACATCCGCATCTTGCTGCGCTCTGATTGTCTTTTCACGCCTCTGGTTCCTGACACGGCCCGGCGCTGCGGTCAGATGAGCGGACGGCTCGCCCGGCCGTGGCCCCGCAGGGCGGGACTGCTGGCTGCTGGCCCCCGGAGGAATGGCTGCACGGGGGCCCCCCTCACTGAGGACATGATGAGGCTTGTTGTGGCGCCGCACACGCCGTGCAAACTTTTCCGTGTCCCGGGTGCCTTTCGTAGCCCGCCTGAGCCTGAGCCTCCGCCTCCGCCTCCGCCTCCGCCTCCGCCTGAGCCTCCGCCTGCGCCGTGCTCTGCTGCACCTGCTGGTAATCACTGCTGATCCAGGTCTGTTTTAGTGTTTCACGCTAAGGCAGCGCAAGGATGTACACTCCCCAATCAAGTGTGGCCCGGCCCAACACGATGGGATGAACTGTCGGTTACACACACACACACACACACACACACACACACACACACACACACACACACACACACACACACACACACACACACGCACATGCACATAGAAAGCAAGTGGGAGAGAGCCTGGGGTGGGGGGGTGGGGGGTTGGGGGGAATGCAGATTGTGACAAGGGATTAGTGAGACAGAAAAATCCGATTCTGCCAGGAGGAAGCAGCAGTCATCTGGATTTTCTATAGTTGATCAGACTTGGTGGCTCAACAGGATTTTTTTTTTTCCCCAGAAAAAATTATTTGCGGGCAATCTTCAGTTTGTTAACAGGAAACAGTGATTTCCTCACTGACATGCTTTTTTGTTTTGTTTTGTCTTTTGTTGCTGGATTATTATTATTATTGTTGTTGTTGTTGTTGTTGTTGTTGTTGTTGTTATTAGTATTAGTAGTAGTAGTAGTAGTAGTATTGTTATTATTATTATTATTATTATTATTATTATTATTATTATTATTATTATTATTTCTAAATAACTTACCAAGTTTGGAAAACACTCTTGTTGAGAAGGCGTGAATTTTATTCACGGATTATTTCTTGAAATGGATCAAATAAAATAAATGTTTAATGTCAGGGAGCTCCTGTCAAATTACGTTATATTTACATATTCCCCCCTTGTCGCCGGTCAGATTGCCTCCGGAAAAGATTTCACATGCCCTCTCTGAATTTTGAGTTTGATGTTACAGTGAAGCCAAACATCGGTGGACACACCCACGATAACCAACACATGAGAAACCCTTCAAATTAAAAGGACTGAGCAGGTTTCTACTAAGTGCCGTACTGTGGTGACATGTACTAATCTGCTTCTGTAGTTATTTTCTGAGTAATTGATGTTTAATATGCTCAGACTGTAAACCTGAGCGGTGTTTTATTGTGCACTGCCCCCGTGTGGTCAAACACAGTTCTTACACGCTCCTTCGCTTTGAAAGCCTCTCTCGTTTGGATGGTGGTGAGAGTGTCCACTACTGTTTGGCTTCACCAGAAGCTTTTGGCAAATGAGCGTGACCATGTTTGTTACTTTAGCCTTTTTGACAATTCTCTCTTCCTGTGTTGTTTTCTGCAGGGCAGTACACTGTGATGATGGCGCACTTTTACCTGAAGAGGAAGATCGGCTACTTTGTGATCCAGACCTACATGCCTTGCTTCATGACCGTGATTCTGTCTCAGGTTTCCTTTTGGCTCAACCGCGAGTCTGTGCCAGCACGGACTGTTTTCGGTGAGTCTGGAGAGCTGAGAGCCTTTTTTTTTTTTTATAGCTTATCTGCTGAAATAGAATAATTTGCGTGAGAACAACTGAGCCTTTGTTTTGTGGTTTTGTCCAGGTGTGACCACGGTCCTCACCATGACCACTCTCAGCATTAGTGCTCGAAACTCGCTGCCTAAAGTGGCTTATGCTACCGCCATGGACTGGTTCATCGCCGTGTGCTACGCCTTTGTCTTCTCCGCCCTCATCGAGTTTGCTACTGTCAATTATTTCACCAAAAGGAGCTGGGCCTGGGATGGAAAGAAGGCGATGGAAGCACAGCAGCCAAAGGTTTGTACCATGTGCGTGCTCATTAAGGGACACACTGATACCACTTGTTTAAAGGGTAACTGAAATGTTTTTCAGATTTCATCTTTAGAAAGAAGAATAAATATGCTTTCGAAAGGTATATAACATTCCCAGATAAAAGTCCGAATTCCGACCCTTTTAATTGACTTTACATGATGCAGCAGACGACGGTATATTTGCGGGCCATAAATGTGAGCCGCCTGAGCTAGACCGGATATGACGTACGAGGGGTTATATGTCCCAGCCAAAACAACATCAGCTGATTGAAGAATGGAGGGGTTTGGCGATACAGAAGCACCTAGGAGCGATGTTAGCGAAGATGAAGGAAAGGAATCATCAGAGGAAGAATTAGAAGAAAATCAAGGCGTTCAACCATACATGTTTGAGCCGTGAGTACATATTGTGTGTGACCGGGTATTTACCCGTGTGCACATATTGTGCGTGACCGGGTATTTACCCGTGTGCACATATTGTGCGTGACCGGGTATTTACCCGTGTGCACATATTGTGTGTGACCGGGTATTTACCCGTGTGCACATATTGTGTGTGACCGGGTATTTACCATTGTGTCAGAGTGGGTGTTTTGCAAAGTTTATTGGTCTATTTGTCTTAAGTTTTAGCAGGTTTTAAAAAGACTTACTGAAAGTTGGGTTTAAAAATCCGTTAAAAAGCCGTTTAAAAATGGTGGGGACAGAACCAGGTTTCAGGATACGTTTCCTCTTCACATCAAAACCAAGTGACTCTCGGATTGCGGGTGCTGTTTCGTAACAGTCATCCGTGAAATGTTGACTGCAGAGATAGGAGGCCTCTGTTGGTGTCCAGTTGGAGCGAGTGCGCTGCACTTGTTTTGTCCATAATCTCCTCAAAGTTTCATCTTTTGGGAATTTATGGACACTTACAGACGGACTGGGCATTTGGGAACACCCAGCCGCAACACAACGCTTAGGCATGACTCTAAAAAACTGCTAAATAACGCGATAATGCAGAGCACATGTAAACAAGACACTACGATCAGCTGTTGTGGGCGGAAGTAAATAACTCCTCATACGTCACAGCGCAAAACTACGGCAAGTTGGGAAAACTAGGTCAGATTCACAGGGCGGGAGATTTAAAGGCACTTTTAGACGTTCGGCGCTCAAGAGCAAGATAGTGGTGTGATTGTCATTGGTGTGTCATATATCATTCGAAAGGGGGAAAAATAATGCTAAATACTGGTGTATTTTAATAGAATTATTTCAGGGACCCTTTAAAGGACCTTTGGCTACTTGCCAAGTACGATCCTTATTCAATGTGCAAGCAAGCTCACAGTGAACTACGACTGCTCAGCCTGTGTGGATGCTGCCGTCACCAGGCTTACAGTCTACAATGCACATCGTGCAAGGTAGCATCTGTCAACGAACTGCCGCCACACGCTCCAGTTCGCTGTTCAGGAGTGTATCAGTCATCCTTTAATTGTGTGTTAAACTGATGATCCACATCAGACTTAAGGCCAATTCATCCTCCATAAGAACAAGAAGGAAGTTCCAGGGTCCTGCAGAACAAAATTACATCAATTTCGTCGGCCAGCGCCTTCTGGCCAAAGAAATGTAGTTCTGCCAACCGTCCGGGCCGAAGTGTCCTGGTGTCGGACTGCTGAAACGGTTGCACTGCTGTGTGCTGCACATCCACTCTCCAATGTTGATTGTCACATTTGAATCGTGTTTATCATGTCACATCACTACTATATGAGCCCTGCAGCTCATTAACATGTGGGTGGGCGGAGTTACATGTTGTTTGACACAAACTTTCTCTTTTATTACTGAAACAATTCAGAGAAATGTATTTCTGAAAACATTAGAGGTGAGAAATAAGCTGTGTCGTTGAAAAGTTAAAACGTTGCTTCACAGAGGTGTGGCTCCTGTGAGGGGCGTGGCCTATTATGAGGGGGCGTGGCCTGTGAGATCGACAGCGTCTTCATGGAGCGTTGACTCTCCTGCCCAACAAGAATTTTTCTTGGCAGCTGCCCTTCTCTTCTGGTTGCTGTGCTTCTTACGGGAGTGTGCAGACTCTTCTGTCGCCAGTGATTCATTTGTTGGTGTCGTATCAACTATGTTTCGCCTCTTCTCTCAATATTTTGACAGAACATCATTTACTTTCTAACTTTTGTCATTCTCATTAATATTAAAGAAACTCTAAACCTCCATCATCTCTCGTGTTCTCTTGCACACCTCCTTTACGTAATGCTCACCGGGTGGCATCGGGGATCTTTTACGGGTACGAGTACTCTATGCAGCATCAGATACTGGTGTCGGTATCAGTGCATCAATAGTCTTTCTGTTTTGGGATCTCGTAGTGGAATTCTGTTTAAGGTTTCTACTTTTTGATTATTGGAGTTCCCATTGTCGCTTTTATTTTAAAAGTGTTTTGATCGGTGTCATTTCTGACTGGCTGATCAGACTTTTGTGTTAATGAACTGGTGTTTCTCATGTTTATGGTTGATGGTTGTTCATTATGTTTGCTTTATTTCATAAAAATACAACTGCTTGCTTTGTTATGCATCTGTGTGCCCATGCAGCAGCATTATCATTATTATTATGCTTTTCAGTTACTGAGTTGAGGCACTAGAAAACCCAACCTCTTTCAGTTTGTATACTGAGGGTCAAGTTTCATTATTAGGATGGCGGTGTAGAGATTTCTTACCTCATAAGGATCACTATTTATGTTGTGTTTGGCTATCGATAATGATTAATAATGATCAAAGATAGTTATTAATAATGTTATTGAAATGTAATCTGATGTGTATCAGAACCTCGGAGCTCCACTGTCTTAACAGGAAATGATAGTCAGTTCAGTTCTATCAGTCTCATAAGATATACTAAACAGTTCATCAGGAATTTGAATTAATAGTTAAATTAATTACAATTACCAGAATTAACAGTAAAGCTTGAAGGATTTTGGAGTTCTTAACACAGAAGAGGTCGACATTTCATTCTCCTTTGTGCTCATCAATAACACAGCAAGTATGATTCCAAACATTATATTTATTAACAATGAAAACAATTAAAACACAGATTCTAAGTAGCTATATACAGCTTGGTGTGTGTGTGTGTGTGTGTGTGTGTGTGTGTGTGTGTGTGTGTGTGTGTGTGTGTGTGTGTGTGTGTGTGTGTGTGTGTGTGTGTGTGTGTGTGTGGAGAGAGAGAGAGAGAGAGAGAGAGGTGGAGGGAGTGTGTGTGTGAGACGTGTGATGAACTACAAAACAAGATGGCGGATCACAAGAAACTCCATTCCAATGTTTGTTATCAGAGAACAGGAAGTCTGTCCTGGGTCTCCACCATGTGCTGGAGAACAATGGAACATGGAGCTAGTCTTTAGCGTCTGCTTCCTGTGTGTCTCTGCTAAAGGACAATTTCTAGAATGACTTGATGTGAATGAGACTTGTTTTGTAAAACGTCAGGAGTCGTCAGATGGTGTTCAGTTACTGTGTGATGTTGTCTTTGATGTGATATGTGCAGGATTGTGAGTTAACTAGTTAGTAAAGCAAAGATTAGCATGCAGACCCTGTGACTGTGGCAGAGCTAACGTTGGTTTACAGGTTGATAACTGCTCCTAATATCATTATCTATAGAACTCAATCACTGTAACAGAACCAACACATCTTCATAAAGTTAAACAGTTCTATCATAGCATCAGGTTTAACTAGTCTCAGGTAAAGCCCAGTTGTTGTTCCCACTTCCTTGAAGGAGTTCAGTTGTTGTCCTGCTGGAGGGAAGCTGGTGTCTTCTCCTGTAGTTAGCGCCTCCTGCTAACTGTGGTTGCTGGTTCTGCAGGCTGAGGAGAAGAAGATGAAGTTGATGTTTCAGGAGTCCTTCTTTGCAGCTCCTGGTTGTTCCTTTTGTCCAGACTGAGGAGCTGGTCGCTCAGGTCTGTGATGGTTTTCCTGCTGGTTGAGGAAAACACAAAGAAGTTCTGTGAGGCGTCGTTTCCCTGGTCCGTCCTGGAGGAACTGCTTGGTTTTCCTGGTTGATGGGAGATCAGACTCTGGGTGCTGGTCTCTGGATCAGGGGAAGGTCTGACCCTCGTGGTGGGTCAGGAGAGGAGTTGAGGAACTGGTTGGTTTTCCTGGTTGATGGGTTGCTCTATATGTCATGACTGTGTATCATGACATATGAAAATGGTCTTTCCTTAGAAATGAACAAACTTTCTGTGGTCTTGTGAGATCCCAACAGCAGTCCACTATGTGACTGTTTAAATGACCTGTACACACGACTCTGTGTGCAATAAGTTACTTGATTCATTTTCAGAAATATTTCTTGAACAGTTTTAATGGTTGTGTACCGAGAACTGACTTACAAAGAAACGCTGCGGGGGTGTGAATAAAGACCTGCAGACAGATATCCAGCAGACATCACAATCAGCAGGAGGAAGCACGGTAGGAATGAGAGTGAGCTCGAAGCAGCCCAGCAGGTGAGGCATGCAAGGCAAGCAGGCGGCAGACATTAGTGGGAAACTGGGAGAGTTCAGCCTCGTGGTCCAGGCTCTGTTCAACCTATCTGCTGAGCTCTTCTCCAACATTTGGCACATCAGCTCCTGCACAACTGGCTTGAGTTTACAAACATCCTCCCCAGAGAGCCAAGGAGCTTTGAGCAGTCTGTGCACATTCTGCAGGATCTGAACGTACATTTTCTCCTTCCCTGCCTTCTTCATCTTTTCTTGTTCCGTCATTGTTTCTCCTTCTGTCTCCTCCACTGCTTTATAAGCCTGAGGCTCCATATGTACCTGCACGCAAAACACATGGAGAGTATTTCTGCTCAGATTTCAACTGGTTCTGACTGAGTTTTCAGGAAAGAAAATATTGAAGCCACCAAAACTCTGCATCAGTCATGTTTCGGCTTTGCAAGATGAAACTGCATCACCTCCATTGCTACGGCAAAGTGAACATGGTTCACGGATTGTATGTTGTCCCCCACCCATCCTCCTACCCCCCCCCCCCCCCACTCTCTCTCTCTCTCTCTCTCTCCTCTCTCTTTGAGCATTCTCCCCCGGTCGTGTACAGCAGCCTTGCCAACTTCTAATAAAGCAGCAACATGGGGAGACTCTTAGTCTCTTCCTGTTGCAGTAAAAACTGTTGTGACATCAGAAGCTCTCAATCACATCATATTGTCTCCCAAGCTGCTGAACAGGACAAGGAGGGGGGGGGGGGAGAACATGGTTCATGGATACATCCACCCACACGCAGCCATGTGGCTTCTTATTCATGTTGAAGCTATGGTCAGTGCACCTTTAATGTAAAGAAGTCACCCTGCAGATATCTGCTGTGCGACAGTTCCTCTTGTTTGTCTCTGAGTTGTGCTGAAAGATGGAAACCAGGAAGCACAAAAAGAGTCACACATAATAATAAAGTACGAGATCAATCCAGGACAATATAGAAGTGATCCATTATGGCCAGTGTGCATGTTATGGCACCGTGCCAGTTCATTAGCCACCAAGGACATTGATCCCTGCCTTCAGTGTCCACTATCCATCATTCAATGCTCCTCCTGTGTTTGTGTGTAACGTGAAGATTTCCTTTATTAACTACCCTTCTTACCCAGTTGGAAGATGAATGTGCAGCACTTATTTTTCTGTCTGTACGACTTTTGAATTGATGCAGCTCTCCTTTCGTTTTGTTCCAAACAGAAAAAAGACCCTTTGGCTCTGTCCAAGAAGCCGAACAACACGTGTTCCACCGGAGTGAACTACACAACCAACCTCACCAAGGACGCGTCCATCTCCACCATTTCAAACAGCACGGCCGTCCAGCTCAAAGCGTCAGAGACCAAGGCCCCCGACCCCAAAAAGACTTACAACAGCGTAAGCAAGATCGACAAGATGTCCAGGATAGTCTTCCCGGTGCTTTTTGGGACATTCAACCTGGTGTACTGGGCCACGTATCTCAACAGGGAACCGGTGGTCAAAGGGGCCGTGTGAGCTTTGCCATGACGAAGAGTTCATTCTCAAGAAAATCACTTTTGGGATTTCATAACTGGAGCGCAATCAAAAACAATGCCAGGCACTTAGTCCTTGTGTCATAGATGGTGTTTGTTGTTTTGTTTTGGGGTTTTTTTCTCCTTAGTGACTGGATAACATTGCATGTGCGTTTCTTCAGGATAAAAAACAAAAACAAAACATGCCATGTTTGCCTTGTGTTTGTACATTTATGACCCAAATAGTTTTATTTATCCCATTTCCTTTGCCAAATCCTGATCCTTTAAGTATTTTAGCATTTTGGCATTTATATTTTCTCCAGGAGTGTACAGTAGGCGATGGTACAGCGAGGCCAAATGCTATGCAAAACAACATTTTTACTGTCTTATTACTCAACTCTGGCTTATTCCATTCTAACTCTTACTTTGTACGAATGGGCCGGCGGTCCGGGGATGTGAAGCTGGGCCCAGGCACATGGAGCCTTGCTTTCCTTGTTAAAAGCAGTTGAATAGCCATGCTAAATGTTGTTGCCTTCAGAGTGTGATTACTCATTATGAATGCACTGAAATCTCCTGCAGTTGCTTTACTGCTTCTTCTCGATTCTGAATGGCCAGTTGTTATTTCATTTATCATGTTGTGTTGTGTCTCTTTTTTTTTATTTTTGTTTGTTTAGTGTGTTTACATAGCAAGTTAGACAGGGACTGCTCTCATGCTGAAGTGATAGTGGCAACTTCTGTTTTCTAAGTCATCATGTTAAGAATCCTGTATGTATGTAAGTATGGTAGTCGTTCAACAAATAATGTATATAAGATGCTTTTAGGAAAGCACCAGTAAGGTGAGCTTCTATGTGATGCATATACTGCAGCAGTGTTCCTCTGGTCTCGCGCTTCATTGACTGGATAGTGAGAAATGAGCCAAGTAGCTTGAGCTTTTTGCAATTTTGATAGAGTATACGAAAATGGGTTTACTGCATTAATTTCTCTTGAGACGTTAGTTGCTTCTATAAGCTTTGACAATAAATTGCAGATCTTCTTGATGAAAGGTCAGTTGCTTCAAACTAAAATCACATCTTTGTCCTGTACAGTAGTTTAGCCACGTTGGAGAGACAAAGGTTAAAGCATCATTAGCATCGTGTTGTTACGTTTTAGAATATAGGCAAGGAAATACCTGCATTTTTAAGTTATTTTCCTCTCCTGGTATTTTTACATCCATGCACTTGTTTCTTTGCTTGACAGTTAAATAAGAGGATTGATACCACACTTTGAGATTTGAGGTCGCCTTAAAGTGAAGCAATACAAGTAAACAGCTGCTCCCTGACAGGCAACTTAGGATGGAATCAACAGCTTATTGAAAACATCAAGAGTTCTTTACCCTCAAGAACCTCCTGTGTCATACTGTCACATGTGTCAACATGTTGAAAAACAATGTTTGCACATTGCACAATGTTTGCACCATTCGAGAAGTAAGAAGTCATTTTAGTAAATTAGTAGTCAAGGTATCAGTTGTTGGTATTGTGTGCAAACAATATTTATTTTCACCCAATACTTCTGGGCTCATCAGGAATGCCACTTATTATTCATGCTGATATGCCACACGACTACTCCACCTTTGATTGTGTCTTTAATTTCCACTGAGTTCAGACACTTAAGCTTTCCAGTAATGTGAATGTTTTCTCAGCTGAAGTGGTTTGTTTTTAAACTGGATATTTTCCCCTGTTGAAAGATTTCACAGGCTAAGTTATGAGTGCATGCTCCACACAACCTGGTATCAGTTCTCTTATCAGACCTCATCAAGGAACCCAAATGTCATTTCCCCCCCAGAAACACTTTCCATTTGACTCATCTAAGAATCTAAATTTGAGTCTTCATGTAACTTCAGCCTTTCATGCCCACTAGGACAGCTGCATGCACTACACTCACTTCAGCAGAGTTAGTTTTGCAGACTGAAACATGATCATGTGACTTAATGCCTGCGTGGCCTGCCACTATTTAAGTATTTATTATTAATAATAATGTATTGCGTTGTTACATTTAAGTGAATTTTAGATACAGGCTGTATTCTAAATGCAAATATCTAAAGCAATAAATAATGCTTGTAAAAATAATGACTACTTCTGTTCATGACTATATGTTTCACAAGCACAGTACAATATGTAATGTATTTCTTTTAAGAACGTGTGAACCCTTGGCAGACCTGCGCTGTGTGGGTCTGTGTCAGTATCGGTGCCTTCCTTTTCTCCTCCTTGTTATGTACGGGACTCCAACAAAGCTTCGCTGACGACTACACGGCTGCTCTTAGAAGGTCTCTGATGGAAAAGCGCGAGGAGCCTTCAGCAGGTGGACTGGAGGAAATGTTTGGCGGCGTTATACGCGCGATCACAAACTGCCGTGCTTACATACGATATGTTTAATCATGTTTCCCTCCTGGTAAATACACACAGGGAAGATCCCGCATGATTCAGTGGGAGTATTGGGAGGCATTTATGAAGTCGACGTGATAAAACGCTGGCTTAACCTAGCTTGATGGAACAACGGCCTGCACGTGCTGCTTCTCTTTTGATTACACACATGCTCGTCCAGATCATGAAGTCTCTGCGGTCGGCGCACTGCTAAATCCATCTTGGGGGTCTCTATGGCAGTAACATCTGGCACACATCTGTTTGTCAAGGATTTAAGCCCATTTAAGTTGCTTTTTCCATTCTGCCTGTACTCCAGGGCAAATTAAGCTGTGACTGATGGGTCCAAATGGCATCAGTGAGCAGAGTTGGGTTCCAGTGTAGTGGAGGATGGGAGCAGCCCCTCTTATCCAGGCTCACCGCCCAATCAAAGCCCACGCTATTGTCACACTGGCTGGCTTCTATGCACACATTTTACACCGAGTAATGATCCATTCTAAGTTATTAACACCCAAGAAAGACAGTTTTAATATATTTTAAAGGATTGTTGTTGCATTGTACAGTTGATCCTACAGTTCTAAAGGCTCTGACATACTGAAATCTTACTGGTCTTACATCGTCACCCTCTTAAACGTTAAAGAAACAGAATAAACTAAACTAAATAAAGTCTTGTCATTTAGATTCAATAAAAATAGCTTAAGGCACGTGACCCCAGAGAACATAAAGCAGTGGAAGATGGACAGATGGCTGCAGTATATAATATGGTGGTGAAAGAACCAGAACTGTTTCTTTCTTCACTGAGTGAGTGTGAGGATCCACACCTCGCTCCAGCACAGCATCCGCCCTCACTGACACTCGCGCAGGTGATTAACTAATTGATTGCTCCTCCTCTCCAGCCCTGCAGTGAGGCGAATCAGGTGCCAGAAGATTGCGTTCTCACCCGAGTCACCAGCTTCCTCATGCGCTCCACAGCTCCTCGCTCCAAGCGTCCTGGGCGCTCCTCCTCTCAGCACAGCGCTCCTCCTTGTTGCAGTTCTCTCACCCGTGCGCTATGCACCCCGGAGTCTCCGACCCTCGTGTCCCAGGTTATGCAACATAAATAAACTGTTGCTAATTGCACTTGCTCTGCCTCTTGGTCTGCTTCTGGGTTTCAGAACACTACACGCTGACTCCGAGCCATAAAAGAATCTTCTGGCCAAACATGAGCCCAGCAGACCTCAACCCGGTGGTGAAAGCCCTCTCCTCCCAGGGGGCGTTTCTCGGTCAGCATGACCGCCTGCTGCAGGAGCTCGCTGCTTCCATCCAGGACATTCACCAGCGGCTGGTCCAGCAGTCTTCCACCACCACACCTGACGCTTCCGCTTCAGATCTCAGAGCCGCCCAGCCCTCAGGGGGCCTGGTAGACATTTCGCCCAGCAAGTATCTCTTCGTCCCCCCACCAGAAACATACGCCGGGGAACTGGGCTCCTGTGATCAGTTCCTGCTAAAGTGCCGTCTCTTCTTAGACCTCCAGCCCTCCAAGTTTCCCACTGATCGGCCCAAGGTTGCCTACACCACATACCTCCTGCGAGGGAAGGTGGCTCAGTGGGGGACAGCGCTCTGGAACCATGACTTCCCAGTAATTCAGACCTGGGCCCACTTTACCAGGGAGTTAAAGGTGTTCAACCAACCAGTGAAGGAGGGGAGGTGTCACGGTGGCTTCTCTCACTCTCCCCGGGCACCATGTCAGCGGCCGACTTCTCGATTGAGTTCCGGATCCTGGCAAAGGAGAGTGGGTGGCAGGATGAGGCTCTCCGGGGAATCTACGACCAGGGTCTCTCGGAGAGACTAAAGGACCATCTGGCTACCTGGGATGAATCCGCCTCCCTCCCAAGCTCATTTTCCTCTCCATCCACGTGGACAACCGGCTGTGGGAGAGGCAGCGGGAGCGTGTCGATCTGTCCCCGCCAGACTCTCCTCCCAGCCGGCTCCCAGGTCCTCGACCTTCCCACCCGGTCCTGGAGCTCCCACTAAGTCAGCAGACGAGCCAATGCAGCTGGTATGGACCCGTCTGGACCCGTCTGGACCACGAGAACGACGCTGGCGCATCCAGAACTAGCTGTGTCTCTACTGCGATGAAGCCGGACATCTTCGGGACTCCTGCCCGAGTCTACCTAAAGAATGCGGCTTGTCAGTGACCGTGAATCCTCTGACGAACCATATCTCACGTATCCCGAGTTCCCGAGTTCCTCCCGGATGAAAGTGCCGACCAGCCTCCACTGGCATCAACACTCTGCGACCCTTCCAGCACTGGTGGGCTCGGGAGCTAACGACAACTTCATGGATGCCGGGGTGGCAGCGCAGCTGCCGCTGGAGCTCCTGCCTTCTCCCCACAGTGTCAACGCCCTGGATGGTCGGTTGATTTCCTGGGTTACCCACTGCTCGACAACTCTCACCCTGGTCATCTCCGGGAACCACAGAGTGACTCTCCAGCAGCTGGTGATCCCTTCTCCAGTCACGCCCCTCGTCCTCGGTTACCCGTGGCTGCACCAGCACAACCCCCACCTCAACTGGAGGAGCTCATCAATCATCGGGTGGAGCCTCCAGTGTCACTCCCAGTGCCACCGGACCACCAAGTCCATCTCCTGTTCCCGTTCTCCAGCTCTGGCTCCTCCTGATCTGGCTGTGGTTCCCTTGGAGTCTCTGATGCCGGTCTTCAGCAAGGACCTCGCTTGAACTCTCCCCCTTCACCGGCCCTATGACTGCTCCATGTTCCACGCTGCCTCCATGCAGTACCTCGGCTTCATCATTGCACAGGCGCAACGCCGTCCGAACCCAGCCAAGCCATCGTGGGGTGGCTCGTCCCCACGACCTGGAAGGAGCTGGTGAGATTCCTGGGATTCGCCAACTTTAATCTTTTATCAGGGACTACAGTAGGGTAGCTTTTCCCCTAACACAACTGACCTCCACCAAGGTTCCGTTCCGGTGGTCTGAGGAAGCAGCTACAGCGTTCGCCCCCGGCACCCCCAGCACTCCAGTTCTGCTTCATCCAGACCCCTCTCTGCAGTTCGTGGTGGAAGACGCCTCCGACACTTTGGTGGGAACATCCTGGCTCCCACAAGCTCCATCCCTGCGCCTACTTCTCCTGCAGGCTCTCTCCGGCTGAGACAAACTATGATGTGGGAAGCTGGGAACTGCTGGGCTGGCGGTGGTGTGGGCTCTGCAGGAATGGAGACACTGGTTGGAGGGCGCTACTGTACCGTTCATCATATGGACAGACCATAAGAACCTGGAGTACCTTCGCTTGGACCACAGGCTCAACTCCCATCAGGCGCGCTGGTCCCTCTTCCTCAGTAGGTTCACTACACTCTGTCCTTCCGACCTGGATCCTGGAACATTTAACCGGATGCCCTGTCTCGGCTCCACTCCTCCCCTTCCTCCTTCAAGTTGCCGGACCTCATCATCCCATCATCCTGCATCCTGGGCGCCGACTGGGACATTGAAGCAACCATCCTGGAGGTCCAGGGAGCAGACCCACATCCAGAACCTCTGGCGGGCCTTCTGCGACCACTGCCGATTCCCGGCCGGCCCTGGTCCCACATCGCTGTGGACTTCGTCACCGGGCTCCCCCCTTCTGACGGGAACACCAGCATCCTGACCATAGTGGACCATTTTTCGAAGTCCGTCCACTACGTCCCTCTCCGGAAGTTCCAACTGCCCAGGAGACGGCTGACCTCCTGGTTCTCCATGTGTTCAGGCTCCACGGCATTCCCATGGACATTGTGTCCGACCGGGGACCTCAATTCACCTCCCGGGTGTGGACAGTGTTCTGCACGGCCCTGGGGGCGACGGCCAGCCTCTCCTCTGGATATCACTACCCAGACAACCGGCCAGACGGAGCGGGCGAACCAGAACCTTGAGGAGGTTCTCGGATGCATGGCTGCATGGTTTCCTCCTCCCATGGATTGAATATTCCCACACCCTCGCCTGCTCAGCCACTGGAATGTCACCATTCATGGTCTGTAACCATTTTCAACCTCCCTTCTACCCAGATCAGGCGCTCGATGTGGCTGTCCTCTCAGCACAGCGCTCCTCCTTGTTGCAGTTCTCTCACCTGTGTGCCCTGCCCCCAGAGTCTCCGACCATCGTGTCCCAGGTTATGCAATATAAATAAACTGTTGGTAATTGCACCCGCTCTACCTCCTGGTCTGCTTCTGGGTTTCAGAACACTACACTCTGGCTCCGAGCCTTAACAGCGAGCCTGTGTATATATATATATATATATATATATATATATTTTATATTATTGTAGGAAGGGTTTGATGTGCTCCCCCTTGAACTGCAACCTTATCGTGGTGGGGGAGTTTGAGCACCTGAATGACCCTCGGAGCTATGTTGCCGGGGGGCTTGCCCCCCCAGTAGGGTCTCCCAAGGCAAACAGGTCCGAGGCGACGGGTCAGACTAAAAGCAGTTCACAAGACCCCATGGACACACTCACGAGGAAAAAGGTGACGTCGCCCGATTTGGCGCAGCCGGGGCCACACCCTGGAGCCAGGCCCGGGGTGGAGGCTCGCACGCGAGCGCCTGGTGGCCGCGTTCTTGCCCGCGGGACTCGGCCGGGCTCAGCCCGAAGGGACGACGCGGGCCCCTCTTCCTCATCCTCCTGTGGACCCACCACCCACAGAGGCTGCCGCAGGGGTCGGGTGCAATGTGGATTGGGTGGCAGTCGACGGCAGGGGCCTCGACGACCCGATCCCCGGACACGGACTCTGGCTTTTGGGACATGGAATGTGACCTCGCTGGGGTGGAAGGAGCCCGAGCTTGTGAGGGAGGTTGAGAGATACCGGCTAGATATAGTCGGGCTCACCTCCACTCACAGCTTGGACTCTGGAACCCAGCTCCTCGACAGGGGCTGGATACTCCACTTCTCTGGAGTTGCCCGCGGTGTAAGGCGGCGGGCTGGAGTGGGCTTGCTTATTGCCCCACAGCTCAGCCGCCATGTGTTGGAGTTCACCCCGGTGAACGAGAGGGTTGCGTCCCTACGCCTACAAGTAGGGGACAGGTCTCTGACTGTTGTTTCGGCCTATGCACCGAACAGCAGTTCAGAGTACCCAACCTTCTTGGAGTCCCTGGGAGGGGTGCTGGATAGTGCCCCAACTGGGGACTCCATTGTTCTCCTGGGGGACTTCAACGCCCACGTGGGCAATGACAGCGAGACTTGGAAGGGGGTGATTGGGAGGAACGGCCTCCCCGATCTGAACCCAAGTGGTGTTCTGTTATTGGACTTCTGTGCCAGTCACAGCTTGTCCATAACGAACACCATGTTCGAGCACAGGGGTGTCCATAAGTGCACATGGCACCAGGACACCCTAGGCCGGAGGTCAATGATAGACTTTGTGGTCGTGTCATCTGATCTCTGGCCGCGTGTCTTGGACACTCGGGTAAAGAGAGGGGCAGAGCTGTCAACTGATCACCACCTGGTGGTGAGTTGGATGCGCTGGACTGGGAGGAGGCCGGATAGACTCGGCAGGCCCAAACGTGTTGTGAGGGTCTGCTGGGAACATCTGGCCGAGCCTTCCGTCCGCGCAGCCTTCAACTCCCACCTCCGGGAGAGCTTCTCACAGATCCCGAGGGAGGTTGGAGACATTGAGTCCGAGTGGACCATGTTCTCCACTTCCATTGTCGAAGCTGCTGCTCGGAGCTGTGGCCGCAGGGTCTCTGGCGCCTGTCGTGGCGGCAATCCCCGAACCCGGTGGTGGACACCGGAAGTAAGGGATGCCGTCAAGCTGAAGAAGGAGTCCTACCGGGCACTGTTAGCTCATAGGACTCCCGAGGCAATCGACAGGTACCGGCAGGCCAAGCGAGCCGCAGCCCGGGCTGTGGTGGAGGCAAAAACTCGGGTCTGGGAGGAGTTCGGAGAGGCCATGGAGGAGGACTTTTGGTCGGCCTCGAGGAAATTCTGGCAAACCGTCCGGCGCCTCAGGCGGGGGAAGCAGTTCTCCACCAACACTGTTTACAGTGGAAGTGGGGAGCTGTTGACCTCAACTGGGGACATTGTTGGGCGGTGGAAGGAATACTTCGAGGACCTCCTCAATCCCACCACCACGTCTTCCATTGAGGAAGCAGAGACTGGGTTCTCAGAGGTGGACTCGTCCATTTCCCAAGCTGAAGTCACCGAGGTTGTTGTGAAGCTCCTCGGTGGCAAGGCACCGGGAGTGGATGAGATTCGCCCAGAGTTCCTTAAGTCTCTGGATGTGCAGGGACTGTCGTGGCTGACTCGTCTCTGCAACATCGCGTGGCGGGCGGGGACAGTACCTCTGGACTGGCAGACCGGGGTGGTGGTCCCTCTCTTTAAGAAGGGGGATCGGAGGGTGTGTTCCAACTACAGAGGGATCACACTCCTCAGCCTCCCCGGGAAAGTCTATTCCAGGGTACTGGAGAGGAGGGTCCGGCCGTTAGTCGAACCTCGGATTCAAGAGGAACAATGCGGTTTTCGTCCTGGTGGTGGAACACTGGACCAGCTCTATACCCTCCACCAGGTGCTTGAGGGTTCGTGGGAGTTCGCCCAACCAGTCCACATGTGTTTTGTGGATCTGGAGAAGGCGTTCGACCGCGTCCCCCGAGATGTCCTGTGGGGGGTGCTCCGGGAGTCCGGAGTCCGGGGTCCCTTGTTGAGGGCTGTTCGGTCCTTGTATTCCCGGAGCAGGAGTCTGGTTCGCGTTGCCGGCAGTAAGTCGGACCTGTTTCCTGTGCACGTTGGCCTCCGGCAGGGGTGTCCTTTGTCACCGGTTCTGTTCATCATATATATGGACAGAATTTCTAGGCACAGCCGGGGGCCAGAGGGGGTCCGGTTTGGGGACCACAGAATCTCATCTCTGCTATTTGCGGATGATGTGGTTCTGTTGGCCCCATCAAGCCTGGATCTCCAGCGTGCACTGACACGGTTCGCAGCCGAGTGTGAAGCAGCTGGGATGAGGATCAGCACCTCTAAATCCGAGGCCATGGTTCTCGACCGGAAAAAGGTGGCTTGCCCCCTCCAGGTCGGTGGAGTGCCCTTGTCCCAAGTGGAGGAGTTTAAGTATCTTGGGGTCTTGTTCACGAGTGGGGGAAAGATGGAGCGTGAGATCGACAGGCGGATCGGTGCAGCGTCTGCAGTCATGCGGACGTTGTATCGGTCCGTCGTGGTGAAGAAGGAGCTGAGCCAAAAAGCGAAGCTCTCGATTTACCGGTCGATCTTCGTTCCTACCCTCACCTATGGTCATGAACTATGGGTCATGACCGAAAGAACGAGATCTCGGATACAAGCGGCTGAAATGAGCTTCCTCCGTAGGGTGGCTGGGCGTACCCTTAGAGATAGGGTGAGGAGCTCAGTCACCAGGGAGGAGCTCGGAGTAGAGCCGCTGCTCCTCCACATCGAGAGGAGCCAGCTGAGGTGGCTCGGGCATCTATTTCGGATGCCCCCCGGACGCCTCCCGAGGGAGGTGTTTCGGGCATGTCCCTCCGGTAGGAGGCCTCGGGGCAGACCCAGGACACGCTGGAGGGACTATGTCTCTCGGCTGGCCTGGGAACGCCTTGGGGTGCCACCGGAGGAGCTGGAGGAAGTGTCTAGGGCGAGGGAAGTCTGGGCAACTCTGCTCAGACTGCTGCCTCCGCGACCCGGCCCCGGATAAAGCGGTAGCCAATGGATGGATGGATGGATGGATGGGTTTGATGTGTTCAAAAGTTATGCAACATTCATGAAGCTACTTCCAACTAAATCACTTTGGCACAAAGTCATTCTGCACTGAACCGAAGCTCCACCAGGAGAAACGTTGACCAGGTCATAGCATCAAGGAAAGCATGAACTGCACTTCATGCAGCACTTCTGTAAGGAATAGAGCCTGAGGGAGAACGTAGACGTGGGGTTGGCATGTTCTCCCTGTGTGTCCGTTGCTCACATGCGTCAGAGGCTGGCTGGTTACTGTGGAAGTCCAGTATGTTCCTGCTGCAACCATCCAGTGATGCTGGTATGACTCCCAACTGGCACTTGAAGTTAGAGGAGCTTGGAAAGTGTTCAGAGGAAAAAAGACTTCTGTCTTTGTCTTTCAAGGAAGCTTGAGGTAGGATTGCTTTGTTCTTTCATTAAAGTTCCATCAGGATGTAAAGACACAGGCTTCACCTTCTCCTCAAACAAACTGAAGCTACTTTATCAGCAAGCTAAATATCTACCGACCACATTCTGGACGTATCTCTGGTGTAACTGGATGTTGGGGTTGCTGAAGAAGCACTTGGTGTAAAAGCATCTTTCTCCTGCAGTGACGCCTCACCGAGTGGCACCATCACATGTGGAGCTTCATTGTCCTGATTTTTACTCCTCGAGGCCTCATCATGAATCCTAAACACAAAGCAGACTTCGTAGTGTCCCGTACATTTTTGGAAGACGTTGCTGAGTGAGCATTTATCAAATTAGAAGTTGAATACCTGCATCACAGCATTTCAGAAATTGTTTGTGATAAAGTGTGTATAGTGTTTTTCTATGCTTTAAAAGTTGCAAGTAGTCAATAAAAGCTTTTTCAAAGTGAATAAAGTGTTCAAACTCTACTCCATGGTGGCAATTTCTACACAACACATATCTGACATCAGCAGAAAACTTAAACAAAGCAGGAAAGTATTGAAAGAAGAAAGCATGCATCAACAAAGACACAACGATCACAATCAAGACGATCAAAAAAAGTGTAAAGGGGTCATGTAAAAGCTTAAAAAGAAAAAAAAAGAAAACATCAGCTCTTCCCTGGTAAACTGATGTGATCAGCTGGTAAAGTGCTGAGATTCTGATACAGGAATAGAGTTTAGCATGAAATATTTTACAGTTTCATTGATCTATAACCTATTTAACGCAATATATTAAAAACATTTAAAAAAAACAGAACAAAAGATAGATAGATAGATAAGATAGATAATAACTTTATTCATCCCCGAAGGGAAATAGTTTTGTTGCAGCAATCTGGTACCTAGGAATGTTATAAAATACAATAGAATAGAATATAAAAGTAAAAATATTAAAATATAAAAATATCTGGGTAGGACATAATATATCTGGTTAGGACATACATTTAGTAAAACACAGAACGGAACATGGGCACTTAGAAATAAGCATGAGTAATTATATTGAGGCTCTGACGGAGGTCGAAGAGTTAAAAAGTCTTATTGCCGTGGGGAGGAAGGACTTCCTGTAACGTTCCTTAGAGCAGCAGGTTGGATCAGTCTGCTGCTGAAGCTGCTCTTCAGCTGGTCCAGTGTCTTGTGGGGGGGGGGGGGGGGGGGGGTGTCCATGACTGTCCTCCACCACCTCCTCCAGGGTGAGCGGCTGGTCCAGTGTCTTGTGGAGGGGGGGGGGGATTGTCCATGATTGTCCTCCACCACCTCCTCCAGGTGACAAGCTTGGAGCCAACAACAGACTCTGCCTTCCTGATCACTTTGTTCAGTCTGTTGGCGTCCTGTGCCTTGATGCCCGCACCCCAGGACCCCCCAGGACACCCCAGGACACCCCAGGACACCCCAGAACCCCCCAGGACACCCCAGGACACCACAGGGCACCCCAGGACACCCCAGGACACCCCAGGACACCCCAGGACACCGCAGGACACCCCAGGACACCACAGGACACCCCAGGGCACCCCAGGACACCCCAGAACACCCCAGGACACCCCAGGGCACCCCAGGACACCCCAGGACACCCCAGAACACCCCAGGACACCCCAGGACACCCCAGGGCACCCAGGACACCGCAGGACACCCCAGGACACCCCATAACACCGCAGGACACCCCAGGACACCCCAGGACACCCAGGACACCCCAGGACACCCCAGGGCACCCAGGACACCGCAGGACACCCCAGGACATGGTGCTTGCGACGACAGACTGATAGAACATGTGCAGCATCTTGTTGCAGACATTAAAGGACCTGAGCCTCCTCAGGAAGTAGAGCCGGCTCAGGCCCTTCTTGTAGAACCTGTGTGTTGGTGGACCAGTCCAGTTTATGGTCCAGTGTGACACCCAGGTACTTATAGGAGTCCACCAAGTCCACATCCTTCCCACTGATGCTGACTGGAGAGGGCAGGGGCTGGTTCCTCCTGAAGTCCACCACCATCTCCCTGGTCTTCTCCACGTTCAGCAGCAGGTGCTTCTCCCCACACCACTTCACAAATCGCTCCACCAGGACCCTGTACTCCGCCTCCCCCCCGCCCCCAACACACCCCACAATGGCCGTGTCATCAGAGAATTTCTGCAGATGACACAACTCAGTGCAGTACTTAAAGTCAGATGTGTATGTGGTGAAGAGGAAGGGGGACAGTACAGTTCCCTGGGGGGCCCCGATGTTACTGATCAGACGACCAGACACACAGTTCCCTGGGGGGCCCCGGTGTTACTGATCAGACCACCAGACACACAGTTCCCTGGGGGGCCCCGGTGTTACTGATCAGACCACCAGACACACAGTTCCCTGGGGGGCCCCGATGGTCCTGATCAGACCACCAGACACACAGTTCCCTGGGGGGCCCCGATGTTACTGATCAGACCACCAGACACACAGTTCCCTGGGGGGCCCCGATGTTACTGATCAGACCACCAGACACACAGTTCCCTGGGGGGCCCCAATGTTACTGATCAGACCACCAGACACACAGTTCCCTGGGGGGCCCCGGTGCTACTGATCAGACCACCAGACACACAGTTCCCTGGGGGGCCCCGGTGTTACTGATCAGACCACCAGACACACAGTTCCCTGGGGGGCCCCGGTGTTACTGATCAGACGACCAGACACACAGTTCCCTGGGGGGGCCCCGATGGTACTGATCAGACCACCAGACACACAGTTCCCTGGGGGGCCCCGGTGTTACTGATCAGACCACCAGACACACAGTTCCCTGGGGGGCCCCGGTGTTACTGATCAGACCACCAGACACACAGTTCCCTGGGGGGCCCCGATGGTACTGATCAGACCACCAGACACACAGTTCCCTGGGGGGCCCCGGTGTTACTGATCAGACCACCAGACACACAGTTCCCTGGGGGGCCCCGATGGTCCTGATCAGACCACCAGACACACAGTTCCCTGGGGGGCCCCGATGTTACTGATCAGACCACCAGACACACAGTTCCCTGGGGGGCCCCGGTGTTACTGATCAGACCACCAGACACACAGTTCTGTAATCTCACAAACTGCGGTCTGCCCGTCAGATAGTCGTCGACCCAAGTGATGAGGGGAGCACCAACCTCATGTTCTCCAGTTCGGCCCTCAGCAGTCTGGGCTGGATGGTGTTGAAGGCGCTGGAGAAGTGGAAGAACATGATTCTGACTTGAAAACATGCATCTGGCATCAATATATTGTCAGAGGAGACAAAGAAAATATATCAAAATGCATTTGACATTTCTCAACGTTTAACACTCGACACTTTTCTTCAGATGATTTTCCACAGATTCTTCATCAATCTGAGGTTTTATCCCCGGTAGAATGAAAGACAATCATTAATACCAAGTTATTACAGTTGAAGTCACATCATTAACTTTCCACTGGTTTCATTATGTGAAGATATTGAAAATAGTTATTGTGGTTTTACATTTGGTGAAAAGATGATCTGTCCTGAGAGAATCCTTTGTATTAACTCCATACGAGCAGAATATGAGAAATTATATATGGAATATTAAAAGCAACATGCAGAATGTACAAAGCGAAACAAACTAAATCAATCAAAATGACATTTGACATAAATTTAGTGAAAAGTGACTGAGTGAATTTTGGTTCACTTAGATGAGGTTTTATTGGGATTTTTCTTTGTGAGTTTTAAAGTGACTTATTATAGAAAAGCAGCACATTCCTGTGTGTGAAGCATCAGCGCTCAGTACCTGATGTGAGCATTTCTCTGGACGGCCGCCAGAGGGCAGCAGCAGCAGCAGCAGCGTCACTGCAGGAGGATGAATCTGCAGGATGTTTTCCACAAACCCATCAGAACTTTTCTACCTGTAACTTCCAGCGTCACCTGTTTCCCTGCTTCCAAATAAATAAATAAAAAAACATTTTATATCACTAAGCCTACATAATACCTTATGACCATTTGGTAGTTTGCAACATTGCATGAGAACAATTGTGGTCAGAGTGTCTGCAGGCAGATTCCTTCTAAAATCAACTTCTTCAGTTGTGCTCTGCAGGGACAGACGTGTGGATGGATGACGACACACAAAAGGCGTGTGTTTGGAGAAAATGAGCAACAGCGGACGCAGCATGAGAGCGATTGTTGATTCATTCAAGGAAATTAATGGGTTTTCTCTTGTTTGTTTTGTTCATTTAAAAAAAAACATCTAGAAGCAACTACACTGTTATTAAAAACAAACAAAACAAAAGTTCGTTTTGCAATAGTTTCTACACTGGCAGCTTTCACCCAAGTTCCGTTCCTCTCAGGGTACGATGACAGGAAAGCAGAGAAACATTTCTCTGCCTGCCTGTCATCGTACCCGACTTTGTGTTGGTTTGACGTCTCAAAGCTCGATAACTTGTGCTGCATAAAAGTAACACTGGCTCAAATGAATCCCAGTGTTGAATTCAATGTTGCATCCATGTGGATCTAACACCTTTGACTCAACGTCTAAACAAGAAGTTGGCTAAGTTCTAATTCCTCACTGTTGAGGTTCATTTATGTTTTTAACAGATTGTGAATTAAAAAAAACAAAACAAAACATGCAAACAAGGTCAGTTTAGTTTTACAAAACAATGGACTCACAATTGAATTTAAACCCAAACTAAAAAAACTAGTTCTGATGCCATTTTGGACCCGCTGTTGACCTGCATGAACCTACAACTTGACACGTTGCTCTGCGTCACACAAGTCCAGCGTTGTGTCTGAGCTGAGCCTTCAAATACTGTTCAAAAGGAGCAGGTCACATGTTCTCAAATAAAGAGTCTCTGCTCACCACTTCACTGTCGTTGAGCTCCTACTCTGTATTCAGTGTGTTTCTTTGTGACAGTGTGTTCATAAAGTGCTTTTTCTTCCGTCTCCTACTGACCACTGTCATTTAATCTCTTTGATCGATACCTTCACATTCATGGAGCTGCAGCTCCTTTTACTCTTCATCCTTAAATTGCACCTCATCATCACAGGAGAAAGACACGGTGCTTTCAATATGAGATAAACCCTGAATTACAATTACAAAGAGAACCAGGAAGGCAGCTAGCTTCAAGCTCTGGAGCCGCTTGGACATTAGCATCAGGCTGCAAAGAGGCTCTGGCAGCTCTTTGAGCGTTCATGAGCACAGACACTGAGAGAGATGCTGCATTTCAAAAAGACTAACTGATCTGGAATCAGGCACACAAACTTACAAACATAAACCAAGAATTAAGCTTCTATATTCATTATTAAGTTGAAATCTCAAACATTTCCACGTCCAAGCTTGACATTAATGAGAATTTTCTGCTTTCTTTCAAACTTTTGTGACCACAAATCTATATTGATAAATACAAACAACATGAGAACATTGACATTTTACTATTTTAACTCATTTTGGAAATGAAGTGTAGTCATAATTGAATAAATAAAATCATTCCCAAATCTCGTTGATTGACACATTTTAAGATATATTTTATTCAATCACAAACATTGACTTTGTGATTGATTCAGTTCTGGAGACTTAGACACATTTATTAAAACACCTGGTCTTGTTTTTGGTCTATTAAAAAAAAAAATCAATAATAGTGTCAAAAAATGCCCTATGTGTAAATAATTTACACCCTTTTTCCAGAAGTAGAACTTTCAAAATCTGTCAAGTATTTACCATTCTTACGTAATTAAATACCTAAAACTGTGTGTTATAAGAAGAAAAGAACAAAAATGGAATTGAATTTTCTTCAACTTTCTTTTTATACATTCTTGAAAAGTGCAGATTGAACATTTCTGAGGTTGCAAAAATCTAATTTAAACTATTTCACAACCACTCAGACAGTTTTACAGTTCTGGAGCTTTCTAAGTCCATGTTACAGGCTATTATATTTGTTAACGGCCAGGCGTTTTTTATTTTAGCAGTGCTAGCTCCTGAAGCAATTCCTGTCCACATGAAGACAGAGACACACATGACACATCCAAAGAGTGCTTTTGTGGCACAGAGTGCACTTTTTCCGCACAATGCTGTTTTTTGTCTTTTTGTTTGTGCACTCATCTCAAAACACGCAAAAATAGCAAAAACACGGTCAAATCAGGGTTCCGGTGGGACAGTTGATGCCGGTGGTATCTTCCTGTGTTCAGTCAGCAACCGCCGAGTTGAGAGTCGTGTTCCGTTACTATTCTGTATTACTCTCTGGATGTCAATAAAACTGCCGACGTTGGCACCGTCTTTTGACACGCCGCCTCCGACTCCCGTTCCTGCGCGCTACAAAACTATTATTTACAAGATTCTGATTTATTTACACAGAATATACCTCTAAAACTTTGCAAAACTCCAAGAAACCGCACCAAAAGCTTGACTGAATCCTCCTGCTAGTGATGATTGAATTTGAACGAATTGTTCAAAACCCACGAGTCACTTTACTGAACGGTGACTCACGATTTATCACGTTCATTAACTCGTTCACTGAGTCATTCTTGCTGCAGCCTCCAGCCACAGCGAGGAAAATATAAATGTCACTGTTCTACAGCTCGTCTAACTCCATTACTCATTTCAGTGGCCCTGTGAGAAAAGCAGCTGTAATGCTAAAAGAGCTGCTAAAAGAGCTGCTAAAAGCAGCTGTAATGCTAAAAGAGCTGCTAAAAGAACTGCTAAAAGCAGCTGTAATGCTAAAAGAGCTGCTAAAAGCAGCTGTAATGTTAAAAGACCTGCTAAAAGCAGCTGTAATACTAAAAGAGCAACTAAAAGCAGCTGTAATGCTAAAAGAGCTGCTAAAAGCAGCTGTAATGCTAAAAGAGCTGCTAAAAGAACTGCTAAAAGCAGCTGTAATGCTAAAAGAGCAACTAAAAGCAGCTGTAATGCTAAAAGAGCTGCTAAAAGAACTGCTAAAAGCAGCTGTAATGCTAAAAGAGTTGCTAAAAGAGCAACTAAAAGCAGCTGTAATGCTAAAAGAGCTGCTAAAAGAACTGCTAAAAGCAGCTGTAATGCTAAAAGAGCTGCTAAAAGAACTGCTAAAAGGAGCTGTAATGCTAAAAGAGCAACTAAAAGCAGCTGTAATGCTAAAAGAGCTGCTAAAAGAACTGCTAAAAGCAGCTGTAATGCTAAAAGAGTTGCTAAAAGAGCAACTAAAAGCAGCTGTAATGCTAAAAGAGCTGCTAAAAGAGCTGCTAAAAGCAGCTGTAATGCTAAAAGAGCTGCTAAAAGAACTGCTAAAAGCAGCTGTAATGCTAAAAGAGCAACTAAAAGCAGCTGTAATGCTAAAAGAGCTGCTAAAAGAACTGCTAAAAGCAGCTGTAATGCTAAAAGAGCTGCTAAAAGAACTGCTAAAAGAGCAACTAAAAGCAGCTGTAATGCTAAAAGAGCTGCTAAAAGCAGCTGTAATGTTAAAAGACCTGCTAAAAGCAGCTGTAATGCTAAAAGAGCAACTAAAAGCAGCTGTAATGCTAAAAGAGCTGCTAAAAGCAGCTGTAATGCTAAAAGAGCTGCTAAAAGAACTGCTAAAAGCAGCTGTAATGCTAAAAGAGCAACTAAAAGCAGCTGTAATGCTAAAAGAGCTGCTAAAAGAACTGCTAAAAGCAGCTGTAATGCTAAAAGAGTTGCTAAAAGAGCAACTAAAAGCAGCTGTAATGCTAAAAGAGCTGCTAAAAGAACTGCTAAAAGCAGCTGTAATGCTAGAAGAGCTGCTAAAAGAACTGCTAAAAGCAGCTGTAATGCTAAAAGAGCAACTAAAAGCAGCTGTAATGCTAAAAGAGCTGCTAAAAGAACTGCTAAAAGCAGCTGTAATGCTAAAAGAGTTGCTAAAAGAGCAACTAAAAGCAGCTGTAATGCTAAAAGAGCTGCTAAAAGAACTGCTAAAAGCAGCTGTAATGCTAAAAGAGCTGCTAAAAGAACTGCTAAAAGCAGCTGTAATGCTAAAAGAGCAACTAAAAGCAGCTGTAATGCTAAAAGAGCTGCTAAAAGAACTGCTAAAAGCAGCTGTAATGCTAAAAGAGCTGCTAAAAGAACTGCTAAAATCAGCTGTAATGCTAAAAGAGCAACTAAAAGCAGCTGTAATGCTAAAAGAGCTGCTAAAAGCAGCTGTAATGTTAAAAGACCTGCTAAAAGCAGCTGTAATGCTAAAAGAGCAACTAAAAGCAGCTGTAATGCTAAAAGAGCTGCTAAAAGCAGCTGTAATGCTAAAAGAGCTGCTAAAAGAACTGCTAAAAGCAGCTGTAATGCTAAAAGAGTTGCTAAAAGAGCAACTAAAAGCAGCTGTAATGCTAAAAGAGCTGCTAAAAGAACTGCTAAAAGCAGCTGTAATGCTAAAAGAGCTGCTAAAAGAACTGCTAAAAGCAGCTGTAATGCTAAAAGAGCAACTAAAAGCAGCTGTAATGCTAAAAGAGCTGCTAAAAGAACTGCTAAAAGCAGCTGTAATGCTAAAAGAGTTGCTAAAAGAGCAACTAAAAGCAGCTGTAATGCTAAAAGAGCTGCTAAAAGAGCTGCTAAAAGCAGCTGTAATGCTAAAAGAGTTGCTAAAAGCAGCTAGTAGCCGAGCCATTAACGCTAGCTGCTAAGCACAGCAGCTTCCGGCTCCTTACATTCACATGAGGCTTTCAGCAGCTCCAGTCAGCTTGGAGGTGAAGTTCAGCACGAATGACCGACTCACCTCGTTTCCGTCGTTCAGCTCGCAGCCCGAGTCAGTTCGATTCAATCGTTCAGCTCACATGACCGAGTCAGTTCAAAGAGTCATTCACTGAATCGGTCAGTAGCACTTCCACTGTGTCGTTCACCTGGTGAGCGGTGAGGCTCCGCCCCTCCCTCACCTGAAAATCTGCAGCGGCGCTCAGAAAGTTTCTGAGCACAAAAACCCACGTTGTTTGTTTCACGAAGCTTGTAGAGAAAAATACATGAATAATACATGGATAAACACACAATAAACAATGTTAAAATACCACTGTAGCAGGTATTGTGTTACATTTAATATTGTCCCCTATACTTAGTTCTGCCCTATGAACGTCACATTATTTATTGATACTAGTAAAAAAAGAAAATCAGAATGTTGGAAGGAAAAAAAACTATAAAATCATATGTATACATTAATATATACTGTATATCTGCCATTCTGGATGCCAGGTATTTATTCAGTTTAATCATTTATCAAATTTATTTTCTGATTCAACTAAACCTCAGAAACAACACACATAATCTAGAATAAGGAGACCAGGACCACTAAAAACTAGTGTGTACTTATTGTGTATTTTCCTCAGAAGTGTTTCATCATTTTACTATGAACACATGATTCTCCTCCTGGTTCATGTTGCAGTTCAGCCTCCAGGTCCTGGAGCGGGTGGAAATAGTGCGCATGCTCAACTGAATCAAATGAATCAAATGACTCAAAAAAACGATTCACTTGGATGAACGACTCAAAACCTGTCAGTCCGTTCAAGGTGTCGGGTGTGTCGTCACTCCCTCCTGCTCTGTCACGGAAGCGCACCTGCAGCTGCTGCTCATTTCCTCCCTCTCCCACTGCGTCAGTCATTACCGTAATGTATGTGATAGCATCAGAAAGCTTCTCCCTCTCCCACTGCGTCAGTCATTACCGTAATGTGTGTGATAGCATCAGAAAGCTTCTCCCTCTCCCACTGCGTCAGTCATTACCGTAATGTATGTGATAGCATCAGAAAGCTTCTCCCTCTCCCACTGCGTCAGTCATTACCGTAATGTATGTGATAGCATCGGAAAGTTTCTCCTCTCCCACTGCGTCAGTCATTACCGTAATGTATGTGATAGCATCGGAAAGTTTCTCCCTCTCCCACTGCGTCAGTCATTACCGCAATGTATGTGATAGCATCAGAAAGTTTCTCCCTCTCCCACTGCGTCAGTCATTACCGTAATGTATGTGATAGCATCAGAAAGTTTCTCCCTCTCCCACTGCGTCAGTCATTACCGTAATGTATGTGATAGCATCAGAAAGTTTCGTAGTGGCGAGGAGTTATGGTAATTTGAAATATAGACGTACCGCGGTGTCCCCGGTGATCACAGGTTTTAGAAGGGTTGAAGTGAGAAGCTGAGATTAGTCCTCGATTATGAAGAAAACACACAGTAAACCAAAACTGGTCTGAAAAAACACAAATGTTGTAAAATAATTGGTTTGATCTGCATCTATTGTTTAATTACCTGGACAGAATGTGATTTCGATTCATATGGACAACTGCCCAGCATGTTGTGAGGACCTTTCGTGTTTGTGTCTTTCTTCACTGCTCTTGTTGTTTTTTTATATACTGCAAAACAGGAGGCCCGCAAATAATAGATAGTGAGACCAAACGTGTTGTTCCCAGCGCCGTCAGTTTGTGCTGAGGCGACAGTTAACAGGTGCGTCGTGGCACCGCCGCACGTTATTCAGTGGTGGGGAAGAAAGAACAAGAAAACTAGTCCAAGACTATGTGTGCGCAGGTGTACGAGCCACTCCGAGAAGTGCAAAGTAATCGTTCTGGAGGAGAAGCAGCCTGAACCACACAAGAGTTCCTTGATGAATGTGCGTCTTTAGAGGAGGACGTCTGAGCGCGCGCACCTGGCGCCGGGAGAAGCACCGGGGCGGCGCTGCGAGCCTTCCTCTTCTGCGGCTCCAAAACACACTTCGGTCCAGAAGGGATCTGTTGTGCAAACGCCTTGTTTTGAGCGATGAGGCGTGTTTTTACTGGATTACAAACCATGAGGCGCTTCTCCTGGTCTGAGCAGCAGCAGCAGCGGCGGTGACCAGCGGTGGCCAGCGGCGGCGGTGACCAGCGGTGACCAGCGGTGACCAGCGGCGGCGGCGGACACGCGCAGAAAGACAGCGCAGCGCCTCTTCTTCTGGGAGAAACATGACACCCACACTCCTGGCGTGCGTCTTACTCCTGTCAGTCGTTTACACATGGTGAGTAGGTGCGACGTGTTCTGCACACTCGTAGTGTTCTGCAACTTCAGAAACTTCAGAAACGAGAAACGTTGCACGTTTGCGTTTTGGACGGCGCGTCAGAATTAATTCAAACTTCGCTCCAAGTTTCCGGAGTGAAAACTCTCAATTGGGGAGTGGTTGTGTGTCCGGGCTGGTTTGCCTCCCTGCTCCTTCCAACCACCTTCTTGCATTTGCACCTTTGCAGCTCTAAAACATTTGAAAACGAGGAGGACTACGAGGACGTGACTGTGAAGCAGATGCTTGCGCCCAAACCTCAACAAACACACGCCACGGAAATACTCGATACTTTACTGAAGGAATATGACAAGAAGCTGCGCCCGGATATTGGAGGTGAGCCTCACTTTTTTTTTTTTTTTTTAACTTACACCTGCTTTGCAGACTACAAGTGCAAATCTCATGCATCCAAAGAGGTTAGTGCCGGTCTGCTGAGCCCCGAAGCAGCACTAATACCAATCATGTGGGTCACACTTTGTGAAAAGGCTGCTCTCATAATTGTAAG
Organism: Blennius ocellaris; assembly: GCF_963422515.1. Lineage (NCBI taxonomy): Eukaryota > Metazoa > Chordata > Actinopteri > Blenniiformes > Blenniidae > Blennius > Blennius ocellaris. The sequence goes on along the minus strand of NC_137661.1, from coordinate 3,569,605 downwards.
GCACAAAATGAAAAGTCCATTTATTCTGTTCCAGAGGAGAGATTGATTTCAAACAGAGTGTCTAACAAATGGGCACATTGTGCCAAACCAGGCTGCGTGACACGACTCGGGATCAGGTCTGAACAACTGACTCGGGATCAGGTCTGAACAACTGACTCGGGATCAGGTCTGAACAACTGACTCGGGATCAGGTCTGAACAACTGACTCGGGATCAGGTCTGAAGGTGGTGCACTCCAGTTATAGCAGCTTTGAAAAGAAAGAAATAGGAAAATGTTTTCACACGTGAAAACATAGGATTGAGTGATATAGCAAAAAAAAAAAAATACATATATATATATATATTTTTTTTTTTTTGCTATATCACGAGCTCAATCTGAATGGACGGCACACGCTTGTGACGTCAATATATATATATATATATATATATTACCGTGAACACGTCGGAAACCAGGAAACACCCGTTTGTGTTTTATGCCTAAAAACTCTGGCAGCGGAGCATGAAGCCAAATATATGAAGACGGCACCTGGAGACCATACACCATACACCTGGAGACCAGACACCATACACCTGGAGACCAGACACCATACACCTGGAGACCATACACCATACACCTGGAGACCAGACACCATACACCTGGAGACCATACACCATACACCTGGAGACCAGACACCATACACCTGGAGACCAGACACCATACACCTGGAGACCAGACACCATACACCTGGAGACCAGACACCATGCACCTGGAGACCAGACACCATACACCTGGAGACCATACACCATACACCTGGAGACCAGACACCATACACCTGGAGACCAGACACCATACACCTGGAGACCAGACACCACACACCTGGAGACCAGACACCATACACCTGGAGACCATACACCACACACCTGGAGACCATACACCATACACCTGGAGACCAGACACCATACACCTGGAGACCATACACCATACACCTGGAGACCAGACACCATACACCTGGAGACCAGACACCATACACCTGGAGACCATACACCACACACCTGGAGACCATACACCACACACCTGGAGACCATACACCCGTTATGTCAGTAAGCCACTGGAGTTGTTTCATGGTAAACTCCATGAGTATGGCCAACAAGCCGCTCATTTTGTCAGCGCGGCATCAGTAAACAAAAAAGCCTGTTAGCCTCTAGTTGCCCACCACATCGCAAGGTGCATAAAACCTCACACCATAGCAGATTTATTTTGATAATCAGGCGATTGTATGCAGAATGCTGGTGCCAGCAACTCATACATGGTTTATACAGATAAATAAATAAATATTATCAAGTTCTCAATGGTAGTACAATTCGGGGGGGGGGGGCCCTGAAAAAAATTCTGTCCTCTTGGGGGGGCGTGACAGAAAATAATTGAGAACCACTGGTTTTGAGTGTGTAGGCAGCCTGTCCCTTTAAGAGGCTGTACTCCCACATGGAAAGAACCTATATGAGGATATATGCACATATATGAAACCTATATGCAGCATATATGCACATATATGACTATATATATGCTGCATATATGCACATATATGACTATATATATATATATGCTGCATATATGCACATATATGCTGCATATATGCACATATATGACAATATATATGCTGCATATATGCACATAAATGCTGCATATATGCACATATATGACAATATACATGCTGCATATATGCAGCATATATGACCATATATATGCTGCATATATGCACATATATGCCACATCTATGCATATATATGCCACATATAGGCAAAATTGAGGTGCATATATGTGTATATACAGGCCATATAGGTCTCCTGTACTGCTTCTTTATTTCCACATATATATATATAGCCCATATGTGACTTTGGCAACTGTCATATCAAGGCAATAACTAAGAACTAACTAGAAAACAATTATGCAAGAAGAACTTATGTATGTGCGAACACGTGAAATTGGTATCACATGTAATTGGCATGTTATGTAATTTAACTATGGCAATTAAGTGAGCGGAGATGGAAAGCTATGATGTCTACATGTTTTCCAGAAACATTTATAAGGACAATTCTTTCTTGTATGAAGAGAGTGGAAAAGAAGGAAATGTATAACAAAATGGTTCGTCTTTATTTTGTCATTCAAGCCTTTTTTACAATTTCAAGTCACTTCCAGATTCACATTCCAGCTCAGACACGTTCACCGTTATACCCACCAAATGTATAGAGGTTTTAATATAGTTATGTTATAGAAAGAATGGAAATAGACACCCCACCCGTAAAACATATTTTTATTTTATTTGTTTAGAATCATTTGGTTCCAATACAAGGTCTTTTGAGTTGTGTAATTCCTATACTGTCCATTAGACGGCGCATGTCAGGAAGTAAACAGCTTCAACGCATGTGCTCTCTCTTTTCTTCATCACAGGTTGGTAAATACTTAAGATTCACAAATGTAAAGCATATTATCTGGGGTGTAACATGTTAAGGATAATATTGTGTGAGTAAGGAGTCGGAAAACTAAGTTGTACCCGAGTTTTCGAGTGAAATATGAACCGTGTTGATGCCCACATGGAAAGAACCTATATAAACATATATGTTTTAATATAGGTTTTGGATATATGTGGCATATATAAAATTGGCCATTTCCCTATATTTTATGCACATATAGGTACATATATGTACCTATATGCACATTTAGGTACATATATGCATATCGGTACATATATGTGCATATATGTACATATATGCCCTATATTTTATGCTCATGGTTGGAGTTACCTCCTGTTGTGAAACAGGTTGGAGTTACCCCTCTTCCTCTGGTTGGAGTTACCTCCTGTTGTGAAACAGGCTGCAGTTACCCCTCTTCCTCTGGTTGTTACCTCCTGTTGTGAAACAGACTGGAGTTACCCCTCTTCCTCTGGTTGGAGTTACCTCCTGTTGTGAAACAGGCTGCAGTTACCCCTCTTCCTCTGGTTGTTACCTCCTGTTGTGAAACAGGTTGGAGTTACCTCCTGTTGTGAAACAGGTTGGAGTTACCTCCTGTTGTGAAACAGGTTGGAGTTACCCCTCTTCCTCTGGTTGTTACCTCCTGTTGTGAAACAGGTTGGAGTTACCTCCTGTTGTGAAACAGGTTGGAGTTACACCTCTTCCTCTGGTTGTTACCTCCTGTTGTGAAACAGGCTGCAGTTTTCCCCTCTTCCTCTGGTTGTTACCTCCTGTTGTGAAACAGGCTGCAGTTTTCCCCTCTTCCTCTGGTTGTTACCTCCTGTTGTGAAACAGGCTGCAGTTTTCCCCTCTTCCTCTGGTTGTTACCTCCTGGTGTGAAACAGGCTGCAGTTACCCCTCTTCCTCTGGTTGTTACCTCCTGGTGTGAAACAGGCTGCAGTTACCCCTCTTCCTCTGGTTGTTACCTCCTGTTGTGAAACAGACTGGAGTTACCCCTCTTCCTCTGGTTGGAGTTACCTCCTGTTGTGAAACAGGTTGGAGTTACCCCTTTTCCTCTGGTTGTTACCTCCTGTTGTGAAACAGGCTGGAGTTACCCCTCTTCCTCTGGTTGTTACCTCCTGTTGTGAAACAGACTGGAGTTACCCCTTTTCCTCTGGTTGTTACCTCCTGTTGTGAAACAGACTGGAGTTACCCCTTTTCCTCTGGTTGTTACCTCCTGTTGTGAAACAGGTTGGAGTTACCTCCTGTTGTGAAACAGGCTGCAGTTACCCCTCTTCCTCTGGTTGTTACCTCCTGTTGTGAAACAGGTTGGAGTTACCCCTCTTCCTCTGGTTGTTACCTCCTGTTGTGAAACAGGTTGGAGTTACCCCTCTTCCCCTGGTTGTTACCTCCTGTTGTGAAACAGGTTGGAGTTACCTCCTGTTGTGAAACAGGTTGGAGTTACCCCTCTTCCCCTGGTTGTTACCTCCTGTTGTGAAACAGGTTGGAGTTACCCCTCTTCCTCTGGTTGTTACCTCCTGTTGTGAAACAGGCTGGAGTTACCCCTTGTTGGGATCTGCAGGACCACAGAAAGTTTGTTCATTTCTGGGGAGAGACAATATTCATTTGTCATGAGACGCAGTCATGACATGAATTCTGACCCAGGAATGTTATGACCTTTCACACCTAGAGTGGGGAAGGGGGGGGACATTCTCCAGGACCTTCCTCCCCCCCTTTCTGCTCAAGACTCTCCCCCATGCAATCAGCCAGTCACTGATTGGTTGAAGCTCTCAGGCTTCGACACCTCTGAAGTCACACGTGGACAAAAGGCTTTCACCCAGCCTCCATTCAGAGTCTCTTGCAATGAAAACTCCAAGGAGGTGGGTTGCTGACGAGCTGCTCCCAGCAGCTCAACTCACCCAGCGTTTGCACACAGCTAACACCAGACGCTCTTGCAACCAGAGGCCTTCACTCCTCAACTCTTCGGCTGACCCAACCACGAGGGTCAGACCTTCCCCTGATCCAGAGACCAGCACCCAGAGTCTGCTCTCCAGGGAAACCAACCGGTTTCTCCAGGACGGACCAGGGAAACGACGCCTCACAGAACTTCTTTGTGTTTTTCCTGAACAAGCAGGAGAACCATCACAGACCTGAGAGACCAGCTCCTCAGTCTGGACAAAAGGAACAACCAGGAGCTGCAAAGAAGGACTCCTGAATCATCAACTTCATCTTCTTCTCCTCAGCCTGCAGAACCAGCAACCACAGTTAGCAGGAGGTGCTAACTACAGGAGAAGACACCAGCTTCCCTCCAGCAGGACAACAACTGAACTCCTTCAAGGAAGTGGGAACAACAACTGGGCTTTACCTGAGATTAGTTAAACCTGATGCTATGATAGAACTGTTTAACTTTATGAAGATGTGTCGATTCTGTTACCGTGATCGCGTTCTGATGATAATGATATTAGGAGCAGTTATCAACTTGTAAACCAACGTTAGCTCTGCCACAGACACAGGGTCTGCATGCTAATCTGCTTTACTAACTAGTTAACTCACAATCCTACACATATCACATCAAAGACAACATCACACAGTAACTGAACACCATCTGACGACTCCTGACGTTTTACAAAACAAGTCTCATTCACATCAACTCATTCTAGAAATGGTCCTTTAGCAGAGACACACAGGAAGCAGATGCTAAAGACTAGCTTCCATGTTCCATTGTTCTCCAGCACATGGTGGAGACCCAGGACAGACCTCCTGTTCTCTGACAACTTCCATTTGGAATGTAGTTTCTTGTGATCCGCCATCTTGTTTTGTAGTTCCATCACACGTCACACACACACACACTCCCTCCAACTCTCTCTCTCTCTTTCTCTCTCCACACACACACACACATGCACCTACACACACCCAGCTGTATATAGGTAGTTAGAATCTGTGTTTTATTTGTTTTCATTGTTAATAAATATAATGTTTGGAATCATACTTGCTGTGTTATTAATGAGCACAAAGGAGAATGAAATGTCGACTCTTCTGTGTCAAGAACTCCAAAATCCTTCAAGCTTTACTGTTAATTCTGGTAATTGTAATTAATGTAACTATTAATTCAACTTCGTGATGAACTGTTTAGTATATCTTATGAGACTGATAGAACTGAACTGACTATCATTTCCTGTTAAGACAGTGGAGCTCCGAGGTTCTGATACACATCAGATTACATTTCAATGACATAATTAATAACTATCTTTGATAATTATTAATCATTATCGATAGCCAACCAAAACATAAATAGTGATCCATATGAGGTAGTAAATCCCTACATAATGGCCCCAACACCCTCTTCCTCTGGTTGTTACCTCCTGTTGTGAAACAGGTTGGAGTTACCCCTCTTCCTCTGGTTGGAGTTACCTCCTGTTGTGAAACAGGTTGGAGTTACCTCCTGTTGTGAAACAGGTTGGAGTTACCTCCTGTTGTGAAACAGGTTGGAGTTACCCCTCTTCCTCTGGTTGGAGTTACCTCCTGTTGTGAAACAGGTTGGAGTTACCTCCTGTTGTGAAACAGGTTGGAGTTACCCCTCTTCCTCTGGTTGGAGTTACCTCCTGTTGTGAAACAGGTTGGAGTTACCCCTCTTCCTCTGGTTGTTACCTCCTGTTGTAAAACAGGTTGGAGTTACCCCTCTTCCTCTGGTTGTTACCTCCTGTTGTGAAACAGGTTGGAGTTACCTCCTGTTGTGAAACAGGTTGGAGTTGCCCCTCTTCCTCTGGTTGTTACCTCCTGTTGTGAAACAGGCTGGAGTTACCCCTCTTCCTCTGGTTGTTACCTCCTGTTGTGAAACAGGCTGGAGTTACCCCTCTTCCTCTGGTTGTTACCTCCTGTTGTGAAACAGGCTGCAGTTACCCCTCTTCCTCTGGTTGGAGTGACCTCCCGTCGTGAAACGGAAAACCCCGCATTTCCCTCAACTCGGTGTTAATTAACCTGGGGTAATCGATAAACCTGCTTCGTGAAACGGACCTCTGGTGGTGACTGTGGGGATGGGTTGGATGGTGTTGTCATGAGTTTCTCCAAACTACCAACTAAATGGCAAATTAAAAAAGGAATGGTGGCCTACAGTTGGCTCACTGGCCGCAGTTTGGACATCCCTGCTCTAACGTCTCCACCTCCTGATTATGTACTGGACAGCAACAGGAGGAGAGTCCCGTTATACTGTGGAAGATCAGAAGAACCAGTCACTGGTGAGGCGGCGGTAGTACATTCGTTCGTAGCAAGGGACAACTGAAAACACTCTCGGGAGAGAACGGGAGCACAGCGGAGGAAACAAGGGTGAAACAATAATACACTAAACTGAACTGTTGATTGAGCACCTGAGAAATAAAATCAACAAAACTCATCAATCCAGGAGAGAGACAGTTGAACACAATTTCTTTTCTTTTCTGCACATCTGCTGCTGTGCATCACATTCCCACTGCTGATGAGCTTTGCTTCCACTCATCAGGTACTGGTCTCTTTCATTTCTGCCGTCATCTACCACCTTTGGGTGATGTAGACTTGGTAAGCGGTCGCATTGATAGATGCTGTGGCGGTCAGATTATCACATAATTGCATTTGACAGGCTTTCCTCTGTGTATTTCAGTTTGCAATCAGTCAGTGCGGCTACAAGCCTGCTGGACTGGACTTATGTACCTGAAGCTTCCTTTTATGCTCTGGTATTCTGTATGGCTCTACTAAGTGCATATAAGTTAATTTATACATGGGTTCATAATTATTGTATTCAAGGATACACTTACACTGTGTTTATTCTCAGTATTTTGTGCATTATTGTAATGTGTGATCATTATTAATGGCCATAGCTGCCTGTGGAGTCCCTCATGCAGCAGCCACTCAATCAATCCTGAATGACTTTGAACATTATGGCTTCATAAACCCAACTTTACTTTTACTTGTTTTACTAAAGGAGCATGTATATATTTGAATGAAAGTCTTTATCTCTGTAATTTAATTAATTTCTCTTCTCCCCCCCCCTCTGCTAGTCAAACCAACTCTCATTGATGTTGACATAAACGTGAACAGTATCGGGCCGGTGTCTTCGATAAACATGGTAAGACAATCTTTTTACTTAAGTTCTGCACACTGAATGACCTCTTTACTGAGTGTGAACAGTGAGATTCTCGTGTGTGTAAAAGTAATGTGTGATGCAAAGGTGGAAGCCAATTCTGTGGGATTTAGACAGAGTGCAGACAGGGTGTTAAACAGTGAAAAGTGTGTGCTATATGCTTGAGAACTGGTAATGGCGGTGCTCGGGTGATGCATATCTATTCTGATGAGAACTGAATGCATGATGAGAACACACCTGTAATAAAAAAAATCCTTATATTCTGCAAAATTGTGAGCTTGGGGTTTCAATAATTTGTGAACAAAATTATACAAAAGCGAAATCCCGAAAACAGTTTTTTTCTCTCACACATTAAAACGTGATAACCCTAAAGCCCTTGTGCAAGCAACATCATATTAGATGTCATCATACAATGTCATATAGTATCGTGCTCTGGTAAAACACAACCAACAAAACAAGCAAAATGACTACGTGAAGACGACTAGAGTTATTTTGACTTATTTTTTAAAGTAAAAGCTTCTAACAAGTCATAAATATCTCATTCGAATGAAATGATGATATATTGGACTATTTAGCATTGAGCTAACAATTACAGTGACAAGAGAAGCTCCTTGTGATCCCTGTGCAGAAGTGTGATCTCATATATCCATAACTGAGTCTGTGTAGGGATTTCTTACCTCATAAGGATCACTATTTATGTTGTGGTTGGCTATCGATAATGATTAATAATCATCCAAGATAGTTATTAATTATGCTATTGAAATTTAATCTGATGTGTATCAGATACCTCGGAGCACCACCTTAAATTCAATTAATTACAATTACCAGAATTAACAGTAAAGCTTGAAGGATTTTGGAGTTCTTGACACAGAAGAGGTGGAGGGAGTGTGTGTGGAGAGAAAAGAGAGATAGAGAGGTGGAGGGAGTGTGTGTGTGTGTGGAGAGAGAAAGAGAGAGAGAGAGAGGTGGAGGGAGTGTGTGTGTGAGACGTGTGACGAACTACAAAACAAGATGGCGGATCACAAGAAACTCCATTCCAATGTTTGTTATCAGAGCAGGAAGTCTGTCCTGGGTCTCCACCATGTGCTGGAGAACAATGGAACATGGAAGCTAGTCTTTAGCGTCTGCTTCCTGTGTGTCTCTGCTAAAGGACCATTTCTAGAATGACTTGATGTGAATGAGACTTGTTTTGTAAAACGTCAGGAGTCGTCAGATGGTGTTCAGTTACTGTGTGATGTTGTCTTTGATGTGATATGTGTAGGATTGTGAGTTAACAAGTTAGTAAAGCAAAGATTAGCATGCAGACCCTGTGTCTGTGGCAGAGCTAACGTTGGTTTACAGGTTGATCACTGCTCCTAATATCATTATCTATAGAACTCAATCACTGTAACAGAACCAACACATCTTCATAAAGTTAAACAGTTCTATCATAGCATCAGGTTTAACTAATCTCAGGTAAAGCCCAGTTGTTGTTCCCACTTCCTTGAAGGAGTTCAGTTGTTGTCCTGCTGGAGGGAAGCTGGTGTCTTCTCCTGTAGTTAGCACCTCCTGCTAACTGTGGTTGCTGGTTCTGCAGGCTGAGGAGAAGAAGATGAAGTTGATGTTTCAGGAGTCCTTCTTTGCAGCGCCTGGTTGTTCCTTTAGTTCAGACTGAGGAGCTGGTCGCTCAGGTCTGTGATGGTTTTCCTGCTGGTTGAGGAAAACACAAAGAAGTTCTGTGAGGCGTCGTTTCCCTGGTCCGTCCTGGAGGAACTGCTTGGTTTTCCTGGTTGATGGGAGATCAGACTCTGGGTGCTGGTCTCTGGCCTCTGATGTTAGCTGTATGCTAACACTGGGTGAGTTGCCTCCAGCAACCTCCTCCTCCATTGAAGAACAGGCGCAAAAGCCTTCTTGAGAGAATCTCTCCAAACACTTTTGATGAAGATTGGGGGATTCGAAGGTGTGAAATCCTGAGAGCTTTTCTCTGCACTCTCCGTCTGGTGCTTCCGGGTTGGGGCATAGTTAGGGTGCAGGGTTGGTGGCATCCGGCCCTGGTGGCCACGGTCCCCAGGGTGGTACTACAGGCCCCCCCACAACAGTTCCAACCACACCCAGTGGACAAACCACACACACACACACTCACACACACACACACGCGCGCACGCATTCCACAGTTCCAGTCCTCATCGATGAGATTTGCTGCTAAATCATGTTTTTTTTTGTTTGTTTTGTTTTTGTTATCGTTGTTGTTGTGTGTTTTGTTGTATTGCCTACCTGCTAATTTATACTCTTGCTAGAAAATCATATTACTGTCTTGAGAGGTGGATAAAGCTGGATGATAAGCAGGATAGAAGATGGATGGATAGTTTAATTTATTAAGTTTCAATTATATATATGTGATGTATATGTAACAAAATGCTAATAGATGGAGGGTCTTACAAATATTTGTTTAATCTTTTAGGGACTCTGCAACTGATATGTTTATGTTTATACAATTAATAAAAATGGCTTGGATTTATATAGCACTTTATTCAGGCTGACTCAAAGTACTACAGATACCATTGTTCATTCACACGAGTGGTGGTAAGCTATGTTGTAGCCACAGCTAGCCTGGGGCATGCCGACAGAGGCGTGGCTGCCATTTTGCGCCAACTGACCACCACCATGATACATGCATTCTTTTCGCCTTGTATCTCCTCCCACTTGGAGAGATTTTTAAAAAGCATGGCATGTCTTACCGTTTTTATGCAGATGACTGCCAAATTTACATGCCTATTGCCAAAAATGAGCACAGCCCCCTGACACCCCTGCTCCACTGTCTAGGTGACATTGAGGCTTGGTTAGCCCAGAATTTTTTAAAACTGAATGAGGGAAAAACTGAACTGATGGTATTTGGATCAGCCCTCACGGACTTGGGATCACTCGGAAATTATTTGCATCCCAAAGTCACCAGCCTTGGCGTCACCATAGACAGTGATTTTAGATTTGATAAACAGATCCATGGCATTTTAAAATCGGGCTTTTATCATCTTCGACTTTTATCTAAGGTTAAGCCGTTTTTATCTTTTAATCTTTTTGAGCAAGTCGTGCACGCTTTTATTTCTTCTCGTCTGGACTACTGCAACGCACTTTATTCTGGCATTAGCCACAACGCACTTTATTCTGGCGTTAGCCACAAAGCACTTTCCCGCTTGCAGTTAGTCCAGAACGCTGCGGCACGACTTTTAACAGGGACCAAAAAACCAGAACACATTACCCCTATCCTCGCATCTTTGCACTGGCTCCCTGTTCATTTCACAATTGATTTTAAAATGTTATTGTTTGTTTTTAAAGCTTTGAATGGACTGGCCCCTCAGTACATTACAGACCTCATTCAGTTGGGGTGTGGCTCCCCGGGGGGTTTTGTCGGGGCCTCCCTGGGTCCGGTGGGTCGCTGGGTACTGGAGTGGCGGCATCCGACCCTGGCGGCCTCGGGCCCCGGGGTGGTGCTGCGGGCCCCCCCACAACAGTTCCATTCACTTCCAGAGGACAAAACAAACACACACACACACACACACACACACACACACACACACACACACACACACACACACAGAAACACACACACACACAGAAACACACTTCCACTCCTCATTGACGATTTGCTGCTGATTTTTCTTATTTTCTGCTTTTGTTCTGTCAATTATCAACATGATATTGTAGTTTGTTTGTTTTTTTGTTTTTTTTGTACTTGTTTTTGTTTTGTTTTTTCTTTCTTCTTTTCTTTTTTTTGTAAAACAAAGAACTTCCTTTTTGTTTTTGCTTTTGTTATCATTGTTGTGATTATTTTGGTTTTTGCTCTGTTGCTGCTCAGGCTGGTTTAATCTCATGACGGTTGGAAAATATTTGGATCACTGTGATTATTGTATTAAAAAAAAAATGTAGCACTAAGTCTTTCTCTCTCCTCTCCTCTCCTCTCCTCTCCTCCCACGTAGTGAAAGTCCATCCATCCATCCATCCATTTTCTACCGCTTTATCCGGGGCCGGGTCGCGGAGGCAGCAGTCCGAGCAGAGTTGCCCAGACTTCCCTCACCCCAGACTCTTCCTCCAGCTCTTCTGGTGGAACCCCAAGGCGTTCCCAGGCCATAGAGAGACATAGTCCCTCCAGATGTCCTGGGTCTGCCACAAGGCCTCCTACCGGAGGGACATGCCCGGAACACCTCCCTCGGGAGGCGTCCGGGGGGCATCCGAAATAGATGCCCGAGCCACCTCAGCTGGCTCCTCTCGATGTGGAGGAGCAGCGGCTCTACTCCGAGCTCCTCCCTGGTGACTGAGCTCCTCACCCTATCTTTAAGGGTGACTGAGCTCCTCACCCTATCTCTAAGGGTGACTGAGCTCCTCCCCCTATCTCTAAGGGTGACTGAGCCCCTCACCCTATCTCTAAGGGTGACGCCCAGCCACCCTTCGGAGGAAGCTCATTTCAGCCGCTTGTATCCGGGATCTCGTTCTTTCGGTCATGACCCATAGTTCATGACCATAGGTGAGGGGAGGAACGAAGATCGACCGGTAAATCGAGAGCTTCGCTTTTTGGCTCAGCTCCTTCTTCACCACGACGGACCGATACAACGTCCGCATAACTGCAGACGCTGCACCGATCCGCCTGTCGATCTCACGCTCCATCTTCCCCCCACTCGTGAACAAGACCCCAAGATACTTGAACTCCTCCACTTGGGACAAGGGCACTCCACCGACCTGGAGGGGGCAAGCCACCTTGTTCTGGTGGAGAACCATGGCCTCGGATTTAGAGGTGCTGATCTTCATCCCAGCTGCTTCACACTCGGCTGTGAACCGTGTCAGTGCACGCTGGAGATCCAGGCTTGATGGGGCCAACAGAACCACATCATCCGCAAATAGAGATGAGATTCTGTGGTCCCCAAGCTGGACCCCCCCCGGCCCCCGGCTGTGCCTAGAAATTCTGTCCATATATGTGATGAACAGAACCGGTGATAAAGGACACCCCTGCCGGAGGCCAACGTGAACTGGGAACAGGTCCGACTTACTGCCGGCAATGCGAACCAAACTCCTACTCCGGGAATACAAAGACCGAACAGCCCTCAACAAGGGACCCTGGACTCCGTACTCCCGGAGCACCCCCCACAGGACATCTCGGGGGACGCGGTCGAACGCCTTCTCCAGATCCACAAAACACATGTGGACTGGTTGGGCGAACTCCCACGAACCCTCAAGCACCTGGTGGAGGGTATAGAGCTGGTCCAGTGTTCCACCATCAGGAGAACCTGGTGGAGGGTATAGAGCTGGTCCAGTGTTCCACCATCAGGAGAACCTGGTGGAGGATATAGAGCTGGTCCAGTGTTCCACCATCAGGAGAACCTGGTGGAGGGTATAGAGCTGGTCCAGTGTTCCACCATCAGGAGAACCTGGTGGAGGGTATAGAGCTGGTCCAGTGTTCCACCATCAGGAGAACCTGGTGGAGGGTATAGAGCTGGTCCAGTGTTCCACGACCAGGACGAAAACCGCATTGTTCCTCTTGAATCCGAGGTTGGACTAACGGCCGGACCCTCCTCTCCAGTACCCTGGAATAGACTTTCCCGGGGAGGCTGAGGAGTGTGATCCCTCTGTAGTTGGACCACACCCTCCGATCCCCCTTCTTAAAGAGAGGGACCACCACCCCGGTCTGCCAGTCCAGAGGTACTGTCCCCGCCCGCCACGCAATGTTGCAGAGACGAGTCAGCCACGACAGTCCCTGCACATCCAGAGACTTAAGGAACTCTGGGCGAATCTCATCCACTCCCGGTGCCTTGCCACCGAGGAGCTTCACAACAACCTCGGTGACTTCAGCTTGGGTAATGGACGAGTCCACCTCTGAGAACCCAGTCTCTGCTTCCTCAATGGAAGACGTGGTGGTGGGATTGAGGAGGTCCTCGAAGTATTCCTTCCACCGCCCAACGACATCCCCAGTTGAGGTCAACAGCTCCCCACTTCCACTGTAAACAGTGTTGGTGGAGAACTGCTTCCCCCGCCTGAGGCGCCGGACGGTTTGCCAGAATTTCCTTGAGGCCGACCGAAAGTCCTCCTCCATGGCCTCTCCGAACTCCTCCCAGACCCGAGTTTTTGCCTCCACCACAGCCCGGGCTGCAGCTCGCTTGGCCTGCTGGTACCTGTCGATTGCCTCGGGAGTCCTATGAGCTAACAGTGCCCGGTAGGACTCCTTCTTCAGCTTGACGGCATCCCTTACTTCCGGTTGCCACCACCGGGTTCGGGGATTGACGCCACGACAGGCGCCAGAGACCCTGCGGCCACAGCTCCGAGCAGCAGCTTCGACAATGGAAGTGGAGAACATGGTCCACTCGGACTCAATGTCTCCAACCTCCCTCGGGATCTGTGAGAAGCTCTCCCGGAGGTGGGAGTTGAAGGCTGCGCGGACGGAGGGCTCGGCCAGATGTTCCCAGCAGACCCTCATAACACGTTTGGGCCTGCCGAGTCTATCCGGCCTCCTCCCAGTCCAGCGCATCCAACTCACCACCAGGTGGTGATCAGTTGACAGCTCTGCCCCTCTCTTTACCCGAGTGTCCAAGACACGCGGCCGGAGATCAGATGACACGACCACAAAGTCTATCATTGACCTCTGGCCTAGGGTGTCCTGGTGCCACGTGCACTTATGGACACCCCTGTGCTCGAACATGGTGTTTGTTATGGACAAACTGTGACTGGTACAGAAGTCCAATAACAGAACACCGCTCGGGTTCAGATCGGGGAGGCCGTTCCTCCCAATCACCCCCTTCCAAGTCTCGCTGTCATTGCCCACGTGGGCGTTGAAGTCCCCCAGGAGAACAATGGAGTCCCCAGTTGGGGCACTATCCAGCACCCCTCCCAGGGACTCCAAGAAGGTTGGGTATTCTGAGCTGCTGTTCGGTCCATAGGCCGAGACAACAGTCAGAGACCTGCACTACTTGAAGACGTAGGGACGTGACCCTCTGGTTCACCAGGGTGAACTCCAACACATGGCGGCTGAGCTGCGGGGCCCACTCCAGCCCGCCGCCTTACACCGCAGGCAACTCCAGAGAAGTGGAGTATCCAGCCCCGGTGGAGGAGCTGGGTTCCAGAGTCCAAGCTGTGAGTGGAGGTGAGCCCGACTATATCTAGACGGTATCTCTCAGCCTCCCTCACAAGCTCGGGCTCCTTCCCCCCCAGCGAGGTCACATTCCATGTCCCAAAAGCCAGAGTCCGTGTCCGGGGATCGGGTCGTCGAGGCCCCTGCCGTCGACTGCCACCCAATCCACATTGCACCCAACCCCTACGGCAGCCTCTGTAGGTGGTGGGTCCACAGGAGGATGAGGAGGAGGGGCCCGCGTCGTCCCTTCGGGCTGAGCCCGGCCGAGTCCCGCGGGCAAGAACGCGGCCACCAGGCGCTCGCGTGCGAGCCTCCACCCCGGGCCTGGCTCTAGGGTGTGGCCCCGGCTGCGCCAAACCGGGCGACGTCACCTTGCTCCTCGTGAGTGTGTCCATGGGGTCTTGTGAACTGCTTTTAGTCTGACCCGTCGCCTCGGACCTGTTTGCCTTGGGAGACCCTACTGGGGGGGCAAGCCCCCCGGCAACATAGCTCCGAGGGTCATTCGGGTGCTCAAACTCCCCCACCACGATAAGGTTGCAGTTCAAGGGCGAGCGTAGTGAAAGTACGTAGATATAATTTTAACATAGAATAAATATTTGTCAAAACTGTTATCAAACCATTGGTGTATGATTATGCAAATTTAGCCACACAAATTACTTTAAATAAGTGTTGTTGTTTATTTTTCATGGAAGTGTTGGTGTGGGGAGAGGTGGAGAGGTGGAGGTGGTGGAGGGCCTTATTGGTGCTGGTCCACGTGGTCCAGGGGGGCGTCTTGCTCTCCAGGGTCCACTGAACTTCCTGTAGGGGAACAAACAGTGAGAGATGATGAACTGATGACCTGAACTCTGACAAGAGAAGCTTCTAGTAATCAATGTGTCTGAATTCATTCAGCAACCACTCTCTGGGGTGTCTACTCTCGTAAACATTCTGCATGATAAGACAACGGGTTCTGACCTCATCGTCCTCTTGAGCTTACTCTCCAGCAGAGAGCCTTCATGTGGGCCATCTGCAGAGCTTCAGCCATGAGGTGGAGGACTGCTGCATCGCTCCATCCCCTCCATCCTGCCTGGGCTTCTCTTGCTGCTCATCCCACTGACGTTGCTCATCCCACTGACGTTGCTCATCCCGCTGACGTTGCTCATCCCGCTGACGTTGCTCATCCCGCTGACGTTGCTCATCCCACTGACGTTGCTCGGCCACCTGATATTGCTCAGCCAGCTGACGTTGCCTGGCCAGCTGACATTGCTTGGAAAGTTTAGAACACTTGGTCAGCTGAGATTGCCTGACGCGCTTATATTTCACAGCCATTCGCTTGTCACGTCTCTTGGTCAGCAGACGTTGCAGGGCCAGTTGACCTTGCTTGGCCAGTTGACCTTGCTTGGCCAGTTGTCGTAGCTCGGCCAGTTGACGTAGCTCGGCCAGTTGACGTAGCTCGGCCACCTGACATTGTTCGGCCACCTCACGTTGCTCGGCCGGCTGACGTTGCTCGGCTACCTGACGTTGCTTGGCTACCTGACGTTGCTCGGCTACCTGACGTTGCTTGGCCAGTTTACACCGCTTGGCCAGCTGACGTTGCTTGAAGTGCTTATATTTCTCAGCCATTCGCTTGTCACACTTTTTGGGCCTCTCACGCTCTTCGGCCAGTTGACGTTGCTTGGTGAGTTGATGTTGCTCCTCAGGTTGTGGCTGCAACTGCTGCTGCAATTTGAAGAAGAAAATGAGAGGAAAAGGAGGATGCGTCCATAAAAATTTGCAACAGAAAAGCAGAAAGAGGCACACTGATGTTTGCAAACACACACGCCAACAAATAATTAAGCCCAAAATGCAGGATTAAGCAGAAACAAAGAGCCTAACAAGGTGTGGTCAGATGGAGACGACAGCAATGGAGGGAAGCACAGGAGGAAAAGGGGAGAGGATGGAGGATCGATGTGAAAGACAGTGAAGGAAGATTAATTGAAAGGCTCGGGACAATGCAGAGAAAGGTCAGCAAAAAGGAGGGTAAATATGTCAACAAATTAATACAAGATGGCACAAAAAACAGAAAAGCGAGGAAAGACACTGTGAACATCCGTAGGACACTGGGAGGAAGACGTCACAATGCCCTTCTTCAAAATCAGTGACAAGTTTGAGTTTGGGACAATTCCAGTATTAGTATCTTTGGACCAAATTATCAGGCCACATTTCCACACTTATTGTC
The DNA here is from genome assembly GCF_963422515.1 of Blennius ocellaris. NCBI lineage: Eukaryota > Metazoa > Chordata > Actinopteri > Blenniiformes > Blenniidae > Blennius > Blennius ocellaris. The sequence goes on along the minus strand of NC_137661.1, from coordinate 3,552,779 downwards.
AGGAGTACACCAAATCGATATCATTTGTTTAGTTCAGCCGAATCAGTTGATCTAATTCTGGATGTTGTAGAAGGAGGTATACAGAATGTACCTACTGCAACCTACAGTAAATGATAGAGCGATTGCAAATGGTACTGTTGTAGCTGTACCATACTCGCCATGAGTTGCATTGCCAGGGAATTATTCAAATTCTAAAGGGCACTTACCTGTGGAATGTTGGAACCTGGAGACCGAGGGGCCCAGGGCTGTGGGGCCCAGACCTGAGGAGGCTGAGGGGGTTGTTTTGCCCAGAGCCCAGGCTTGGTAAGTGATGAATGAGCTCATGGTGGCTCAGTTAGTGAGCTCATGACTAATGGGGAGCCACAAACTTCACTATTTCATCCTCACTAATTCTTCCTCTCTACTTCTCCTTCACTACTCCATGTCTGCCCGCAAGATATTTTCAAAATGTTTCCACATCTGCTTCCTTTGAGTCGTGCGGTTAGCTTTGTTTGTTTACTACCCAGAATGCATTGTGCACTACATCATGTCTTCTCACCCCGTCGTCACATCTTCACATCCTCTTCTTGTGATAAACTGAGAAAGAAGGCAGATAGTTTTACAAGACTGTATATGTACTGGTGTGTGTGTGTGTGTGTGTGTGTGTGTGTGTGTGTGTGTGTGTGTGTGTGTGTGTGTGTGTGTGTGTGTGTGTGTGTGTGTGTGTGTGTGTGTGTGTGTGTGTGTGTGTGTGTGTGACCTTGAGTCAGCATTCGTCAGCAAAAAGAGGGTTATGCTTTCTTTCCTTGGGCTTTTCCATTCTCATTGGTGTACAGCGAAACAACACAACAATGGCTGACTGAAATTTTTGACAACCTGGGTTTTCCTATTCGGGAACATTTTGTGTACATGGGAGCCCATGATTTGTTTCCTTTTGAATCGACCTCGAACTGAGGGCATATTCATTTCTGCTGCAGAGTACCATGTCTTTTCTGGGCGACGAGCATAATTTAAGCCCCATTGTTGAAGAAGTCTTTATATGTAGTCAGATCTGCCATACTGGTATTGTGTGTGATGACAATGCAGGGTATAATTCAGGGTGCCATGACTTGTTCAGGATGCAGATGGTGATTCATTTTTTTTGTGAGCGAACTCAGCAGACCAATTTCATACACAGAGTACAACCAACGCGGGGAGTGTTCCACACATCTGTGGTGAAATTTCAATTATAAAATTTAAAGAGCCCATTATTCATGTCCATGAGTCTTTTAAAACATTTTACCAACTGGGGATCTGAAGGGACACTGCCTGCGGAGTCTTGGAAACAATTGAGAAAAAGTATGGCAACAGAGCACTACAACACCACAACTTTATAATAATTATACTGTTCAGACATCTTATTTCTTTGGCTCATAAGTGCCATGTACGGTCCAAAAATGTCTCCCCTAAAATGAATTTATCAATCAATGTATTGTTTATTCATTAATCTATTTAAGCTCATATCCATGTATTGCCCATCCACTCACCATTCAACATTCATTATATTCATCACTCCATTCACTCATCCATATCCCATCACAATATAAAAGAAAATTTCTGATACTTTCAGGGTTCCTGTACCTATTAAGATGTATTTAGACAATGAAACATAATCGAAATGACCTACTGGATAAAGAGAGGCGATATCACTGACTTTAACCGTGGCATGGTTGGTTGTGTCAGATGGTGAGATTCCAGTATTTCAGAACCGACTGGACCACTGGGACTTTTATTCACGACATCACTGTGGTTTATAGATGTAGAGATTTCTTGCCTCATAAGGATCACTCGGTACGATTTATGTTTTGGTTGGCTATCGATAATGATTAATAATGATCAAAGATAGTTATTAATTGTTATTGAAATGTAATCTGATGTGTATCAGAACCTCGGAGCTCCACTGTCTTAACAGGAAATGATAGACAATTCAGTTCTATCAGTCTCATAAGATATACTAAACAGTTCATCAGGAATTTGAATTAATAGTTACATTAATTACAATGACCAGAATTAACAGTAAAGATTGAAGGATTTTGGAGTTGTTAACACAGAAGAGTCGACATTTCATTCTCCTTTGTGCTCATTAATAAAACAGCAAGTATGATTCCAAACATTATATTTATTTACAATGAAAACAAATAAAACACAGATTCTAACTACCTATATACAGCTGTGTGTGTGTGTGTGCGTGTGTGTGTGTGTGTGTGTGTGTGTGTGTGTGTGTGTGTGTGTGTGTGTGTGTGTGTGTGTGTGTGTGTGTGTGTGTGTGTGTGTGTGTGTGTGTGTGTGTGTGTGTGTGCGTGTGTGTGTGTGTGTGTGTGTGAGAGGTGTGATGAACTACAAAACAAGATGGCGGATCACAAGAAACTCCATTCCAATGTTTGTTATCAGAGAGCAGGAAGTCTGTCCTGGGTCTCCACCATGTGCTGGAGAACAATGGAACATGGAAGCTAGTCTTTAGCGTCTGCTTCCTGTGTGTCTCTGCTAAAGGACCATTTCTAGAATGACTTGATGTGAATGAGACTTGTTTTGTAAAACGTCAGGAGTCGTCAGATGGTGTTCAGTTACTGTGTGATGTTGTCTTTGATGTGATATGTGTAGGATTGTGAGTTAACTAGTTAGTAAAGCAAAGATTAGCATGCAGACCCTGTGTCTGTGGCAGAGCTAACGTTGGTTTACAGGTTGATCACTGCTCCTAATATCATTATCTATAGAACTCAATCACTGTAACAGAACCAACACATCTTCATAAAGTTAAACAGTTCTATCATAGCATCAGGTTTAACTAATCTCAGGTAAAGCCCAGTTGTTGTTCCCACTTCCTTGAAGGAGTTCAGTTGTTGTCCTGCTGGAGGGAAGCTGGTGTCTTCTCCTGTAGTTAGCACCTCCTGCTAACTGTGGTTGCTGGTTCTGCAGGCTGAGGAGAAGAAGATGAAGTTGATGTTTCAGGAGTCCTTCTTTGCAGCTCCTGGTTGTTCCTTTTGTCCAGACTGAGGAGCTGGTCGCTCAGGTCTGTGATGGTTTTCCTGCTGGTTGAGGAAAACACAAAGAAGTTCTGTGAGGCGTCGTTTCCCTGGTCCGTCCTGGAGGAACCGGTTGGTTTCCCTGGAGAGCTGTGGGTGCTGGTCTCTAGATCAGGGGAAGGTCTGACCCTCGTGGTGGGTCAGCAGAGGAGTTGAGGAGTGGAGGCCCTGGTTGCAGGCAGTGGTGTTAGCTGGATGCTAACACTGGGTGAGTTGAGCTGCTGGGAAGCTGCTCTTCCTTAGTGTTCACAGGAGAAAGCTCACTGCAAGACTGGTTTTTGCAGCCTTTTGTTGCAAGTGTGTGGATTAGAAGGTGTCAAATCCTGAGAGCTTCAACCAATCAGTGACTGGCTGAGTGCATGGGGGAAGTGTCTTGTGAGCAGAAAGCGGGGGAGGGTCTGCAGTGACAAAAGGTCCCCCCCCCCCCCCACTGGGTGTGATGGTCAATCACATTCTCATTCTTATGTCATGACTGTATCATGACATATGAAAATTGTCTTTCCCTAGAAATGAACAAACTTTCTGTGGTTTTGTGAGATCCCAACAATATATATAGTGCATGTACAAGAGGGCGGCCTGCTTTATTATGTAATGTCTGATGAGTTTAAAATGTTTTAGATTAATTTGTATTGTTTTTGAACATGTTTATCAAATTTTAGTGGAGGATCAAGGACCAACCCAAGATATTTAAATTCTGTTACAGATTTTATGTTTTTATTTTGCAGTTGTATTTGAAAATTCTGGTCTATATTTTGTTTTCTAATAGAAAAACACATTGAAACGGTCTCGGTTGGGTTTAGGACCAATTGGTTTTGAATGAGCCACGGATTTACCTCAAGCCATACACGTGGACAAAACGTCCGCTGCCTGCTCCGGTGACTTGGCGGGTGCATAAAAAACGGCATCATCTGCGTACAGTCGGCAACTGGCACTTTTGCAGGTCACAGATCAGTCATTTATAAAAAGACTAAACAGCAATGGTCCCAGTATGGAACCCTGTGGTGTGCCCCTTTGAATGTTAAGGAATGATGACTTGTCTTGGGAAACTTTCACATATTGTTCCCTGTCCTGAAGATATGATGCAAACCAGCCCAAGAAAATTCAAGCGATAGCATTTTGGATAAAAGGAGGCCGTGGCTGACCATTTCAAAAGCCTTTTTAAGATCTAAAAATACTGCTCCTACCACCTGGCCCCTATCCAGGGACTTTTTCACATTCTCAATCAAGCAGCAGTTGTCAATCTCAGTTGGATAGCCAGATCTAAAACCAAACTGCTGTGGATGGAGGAACTGATGGGCGTCTAACTGGTCAGTTGTGCAGCAACTATTTTCTCAATCACTTTGGATAGTAGAGGCAAAATGGAAATGGGCCTGCAATTGCCCATAGAGTCTGGGTTTCCTGCTTTAAGTATTGGCACAACAACTGTTTTTTTCCAGCCTGAAGGAAATTTACAAGTTCTTATGGACAGATTGATGAGATGCGTCAAAGGTTTAATCACTATATCTTTTAAGAAAGCAACAATTAATGTTATGGATATCACTAGATTTGGGGATGGCTGATTTTATGTTATTTTTGTTATCAGATTCACCAAAGTATTTTAGTCTCTTTTTAGTTAGTTTTCTCACCGTCAGAGTCAAGTTGTGGTCTGACAGTCCAGTTATTATATTATAGGTTTTTGTAATGCGCTCTGGTTTATTGGCAAAAACCATGTCAATTAGTGTTGTTGTTTGCCTAGTAATACTCGTGGGCCTATTAGTAATTTTTTGATAATGACATTTATGTTAGAGAGCCGGTGCGTGGAGCTTCAGAGGAGGCAGAGCAGGTGCAATTAGTAATAATTTATTGATATTGCAAGACCTGGGAGACGAGGGAACGGAGAGTGCAGAGTGTGCACAAACCCCTCCTGCCCTCAGCAGCCATCTTCCCACCCGTTGGGTTTACTATATATATATGTATATATAATCAATAAGAAATAATATGGAGAACTACATTGTACAGGATTTATTTTCTCCCAAAAAATCTGAAACTCATCCGGTGACGAGTTGTTCGTTCACCCTTTGTTAGTTCACTTTTATAATCATTATCAACGTATTATTTCCCCATATTTCCACACCATAACTCATATATGGAAATGAGGGAGTTATCTAATAAGTTGAGTTTATTTTGCTCTAATTCTGGAATCGGACTTTACACATTAAACCAATATCTTATATGCTGTTATAGGCAGCGTCCAGCTGAGCTTTTCATCAAAAGTCCGAACATTTCATTTATTGTATCGGTCAAAAAATGCATCAAAAAATGCTGTCATGAAGATGTAAACAACAAATAAGTTGCTCTTATTGCTTGCATCTATTTGGAAATGTTATGACTGCTTTTTTTCTCACTTCCTCCTCCACGAGTTCAAACTGTGTCTGTGTGTAATAAATACATCACTATTTATCCGAGGCCACTGAAATGTTACAAATAATTCACTGATTATAATACGTCTTCTATCTGGCTATCCTCTATCTGGAAAAACATATGTTCATCATACTTGCATGTACTTACAACATGTGAGTGAGTAAGGACACCGTGTGACTGTCGCTCTACTGCGAGCACAAATGCATGAGCGTGACACCAGGACTGTAAACTTGTGAAAACATGAATGTTAAAGGGTTCAGAAATCCTGTGTTCAGACATTAGCTTGAGGAGGAACACTGTCTCTGCTTGGTTTCATTTCAGGTCACACCTTTTCCCTTAAAAAAAAGTGTATTCACAATCTATTTTGTAAAAAGTACATGCATTGTGAAGTTCTCCTGAATGTGTTTGTGTTCTTCTGTGCAGAAAAAGAGCTAATAACCAGATGAGCCTGTCACTCCTTGTCATATGAGACAGATTGTTTAAAACACGTTGAGGGTGAGACAGAAGACAACAGATGAGGTAACAAACAAAAACAATTATGTTAAAAAAAAAAAAAACTTTGACTGACATGCTGTTTCTTACAAGGAAACGTGGGCTAACAATGACACAACTATACACTGCCTAGGACATAACAGAACAGTCAGTGACTTTTAAATAAACTGGTCACCACAATTGGGAAATTGCTCTGCACAGTACCTTGAAGGTGTAATCTATTACTTTGAAAGGGTAAATCACTGAGAGACACCAAGTGAGGCCAGTGTCCAATGCACAGTCCAGCAACCAAACAAAATGGAGGCAGTGACAGATGATAGATGGTGTACAGTGATGTGTTACTGAAACACATAATCCACTGTCAATTAAGAAGAAAAATCAATACTGTTGAATCACGTCTGGAATTGCTCCCATTGTCTGTTTGTACACGATATCCATTTTTCTCCCTATAGGAATACCAAATTGACATCATCTTTGCCCAGACGTGGACAGACAGCCGGCTTAGATACAACAGCACAATGAAAATACTGACTTTGAACAGCAATATGGTCGGACTAATTTGGCTCCCAGACACCATCTTCAGAAACTCCAAGAATGCTGATTCCCACTGGATTACAATGCCGAACCAGCTGCTGCGGATCTGGAACGACGGGAAGATACTTTACACTTTAAGGTGAAGTCTGAATTCCAACAAGGCACATTTTCCTTCACAGTGTGTAGAGTGGAGTTCTTTCCAAAACAGATGCTTTATTGTCATGATGCAGGCGCATGAAAAAAGTGAGTTTCGAATGAGTAATGTAAAAAAATATAATGTAAGCTATAGAATATATGCACAAGAAAGTGTACACAAAGTATATGTCAGACTATACATTAGAGGAAAAATGTTCTATATAAAATTATTATGGTACAAATTAAGAATTTGTACCTGCTGTATTGGTAAGTGATGGTGTGTATGTTGTGGCTTGAAAGGCATTGCTGTCTGTTGTTGAGTAGCAGTCAGAGAAGTAAGGAATTACACAACATAATGTTCCGATACACTTTGTGCTTTGAGAGCAACACCTCCGGTAAGTTTTCATACAGAATAATTATCCATCCATCCATCCATTCATTGTCTGCCGCTAATCCAGGCCGGGTCGCGGAGGCAGCAGTCTGAGCAGAGTTGCCCAGACTTCCCTCACCCCAGACTCTTCCTCCAGCTCTTCCGGTGGCACCCCAAGGTGTTCCCAGGCCATAGAGAGACATAGTCCCTCCAGTGTGTCCTAGGTCTGTCCTGAGGCCTCCTACCGGAGGGACATGATAGGGAGGCGTCTGGGGGGAATCTGAAATAGATGCCCCAGCCTCCTCATCTGGCTCCTCTCGATGTGGAGGAGCAGCGGGTCTTCTCCGAGCTCCTCCCTGGTGGCTGAGCTCCTCCCCCTATCTCTAAGGGTGACTGAGCTCCTCACCCTATCTCTAAGGGTGACTGAGCTCCTCACCCTATCTCTAAGGGTACGCCCAGCCACCCTACGGAGGAAGCTCATTTCAGCCGTTTGTATCTGGGATCTCGTTCTTTCGGTCATGACCCATAGTTCATGACCATAGGTGAGGGGAGGAACGAAGATCGACCGGTAAATCGAGAGCTTCGTCTTTTGGCTCAGCTCCTTCTTCACCACGACGGACCGATACAACGTCCGCATAACTCCAGACGCTGCACCGATCCGCCTGTCGATCTCTCGCTCCATCTTTCCCCCAATCGTGAACAAGACCCCAAGATACTTGAACTCCTCCACTTGGGACAAGGGCACTCCACCGACCTGGAGGGGGCAAGACATCTTGTTCTGGTGGAGAACCATGGCCTCGGATTTAGAGGTGCTGATCCTCATCCCAGCTGCTTCACACTCGCAAGGTCCAGGTTTGATGGAGCCAACAGGCCCACATCATCCGCAAATAGCAGAGATGAGATCCTGTGGTCCCCAAACTGGACCCCCTCCGGCCCCCGGCTGTGCCTAGAAATTCTGTCCATATATGTGATGAACAGAACCGGTGATAAAGGACACCCCTGCTGGAGGCCAACGTGCACTGGGAACAGGTCCGACTTACTGCCGGCAATGCGAACCAAACTCCTACTCCGGGAATACAAAGACCGAACAGCCCTCAACAAGGGACCCTGGACTCCATACTCCCGGACCACCCCCAACAGGACATCTCGGGGGACGCGGTCGAACGCCTTCTCCAGATCCACAAAACACATGTGGACTGGTTGGGCGAACTCCCACGAACCCTCAGCAGTTCGGAGTATCCGACCTTCTTGGAGTCCCTGGAATAGATGCTGGATAGTCCTTCAACTAGGGCCTCTATTGTTCTACTGGAGGACTTCAACGCCCATGTGGGCGCTGACAGTGGGGTGTCCATAAGTGCACGTGGCACCAGTACACCCTAGGCCACAGGTTGATGATAGACTTTGTAGTTGTGTCATCTGATCTCCGGCCACATGTCTTGGACAATCAGGTGAAGAGAGGGGCAGAGCTGTCAACTGATCACCACCTGGTGGTGAGTTGGATGCGCTGGACTGGGAGGAGGCTGGACAGACTTGTCAGGCCCAAACATGTCACAAGGGTCTGTTGGGAACGCCTCTGCTGTTCTGAGCTGTGGCCGCAGGGTCTCTGGTGCCTGTCGTGGCGGCAATCCCTGAACCCAGTGATGGAAACCGGAAGTAAGGGATGCTGTCAAGCTGAAGAAGGAGTCCTATCTGGCTTTGTTAGCTTATAGGACTGCCGATGCAGCTGACAGGTACCGGCATTGGTAAGTGATGATGTGTATGTTGTGGCTAACAAGGCATTGCTGTCTGTTGTTGAGGCAAAAATTCAGGTCAGGGAGGAGTTCAGGGAGACCATGGAGGAGTACTATCGGTTGGCCCTGAGAAAATTCTGGCAAACCGTCCGACGACTCAGTAGGGGGAAGCAGTTTTTCACCAACACTGTTCACAGCAGAGGTGGGGAGCTGTTGACCTCAACTGGAGATGTATGAAGGAATACTTTGAGGACCTCCTCAATCCCACCACCTGTCTTCCATTGAGGAAGCAGAGGCTGGGTTCTCAGAGGTGGACTCGTCCATTACCCAAGCTGAAGTCACTGAGGTTGTTGCTAAGCTCCTCGGTGGCAAGGCACCGGGAGTGGATGAGATTCGCCCAGAGTTCCTTAAGTCTCTGGATGTGCAGGGACTGTCGTGGCTGACTCGTCTCTGCAACATCGCGTGGCGGGGGGGGACAGTACCTCTGGACTGGCAGACTGGGGTGGTGGTCCCTCTCTTCAAGAAGGGGGACCGGAGGGTGTGTTCCAACTACAGAGGGATCACACTCCTCAGCCTCCCCGGGAAAGTCTATTCCAGGGTACTGGAGAGGAGGGTCCAGCCGTTAGTGGAACCTCGGATCCAAGAGGAACAGTGTGGTTTTCGTCCTAGTGGTGGAACACTGGACCAGCTCTATACCCTCCACCAGGTTCTCCTGATGGTGGAACACTGGACCAGCTCTAGACCCTCCACCAGGTCCTCGAGGGTTCATGGGAGTTTGCCCAACCAGTCCACATGTGTTTTGTGGCTCTGGAGAAGGCGTTCAACTGCGTCCCCCGAGATGTCCTGTGGGGGGTGCTCCGAGAGAATGGAGTCCGGGGCCCTTTGTTAAGAGCTGTTCGGTCTTTGTATTCCCGGAGCAGGAGTTTGGTTCGCATAGCCGGCAGTAAGTAAGTCGGACCTGTTCCCAGTGCACGTTGGCCTCCGGCAGGGGTGTCCATTATCACCAGTTCTCTTCATTACTTACATGGACAGAATTTCTAGCCAGGGGCCGGAGGGGGTCCGGTTTAGGGACCACAGGTTCTCATCTCTGCTTTTTGCAGATGATGTGGTTCTGTTGTCTTCATCAAACCTGGACCTTCAGCGTGCACTGACGTGGTTCTCAGCCGAGTGTGAAGCAGCTGGGATGAAGATCAGCACCTCTAAATCCGAGGCCATGGTTCTCGACCAGAACAAGGTGTCTTGCCCCCTCCAGGTCGGTGGAGAGACCTTGTCACAGGTGGAGGAGTTCAAGTATGTCGGGGTCTTGTTCACAAGTCGGGGGAAGATGGAGCGTGAGATCGACAGGCGGATCGGTGCAACGTCTGCAGTTATGTGGTCGTTGTATCGGTCCGTCGTGGTGAAGAAGGAGCTGAGCCAAAAGACGAAGCTCTCGATTTACTGGTCGATCTTCGTTCCTCCCCTCACCTCTGGTCATGAACTATGGGTCATGACCGAAAGAACCAGATCCCGGATACAAGCGGCTGAAATGAGCTTCCTCCGTAGGGTGGCTAGGCGTACCCTTAGAGATAGGGTGAGGAGCTCAGTCACTCTTAGAGATAGGGGGAGGAGCTCAGTCACCCTTAGAGATAGGGGGAGGAGCTCAGTCACCCTTAGAGATAGGGTGAGGAGCTCAGTCACCCTTAGAGATAGGGTGAGGAGATCAGTCACCCTTAGAGATAGGGGGAGGAGCTCAGTCACCCTTAGAGATAGGGTGAGGAGCTTAGTCACCCTTAGAGATAAGGTGAGGAGCTCAGTCACCCTTAGAGATAGGGGGAGGAGCTCAGTCACCCTTAGAGATAGGGGGAGGAGCTCAGTCACCAGGGAGGAGCTCAGTCACCAGGGAGGAGCTCGGAGTAGAATTGCTGCTCCTCCACATCAAGAGGAGCCAGCTGAGGAGGCTCGGGCATGTGTTTCGGATGGGAGGTGTTCCGGGCATGTTCCTCCAGTCGGAGGCCTGAGGGCAGACCTGGAACATGCTGGAGGGACTATGTCTCTCTATGGCCTGGCAACACCTTGGTGTTCCGCCAGAGGAGCTGGAGGAAGAGTGTTGGGTGAGGGAAGTCTGGACATCCCTGCTTAGACTGCTGCCCCTGCGACCTGGCCCTGGATAAGTGGCGGACAATGGATGGATGCAATCATCTGTATCTGAGAGAGGAGCGTACTCATGGTTTGATCATGGAACAAGCTTGGATTTCTTTCCTGGGTCTTGTTTTATTTGCTTGTGGCTATCGAAATATTCCACTCTGAAACAAGTGACTTTTATAATTCAGTCATTTTATATTTTGTAAGAGGCTTCTACACTAGAAAACGAGTACCGTCGCCATCGCCACCATGCCATGTTAAGATTAAATGACAATGTGCTGTTGGGTCCCATTCTTTTGTGTTACTTGAATGACGCCATCAGAGTGACTCAGCATGTGATTGGCTGAGAGTGGAGTAAGGGGGTGGGAGCAGGGTTAGCAGGGTGCTTGCAGACGATTAACGGAAACAGCAGCCCTGGTGGATGGTATAGAGCAAAGTATACAGTGGAGTAAATATCTTCCCTTCCCAGGATTGTTTCTTGGATGATGACAAATCATCCTTGCCCCTTTCAACCAATTCAGATTAATAGTTTTTGCAAACATATTATCCAAACAAAGCTGTGCCACAGGAATACTTGTCATCAGCAATTGTACGTGCAAATTGGCTGCTTGAGCTGTAAGAAAACAAATGCTGAAGCAGCCACCTTGGTTCCCTGAAGCAGCCTTTGTAATTGGAGCATTCCACATTAATATAATGTAACCTGCTCCTTTTATAAGAAGCAACTCTTGCCCTCCATCTTTTTGGCACTGTGTTTTAGTTTAAACCAAAAGCATTTCCTTTTCTAAGTTATTATTTATTACTCATTGCTTCCTTTTAAAAGCGATGGAAGAAGAACACTGTTTACATTTTTCCAATGGGATTGGATTTGTGGAAAAATACAGAGCTGGCGCAAAATTACCACAAAGGAAAAAAGGAAGAAGCAGCATTACAATGTGCGAGTCAAATCATGAACAAAAGCTTAGTCTGCCTCCTGATGCAGCTCTATTGACTATTCAGAAGCGGGCAAACTTTGAGGAGCAATATCCGCTGATGGCATTAGGAAAAGACAATGAAATGTCATTTGATATTAATTGTGCATTGGCTTGGCTTCAGTAAACATAGATGACATTTTGTGATCGCCAGGCCTCTCCCCCTTGCGCAGTATTGTCCCAATTCCATGCCTTAATGAGGTTGAAAGATCACACCAGAATCACAGTACAAAGAGATTTCTTCCTTTCCATCCCCTCCTCTTTTTCAGTCTCCACAATTGACGCATTTTTTTCACCTGCACTGGTTTAACTTGTTTGGTTTTTCAGGCATATGAAAGGTTATTTATTATTTTAGACCCACAAGTGTTCATGACTTCCTTACGGTGGGCCTGAAGTGCAAACCACAACAACAAATCACTAAACACAACAACAAATTGAAAAACACAACACAAATGAAAAAGCACAACAGCAAATTCAAAAACACAACAATAAATGAAAAAAACAACACAAATGAATAAACACAAAGGCGGTAACTTAACCCTCTGGGGCCGATTGACGCTCTGGAGCGTCAAAATCACATGACCGTTTGAAAAGGCAGTAGCGTCACAGCACAGCGTCATCTGGTCCAGTGTTTCAATCCGTGTCGAAAGTGCAGATATAAAACTACAAGCTCGTTTTTAAATGATGTTGATAGCCCAAATAAAAGCGGAGATATGAGGAAAACTGTGTCCGTGTTTTTCCGCGACATTTTAGTGCGTCAGGTGCAGAAGACCGGTCAGGAGTGAAAGTGAAAGTAACTGAGCAGCAAAAAAAACCAACACTTGTAATGTGCCAGTATACCTTTCACTCATTGGTTGAGAAGAAGAGCCCATGTCCAATCAAAAGTTTCCATAGTGGGAGGTGTCATTTTGTTTAGTTCACCCGTGAAAAAGTAAACAGAGAGACGGAGACAGCGAGAGTGAGTTGAGATTCATATCAGAGAAAAAGCGACTATTATCATGATTTGACCATGTAGTTAGTGTGTAGTGAGTGTGTAGTTAGTGTGTAGTGAGTGAGATTAGAGTGTTTTTTAGTTTCAAGTGAACTCTTTTTTTTTTTTCTATCAAAACAATGACGCGCCTTATGAACGTCAATCAGGCGCTCCGACTTTTTTTTTTTTTGAAGGAGCAGAGCATCGAGTCTGACACTGAGTTTGAGAGTGATTCTGATGGCAATATTGAACACCTCAGCTTATTTTTGTTAGAGGGGAGACAGGTGTCCCCCAGACCAGGACAGGTGTCCCCCACACCACATCCTGTCCCCATCATTCCAGCTCCACCACAACAGCCAAAGGCTAAAATGTAAACATTGCCTGCAGGAACACAAGAAAAGGAAAAACACTTCATGGAAATGCCATGTGTGATGTGTCCCTCTGTGTTGTGTTGGACAGAGTCTGTTTTTTTGAGTGGCACAAATAATTTGTCTTCACCTGACATTATATGTGTGACCTTTTGCAAATAGTTTTACAAAAACGCCTGAGGCAGTGCTTCTATTTCACTGTAAATATCTGTATATAATTGTTTTTTCAGTCCTGTTTTGATACATTTTAGTTAATTATAGTTTAGATTTACTTTACAAGTAAACAAAATGATTCGTTAACCATGTCTGTGAATTTTATAGTCAATAAATCTATGTTTTTACCACCCGAATTTGTAATTTTATGGTGTTTTTAGATCCACTGTTTTAATATAGTAGGCCAAAGTGATGAAAATACTTCAGAAATGCATTTATGAGGTTGTCCTGAACAAAATGACACCAAAAAAGGCAAAGTTTAAGAATTTTATATCTGAGATATAAAGGAAAAATCAATTGTAGTGAAAAACGGCACAAAATGCTTCAGGCCCCAGAGGGTTAAACAGAAAAGGTGGACCCGTTGGGAGCAAGAGATCTCTGATTGGACGACGGGACCCTACCGCTTATGAACCGGAGGTCATTTTGCTCGTGACTCGTTTAGTTTGGAGGAGAAAATACCTGGAAGGAAGGAGGAACAAGGTTTTGTCCAGCTGGAGGAAAGAGTCGGTCGAGGATCAACAAACTTTTCCATGTTTGGAAATTTGTTCTCCAGGCAGAATAACTTCCGGTTCAAAGGCTGAACGGCTCCGTCGTCCAATCAGAGAGCTCCTGATGCTCTTCCATTAAAGTTAATGTCATTGTGTTTTTCAATTTGTTGTTGTGTTTTTTCATTTGCTGTTGTGTTTTTGATTTTGCAGTTGTGTTTTTGAACTTGTTGTTGTGTTTAATGATTTGCTGTTGTGTTTTTCAATTTGTTGTTGTATTTAGTAATTTGTTGTTGTGGTTTGCACTTCAGGGCCACCGTACTTCCTTCCTGCTGACTGAAGAAATGTTACAAGCTTTCAGAATTTAGATTCAAAATATCTGCCATGGAACAGACTGTGTTGGAGATATTATCAACACTTGTCCAAGATGTTTCACAGAGTCAGACCAGCTTCACTGCATCTCCTCACTTAAGTCAACACTGTAGATACTTGATGTAGCTGAATTACGTTCCTATCATTATTCTGAAACATAAGTTATCGATTCTTTTTTAACATCAAGTTGAATGCAAGAATGTTCTTTATCTTGTTGGCATGTTTCGGCTGCAAAAGAATCTATAACATAGGTCCTTGATGCTGTGACGTCATGTCATGTAATTCAGTCTTTCACTCAGAATACAAAGGTTTAGCTCATACATTCGTCATTGACAGTTCCAAACACTGCCGAGAGAAGTTTCTAGTTTCCTGTCTGATGCTCAGCCATCTATCTACCCATGTGTCCCTCTGTCCTTTTCTTTGCACTGCCTTATCCAATCGGGGATCACAGGCCTTTGCCGATCACATTCCATTTAGAGTTATGAATCGATCTCAAACTCAGTTTCGGACTGTGAGAGGAAACCAGAGTACTTTTAGAAAATCTGAATGTATTGAACAATGCAAACTCCACATAAGCTCCTAAACACAGACTTTACATACATGTTCCGCTATAAGGCAAGAGTTCTAATCACTACACAACTGGCCAAATCCACTCTTGTACTAACATTTGAGCACCTGATGATTAAAAGGAATGGACTACAGCTTTCAGCCAAACATGTCAAGGATGTTGGGAGGACACTATTAATGTAGCACCAGAGCACTTGGACATCCTTCCTGTCAGGGATTAGGCTGAGGTTCTCCCTTTAATAGTGGGCGGGCCACATGTCTGGGCGGTCTGTTCCACACCTGTAGCCAGTCTGCAGTCACTACCATGCCAGCTATATATGTCCTGTCTGTGTGTGTGTTCATCATTGGTCTGTGAGTCGTCGATGTGTGGTCCGTCCTGTTCACTGTCTGGAGTCCAGGTCGGCTGCACACCCCGGGTCGAGGAGCAACCTGCATCTCACGTCGGTCTGTGCTGTCCTTTGTAAATAAAGACTTGGTTAAACGCCTCAGAGTCCTGCAACTGGGTCCTGTCTGCTACCCGTGACACTTCCATCTGCTTTGCCTCTACCGTTTGTGGTCTGTCATCCACATTGGCACAGCTTTGCGTTTTAGGAGCCCCAAAAAGGTTTTTTTTAATTATTTTTTTTACACGGGTCCCAGAGTGGGGAAATTCTAAAACAACAACTCAACCTTGAGGTGTGAACGACACAGATGGTGCACGTCTGCGGAATGCCGCCTCGGGGCCTCCTCCCAGTCAGAGGTAAACATCTTCAAGGAGGCGATCAGGGGCTCCACAATCGGATGAACTACCTCAACTGGATCCTCTCAATGTAGAGGAGTAGAGGCTCCACTCAGTCTCTCCTGATGGCTGAACTTATTTCAATTGCTTGTATCTATCTCATTATTGCTTAATTATTTGCTTAATTACTGTTTATACTGAAGTTATATTTCTTCTATTTTACCTATTGCTTTTTTTTAACCCTGCATGCCCCTGTGTTTCCATGCTGCTGCTGCTGGAACTGTGAATTTCTCTTGGAGATCATTAAAGTATCTATCTATCTATCTATCTCTCTATTCAGTCTAGAACCACAGTTCATGCCCACAGGTGAGGGTGAGGGTGTAGGCAGCCCAGTGAACACGTAGCTTTGCTTTGTCGCTCAGCTGCCTTTTCACCAAACCGTCCAGTGCAGTGACCACATGTACCGGTTTCAGGATCTCTTCAAACAGCCGGTTTGTGTTGCAGAGGCCCACTATGCCACTTGGCTCCCCACATTCTCTCACTGTGAGCACTGCATCACTCCATGTTCACCCACCTTACAGGTAGTAGGCCCACCACGTACTCCATCGTGTATTAGGGCTGTGCTCTCTACGACACAAGGGTCACCAGGTGCTTCTGGGAAACACCAACCCCAGGCGTTGTGCAGGCAGGCTACACTATTTGTGTTTCCTGCTCAGGGTTGAGTCTTGAGCGTGTTTGTGTGGACCATCACTACAGACCTGTCAACCTTGGGTGACCCCACCAGGAGCACGTGTGCCCGACAGCAGAGCTCTGGAGTTCAGTAAACCTTTGTGCCGCGACAAGCCCACAGTCATGGATGGAAGACTTGGACAGAAACAACGTCACTTTTACACTCTCAGCCAGAAAAGCATGAAAATATAATTCAGCTGTTTGAACAATTCATCCAAATACTTTCATAGTTCATTACTAATGAATAATAACTTTGATATTCACTTATTTGCATTTCAGGACACAGTCAGTGTTTGGTTACAGTAAAGTTCCGGGAGTGATATTCAGCTGCCGGGGTTAAGGTCTGTCCTTTGGGAAGGTTACTTGAGCGAGAACTGTAATCCGTTACAGTTTGCAAGTTACCTGTCAAAAAATGGAATCAGTAACTTACTCTAAGTACTAAAATAAAACAGTAATGTACCAGAGTACTTTTAATTACTTTTTCTATTACTTCACCAGCAAACATAAAAAATAAAGACAAAGAATAGAATGTGTCGTCTGCTCAGAGACATCTTTTTCACAGCAGATACAAATTGCACTAAACAGAACAAGTTTTGAACTAAATCAAAACTCAGTAACAAATTTCTTTAAAGAATCAAAACCACAATACAAATAAAGCTTTCAATTATTCAAGTGTTTGTCCTCAAAACTATTTCTATTGAAGAAAATGTGTTCATCTTTTTCAAAACACTTTCAAAACTCTCTCTCTCTCTCTCTCTCTCTCTCTCTCTCTCTCTCTCCCTCTCCCATCCCATTTCGTCATTGGTTTTAATGTTGTTATTTTCTGGACTAAATATAAATGTTTGATAGGTTTGAGAGTATCTGGCAGCATGAATCACTGACTGACAATAACTGAACAACTCAGTCAACGAGTAACTAGTTGACAGAGTCCAGGTGTGTTTCAGTAAAGTGAGCAGGTTTTATCCTACCAGATGTTTCTTCGGGTGAGACGTCAAGTTCCTGGACATTCACAGCACTTTCACTGCTGGGAGGCTTAATTTGCACTGTACAGAGAGGTTAAGAGACTCCTCCCACTTTAAAACGTAGTGATGTCAGAGTTTCCAGCCAGAAAATGTGTTTCTTTCCCCGGAGCAGCCACGACGAGAGCAGCTGGCTGCAGAATCCAGAGCAACATGTCGTGTCGGTTGTTGCTGCAGTCTACCTGAAAGCGTCGGGAAGAGTGGAAATGCACATGTGACACTGCAGTTCTAGTTTATTCATCTGATTTTCTACTGTAATCCTGCTCAGTAATCCCACTTTTTATCAATATACCTAGAACGAGATTACACATTTTTTTTATGTACTGTAACGGATTACAGTTTTTACACATTTTTGTTGTATCCCAGTTACGTAACGCTGTAATACAAGTAGTTCGTTACCCAACCCTGGTCCTGTGCCACAACAACTGGAGGCTTCGGAGACAAGATAATCTGCAGACATCTGACGGAGCCATTCAAGCACCATTTGGTGATCCTACTGGGGGAACAAGAAGCCAGTTACAGATGGTGGGAGTTGTTTTTAACAAGTTGGTAAAAGATGTCAAAAATGCTGCAATTCACAGTGTTTGGCTGCCAGTGAGAATGGGAGTAACAATACCTGGAGCCAAACCAAAGAGGCAGAAGGACATTGAAGGTTTTATATAAAACTCAATTTAATGAGAAAACTTCTTGGAAGTTTTGCAATGTTGCAGGTGTGTTTTTGTGCCGACGTGTTGTTCACCTGTCTCCCATTAGAGTACACATTTTCTGTAAAAAACGAATTGATCTTATTAAAAACAACAATAGATTTGGTGTGCACTCTCACAGCTTGAGGTCTTAAAAACCACAGACACAGATTTGTTGACTCCTCGCTTCAAAGTTGGCTCAATAAAGATTTGCAGTTTAGCTATTCTGTGTGGTCAAAATTAAAAATAAAATGCATTTTAAAGTCTTTGAAGACCAGCAATGGCACTGAACAAATGCTTCTATTCATAAATGTAAAAATAGTTGGCAAGGAATCGATTTGAGCAGATAAACACAGCAAAAGCACACATGTACACATTGTTTGAGGGCAATTCTTACTCACAAAACAGCAAAGTCAACTTTTGATACAAGTTCCAGAGTTACGCTTTTTTTTTGTGATACTTTAATGCTGGACACGGAAAGCTTTAAAATCGTACTGATATACTTTAAAAACTACATTTTCTGTTCAACATTTATTGACAAGAGGTGCCCTTGTGAAGAATCCAGTCAGTATTTCATTCTGACTTTGTATATGCTGACACTTCTGTCAATCATCTTTCAGAAAGGAAATCTGTCAGCTACTTTAAAGACTGAATTTTAACATTCCTTACTTGCAGGTTGACAATAAACGCAGAGTGCCAGCTGCAGCTGCACAACTTCCCAATGGATGAACATTCATGTCCACTCATCTTCTCCAGCTGTGAGTACAACATGCTGATGTGACAGTGAATCCTCTCAACTGTGTGCAGTGAACCTTGTGTATGAGGGAGACTTACAGGTGATGTCCTCTGGTGAAATGCAGAATCGCTTCAGTTTCAAACACAGTGAGCACCAATCCTATTCACACTGAGATTACTTTCTGGAGAGTAAATCACTGATTAGACACCTGGGACACACAGATTCACCCCGTCACTACCAGTGACCGTGACCTGTCACTATGACGTCACTATCAGTGACAGTGACCTGTCACTATGACGTCACTATCAGTGACCGAGACCTGTCACTATGACGTCACTACCAGTGACCATGACCTGTCACTATGACATCACTATCAGTGACCGTTACCTGTCACTATGACGTCACTACCAGTGACCGTTACCTGTTACTATGACGTCACTACCAGTGACCGTTACCTGTCACTATGACGTCACTACCAGTGACCGTTACCTGTCACTATGACGTCACTACCAGTGACCGTTACCTGTTACTATGACATCACTACCAGTGACCGTTACCTGTTACTATGACGTGACTACCAGTGACCATGACCTGTTACTATGACATCACTACCAGTGACCGTGACCTGTCACTATGACGTCACTACCAGTGACCGTGACCTGTCACTATGACATCACTACCAGTGACCGTGACCTGTCACTATGACATCACTACCAGTGACCATGACCTGTCACTTTGACGTCACTACCAGTGACCATGACCTGTCACTATGACGTCACTACCAGTGACCGTGACCTGTCACTATGACGTCACTACCAGTGACCGTGACCTGTCACTATGACGTCACTACCAGTGACCATGACCTGTCACTATGACGTCACTATCAGTGACCGAGACCGGTCACTATGACGTCACTACCAGTGACCGTGACCTGTCACTATGACGTCACTATCAGTGACCGTGACCTGTCACTATGACGTCACTACCAGTGACCGTGACCTGTCACTATGACGTCACTACCAGTGACCGTGACCTGTCACTATGACGTCACTACCAGTGACCATGACCTGTCACTATGACGTCACTACCAGTGACCGAGACCGGTCACTATGACGTCACTACCAGTGACCGTGACCTGTCACTATGACGTCACTATCAGTGACCGAGACCGGTCACTATGACGTCACTACCAGTGACCGTGACCTGTCACTATGACGTCACTACCAGTGACCGTGACCTGTCACTATGACGTCACTAATAGAACAATCACCCTCCTAGTAGACAATGGAGATTTAACCCTTCACTGCTCAAGGATCCAGACTTCCTCACATTCTTTAAAAAACAATGGACACTCTTTTTAGAAACAAACATTCTGCCTGGTGTTTCTCCCGGTGTCCTCTGGGAGACGCTAAAGCTGTCATGAGAGGAAGAATCACTTCTTACTCCTCACACAAAACCACAAAGGAAAAAATAAAGGAAAAAGAACTAGAAGATAATATCAAGACCATAGAGACAGCTCATGCTGCTTCCAATGACGACCGCTTATTAACGGAGTTAAAGAGATTAAAAATGCATTTGAATGAAATAATTGAACACAAAACACAATTTCACCTACAGAGATTACGCTGGGAGAACTTTGAACATGGAAATAAATCCAGAAAACTCTGAGCCAATCAGTTAAAACCAAATAAAGAAAAGTGTACAATCCCCTCAGTTGAAACTCAAAATGGTGAAATCATTTGTGACCCTCAGGAAATAAACACTACTGTCAGAGAATTTTATAGAAAACTTTACTCTTCACAAATTAACCCTTCACAATCTGAACTAGAGACTTTCTGAACAGTTGACCTCCAACATTAAAAGACGAACAGATCCAATGATCAAACTTCCTCAAGGTTCAATCTCGACAGAGGTACCAGGCAGGGGTGTCCACTCTCACCATCTCTTTGTAATTTTTATAGAACCATTAGCAGCAGCCGTTCGACAGAACAATAACATAAAAGGAATACGAACAGCAAATGTAACCCATAAAATACTCCTTTATGCAGATGATGTATTACTTTTCTTACAAAACACACAGACCTCTCTTCCAGAAACAATAGAGTTAATAGACAGATTCTCTACAATTTCAGAATATCCTATAAATTGGAATAAATCAGTTGTCTTGCCTATTAACTCTATTTTTCAGCACACACCAAATACTCCACTAAAACCAGGGAACATCAAATACCTCGGCATTAATATCTCAACCAAACTGTCAGACTTGGTGCACTTAAACTACACCCCCCTTATTAAAACAATAGAATAGGACCTCACTCGGTGGAGGACACTTCCTATATACCTTATGGGGAGAGTAGCAACAACTAAAATGATGGTCCTGCCTAAAATTAACTACATCTTTTCAATGATCCCAACAAAACCACCAAAAACATGGTTTAATAAATTGGATTCCCATATCTCAAAATTCTTATGGAAAAATAAACCATCGCGTATAAGTTTAAAAACACTGCAGAACACCAAGGACCAAGGTGGCTTAGAACTTCCAAACTTCTATAATTATTATCTGGCCAATAAATGACTTCATGTGGTAAAATGGATTAATCAGAAACTTAGATGAAGGCTGGCTGGACATTGAAAAAACCTTCTGTGAAGATCTCCACATCAGAGACCTTCCTTTCTTCAGTCCTGTCATCAAAAAACACAACTGCTTTAAAAGCATCAATATAAACAATCTCTGACAGCTTGGTGGAATTTCTTCAAATGAATGGATCGTCACTCATTCCCTGCAAACTCACACCTTCTGGAACAATCCTGACATCCTGCAAAGGAAGAAACCAAGAAACTTCACAAGATGGCAGAACAAGGGAAGAAGAACCTTGGAACACCTTCTCTTCAGTAACTCTTTTATTCCATTTAAAGATCTAATAGAAACTTATGGTATCAGTCAAAACAACTATCTGGAATATCTTCAGCGCCAGTCAATTATACAAACAAAGTTAAAACTAGAAGAGATGAACCTAAACTGACCTCAGACAGTGTCAAACCTCCTGAAGATCTCAGCTCCAAAACCACTTTCTAAAATCCTTTAATCCTGTCATGTTCCAATACCACAATATCCCTTCAAGCTCCAAATGGGAAGAAGATGTCAACATCAACACAGACCCAACGCTTTGGTCACTAATCTGTAGAAACACATTCACAATGAGCAGAAACACCAATATACAGCTCAGACAATACAATGATACCTGTCTACACTGTGATCTCCTTGATACCTGTCTACACTGTGTACTCCTTGATACCTGTCTACACTGTGATCTCCCTGATACCTGTCTACACTGTGATCTCCCTGATACCTGTCTACACTGTGATCTCCTTGATACCTGTCTACACTGTGTACTCCTTGATACCTGTCTACACTGTGATCTCCCTGATACCTGTCTACACTGTGATCTCCCTGATACCTGTCTACACTGTGATCTCCTTGATACCTGTCTACACTATGATCTCCTTGATACCTGTCTACACTGTGATCTCCTTGATACCTGTCTACACTGTGATCTCCTTGATACCTGTCTACACTGTGATCTCCCTGATACCTGTCTACACTGTGATCTCCTTTATACCTGTCTACACTGTGATCTTCTTGATACCTGTCTACACTGTGATCTCCATGATACCTGTCTTCACTGTGATCTCCTTGATACCTGTCTACATAGTCTTGCTGTGTACACCAGTCCAAACATTCTGACAAAAGATCTGTGAACATATATCATGAAGCCTGGGCCCCCCCATTCCTCCCTCTGCCCCCATCCCTCCGCCGGGGCAGGTCTGCCTTGCTCCCGGATCTGTCGGGGGTGGGGGACAGTGGGGCTCGGAGTTTGGATGGACAGCTGACTGAAGGTGACCCCAGGGTCGTAAATATGGGAAATGGTCCGGGTGTGTGTGTGTGTGTGTGTGTGTGTGTGTGTGTGTGTGTGTGTGTGTGTGTGTGTGTGTGTGTGTGTGTGTGAGGAGGGGGGGTGTTGTCTGGCCACTGGCTTCCAGCCGGGCTCGTGCTGGGCCATGCGGGTCTTAGACTGTGCTCTTTGGCCATCGAGTGGGGTGGGGGCGTCTTCCTGCCCGGGTCCTTTTGCAGTGCCATGTCGGGGCGGGTTTTGGTCCCCGTGTTCCATTACCCCCCCCCACCCCAACCCGGTTGTGTACAGCAGCCATGCCCACTTCCAATAAAGGCAGCAGCATCGGGAGACTCTTCGTCTCTTCCTGTTGCAAGAGTAAAAACTGTTCTGACATCGGAAGACTCAATCACATCATATTGTCTGCCCAAGCTGCTGAACACAACAAGGGTAAAAAAAAAATTAAAAAAAGCCATCATGCCTCTGGGGCCTTGAAATAATTACTCCAGCACACGATGCAGAACAATGCAAATAAGCAGCAGAATAGAACAGACATTTCAGGTTGTTGACTCTGTAGATGATGAGAGGATTAGCATCCTACAGCTGGTGAGACAGAGTGAATATTTGCAGCCATATGTCCCGACTTGGGAGAAATATTTATTGACTTTCTGTGCAGTGTTCTTTTTTTCTTGTTTTCATTTTTCTGAAAGTTAATACAAAGCAGTTCTTCAAATAACGCACATTATTTCCGCATTTTATTGCAATTCAAGTTGTTCAAGGCCAATGAATGGCTTCAAATGGTGCAAAGATGAGTCGTGAACTGCCACAGGTTGAGAAAAGGAACTAATTTTATTCAATTTAAAAATAATTTATATTTCAGAATTTTATAAAAGGCCTTTTTCAGGAATCAAGAAATAGGTGAACAGCTTAAATCACCAATGCAGGCTGATCAAGCACTGAAACGTTCAGTTTCCTAGCAGTGTTACAACCTTTCTGGATTCCATAAAACCCTGTGTGTGTGTGTGTGTGTGTGTGTGTGTGTGTGTGTGTGTGTGTGTGTGTGTGTGTGTGTGTGTGTGTGTGTGTGTGTGTGTGTGTGTGTGTGTGTGTGTGTGTGTGTGTGTGTGTGTGTAAAAGCATGTGAGAAAGTGACACCCCTTTCTCATATTGAACACAGCTCACCTCACGCACTTCCTGGTCCTCTGCAGTTGCAGAGGGGAGATGTTACATTGAAGGGAGCATATGAAAGAGTCACCCATATTGAAGATGGACTGACGGGGGTGAGTAAGACCTTGTCTGGGGAAAGCTTTTTTGTGAGGGAGGGTCTGCTGTACCATCAGCCAGCCGAGGGCAGGGCAGAGCAGCTGGTTGTTCCAAGGCAGCTCAGGGAAAAGGTGCTAGTATTAGGCCATGAGATCCCATGGTCGGGGCATCTGAGCAATTCCAAGACCTATGAGAGAATAGCAGCCAGGTTTTTTTGGCCAGGTCTCTATAGGGAGGTGCAGGAGTTTTGCAAGAGTTGCCCCAAGTGCCAGCTGACCAGCAGGAAGAAGACTAGCCCCTTTCCCCTTCAGCCACTGCCCATTATTGAGACCCCCTTCTCCCGCATAGCCATGGACTTGGTAGGACCCCTGGAGAGATCCCAAAATGGTAATAAATATATTTTGGTGATATGTGACTATGCCACACGCTACCCAGAAGCTTTTCCCCTGCGTAAGATCTCTGCTCGTCCCATAGCCCAAGCCATGTTGCAGTTGTTTCCAGGGTAGGGATTCCAGAAGAAATCTTGACTGATCAGGGTACTGCTTTCCTGTCCAAAACCCTGAGAGAGGTATATAGATGGTTAGGCATCAAGGGCATCCGAACCACTCCTTACCACCCCCAGACCGACGGCCTGGTTGAACGATACAACCAAACATTAAAGAGCATGTTAAGGAAGTTTGTGGCAGCTAACGGAAAGGATTGGGACTGCTGGCTACCTTACCTGCTCTTTGCTTACCGAGAGGTTCCTCAGGCTTCCACTGGCTTCTCACCATTTGAACTGCTTTATGGAAGACAGGTGAGGGGTCCTCTGGATGTGCTGAGAGAGTCCTGGGAGGGACCAAAGACACCCAAGACCCGGAGTATCCTGGCCCATGTCCTCAAGATGCGGGACAAAATGGAGGAAGTGACTGAGCTGGTGCAGGCAAACCTGGAGCATGCCCAGTCACGCCAAAAGACCTGGTATGATAAGACCGCCAGGCAGCGCAACCTCCAACCCGGGCATAGAGTCCTACTTCTGCTGCCCACCTCTGAAAACAAGCTCCTGGCCAGGTGGCAGGGACCGTACGAGGTGGTGCGGAAGATGGGGCCAGCTACCTATGAGGTGCACATGCCAGGGAGGAGGAAACCACGGCAGACCTTCCATGTGAACCTGTTGAAGGAGTGGCATGAGAGGCAGCCCGGTCTACAGCTCCGAGTGCAGGCGGTGGAGGAAGAGGAGGAGTGTCCGGGACAGTTCTTCACAACCCAGCGCAGACGGCACCCATGGATTTGTCCCACCTATCCTCCCACCAGCAGAAGGACCTGGCAGTGATCATTCCGCCAAGCCTTTTTAGAGAGACACCAGGGTACACCACAGTGGTGGAGCACACCATCCCTCTCAAGGACACAACCCCTGTGTGCCAGCGGATGTATCGGGTGCCCGAACGTCTCTTGCCACACCTGAAGACCGAGGTGGAGGAGATGTTGGCCCTTGGCGTGATTGAGAGGTCTTCAAGTGAGTGGAGCAACCCAGTGGTGCTGGTGCCAAAGAAAGATGGGACCATGCGTTTTTGTATTGACTTTCGCCGAGTCAATGCCCAGTCCCGTTTTGATGCATATCCCATGCCCAGGCTCGAGGACCTGATTGAGAGGTTGGGGAAAGCGTCGTATATTACGACACTGGACTTGTGCAAAGGCTACTGGCAGGTGCCCCTGGCCAAGGAGGCTAGGCCGTACACAGCCTTCAATTTATGGTCATGCACTTTGGCCTGCAGGGTGCACCAGCCAGTTTCCAGCGATTGATGGACATTGTTTTGGCCGGCACGGACTCCTTCGCAGCAGCATACTTGGATGACATCGTTGTGTACAGCACCACCTGGGAGGACCACCTGCGTCACCTAGGTGAAGTACTGCAACGCATCCAACAAGCGGGGCTGACCATCCACCCGCTCAAGTGTGCCCTGGCCAAAGAGGAAGTGCACTACCTCGGTCATGTTTTAGGCCGAGGTGTGATCCGGCCACAAAAGGACAAGGTGCAGGCGGTACTTGACTGCCCAAGGCCCCAAACTCAGAAGGATGTCCGATCTTTCCTGGGCCTGGTGGGTTGGTATCGCCGGTTTGTGCCAGACTTTGCTCGGAGAGCCGTGCCCTTGTCTGACCTGACTCGAAAGTCGGGCACCCCCCGGATCCAGTGGGGAGAGGAGCAGGAGTTGGCGTTCCAAGATTTGAAGGAGGCTCTCTGCAAAGACCCGGTGCTGCAGAGCCCCGACTTCGAACAGCCCTTCACTGTCCAGACTGACGCCTCGGGGGTTGGTCTTGGGGCAGTGCTCCTCCAGGGAAAGGGGGAGGACCAGAAACCAGTGGCATACATCAGCCGGAAATTATTTCCGAGAGAGACCCGATATGCCGCGGTCGAGCTGGAGTGCCTAGCTGTCAAGTGGGCACTGCACAGCTTGAAATACTACTTGCTGGGCAGAGACTTCACCCTAGAGACTGATCACCGTGCCTTGCAGTGGCTAGGGCGCATGAAGGACTCAAATGCTCGCATCACCCGCTGGTTTTGAGCTTTGCAGCCGTACCACTTTACAGTGCGGTACAGAGCTGGCAAACAGAACACGGTTGCAGACTTTTTGTCTCGCCACCCTGTTTGCGAGACTGCAGAAGGGGTGGGAAATGTGAGAAAGTGACACCCCTTTCTCATATTGAACACAGCTCACCTCACGCACTTCCTGGTCCTCGGCGGAGCCGCTGAAGGAGCTGTATTTCAGTGGGCAGACGGCAGGTGGAACAGTCCACTGGGTGTAGGGGTGCACTGTTTGTATTTTGGGATGTATATATGTATAGTGGGGACTGGGTGATGTATCACATTAATATAATGTGTATATTTTGTATATAAGTATGCTTGTTTGATGTATGTGTACTTTATTCATGTATTTCTTTGGTTGGGTTAATTTAGGATCAGTTAAACACCCCTTCGCCGGTTGTGTCAGTCAAGCATGTTCTGATTGGCTAAACGCCGGGTGGGGCTGGGCCTATTTAAAGAGGCCCGCTGTCAGTGTCAAAGAAGGACGGAGAGACTGAGAGTACGTGAGTCTGTGTCGGCTGGCCTGCTGTGAGGCAGCAAGTAAAAGAGTTTGGTGAAGATTTGTAAAAAGAAAAGTGAAAATAAATTTTAGTTTATTTTTGTAAACACCGTCGACCCTCTCCTTTTTGCCGCATCCTCTCTCCCAACACCCGCCGACCACATCCCGAGTCGGGGGTCCGCCTTGGAACCTCACAAAGCAGTGTTAGAAGTGAGTGTGGCACCAAACCCAAGTGAGCCTCAGTTGAACACCATTGCACTGCAGAAGGTTGTGTGTTGCTATATAAATGCCAACAACAACAAAAAAGGCCATGTTGGGATTTCTGGTTGGTTATCAGCATTAAAAATTACTGTAAGTAATAGATTACTGAAAGTAATAGATCACTGGAAGTAATTTATGAAATTTTAATTATTAATGGAAGGAAACTGTCATTTACTCATTAACAACTCCTAGAGTAATTGAGAAATTACTCAAAAGTTAATAAATTATCAAAAATAATTTATTAATAAATATTAATTCGAATAAGTTGATTATTTATCAAATAATAATGAAATTGGGGCACCACCAGCTAAACTGGAAATAGCTATTAACAAAATATCAGTCTCGTTTGCAAAAGGGGTTATTTAAGGTAGTTAATATTCCTGTAAAAAACATAACAATCTTAAATGACGGGGAAGGTGTGAGATTCGAGCACAGATCATTACAAACCAGTAAATTGTCAACAATAAATACACAATAATTACCAGGAATCGATCAATTCAGCTAAAAGGCGTTTATTAACAACAATGTATTAATTCAGGAATGATTTATTAAACCAACACAATGAAGTAACAAACGTCATCTAACATGGAGATCTAATCTACTACACAGGAAACACTATGTACAAAGGAGGGTGTGTGTGTGTGCGTGTGCATGTGTGTGTGCTCGTGTGTAAGTCTGAGTGGGGATGTAATGACCATGAGTGTCCACCAGGTGGCGACGTACCTTGGAGGGTCAGTGTGAGTGGGTGTAATGACCTCACATGGACACCAGAGGGAGGCAGGCGTCTGGTTCGGGGTGGTGACCATGACGACCACTAGGGGGCGTGGCGCCACGTGGAGGGAGAGCGCAATGAATCGATGTGACCACCAGGTGCCGTAAAGAGAGATTGCAATGACCCACGCAGCCACTAGAGGCGTTTGACTCGCTCTTCCTGGGGACGTGGCGGTTGCTCAAAGACCAGATAAACAAGACGTCCATCGTGCACATGTGCGGGGGACGCCAGGAGCAAGAGGTCTCACCGGGGCAGAATCATTACTGTAACGCTGGAGTTTAACTGATGTTGAGACATGCAGTCAAACTCTGGTGACGATACGGAGGTATCACGGTCACAAGTTAGCGGTTCGGATGCTAACTGTGGCTATCAGGAGAGCTTGTCTCCATCAGTTAACACACGTAGCGGCGGGATACGCGTGGGCGAGCACGAGGGGTTAATGAAGGAGAGAGAGAGAGAGGAGGAAAAGAGGGAGAAAGTTCTGCTGAGGCTCGGTTCCGTGGCTTGGTTCTCCACACAGGGGTCTCCTCAGAACTCCTGTTCTGAGGGGGAAAACCAGACCCCCGAGCTTGCGATGGTGCACGTGAACGCGCTCATGCGCATACACAACAGATGCTTATCAGCGGCAAACGAAACACAAAAAGGCTAATCTAGCAGCGCTGCCCAGACAAAAGCTCTCTTATGGTTCCGTTGCACTGTGTGGTTACAGCCCCGTATGTGGACTGGACGTCTGTAGGCCTGGCTTCGCTGCAGGGAGGCCTCAGGTTTGCAGCTGTGGAAGTGAAGGGCCTGGTCTTTCTGCAGGTCTGTGCAGCTGGGGAGGGAGAAGATATGGCTTTGCGTCTGGCTCTCAGGATCCAAAAAAAGAAAAAGGAAAAAGAGAAAAAGGCTAGTCCAAACAGTGTGTTGTGCTCGCCAGCGGGCTGAGCCTTGGTTTGGTTCTTGTGGTCCACTTTGTGCTCTCCTGATCGTCAGAGACCTGGTCCCTGCTTGGAGACCAGGTGGCGACTCGGGGGACAGTTGGTTGGGAGGCAGTTTGACCAAATTGCATTCCGGACACCCGCTGTGTCTGGTTCGGTTTCGACCAATGATGGGACTTTTCCAACTTGTGAATTGTGGCCCTCTCAGGTTGCCCCCCCACCCCCATATTATCTCCCCATTGTTCTTGCAGCCTGTCCTTTGGGGGGAGAACTGTGTAAAGGAGAGCATGGATTCCGTGCCCAACAGCAATTAGTTGAAGACAAACCATAACAGAACAAACAATGTCAAGGTGTCAGTGAAACCAGCAGCTAAAGAGAAGTCATACTCAGAGAGTCTCAGTTTCAACTGTGGAGAGAAGAATCTGAGCTCCCGGTTTGACAGGACGAGTTGCAGAAAGAGCGAAGAAGAAGACCATGAAACACTGCTACTGGACTACTGAAGAGGAAGGTGTCACGGACTGATGATGACTCAGCATTTGAAATCTTCAGTTCATCACGCAGGATCTTTGTTTGCCGTCATGTGGAAGAAATGAGAGTTTCACAGTGCGTGACATCAGCTGTTAAACATGCAGGAGGAAGTGAGAAGGTCTGAAAGTTGGTGACCGGTACAGAGTGGGAGGCAACCGGAACCAAAACAGCTACCCTGCAGTTCCTCACTGGCCAGGAGTTCATCGTACAGCAACATAATGACCCAAAACAGGAGTCCAAGCTCTGCCAGAACTGCATCACGGAAACAAGAAGGAAACATGGGGTTCCTAGCATAGTATGAAAGAGTGAAAGCAAAGCAACAGAGTGGGGAAGAGCTTTCTGAAGAATATTGAGAGAAAGTCAGCAACGATTGTGTTCAGCTGTTAAGTCTGTCAATGTTTCCAGAGCGTTTCGCTTATTAAATGATTCCATGGTCTTTTTGTAAACTCAAATTATTTGTTCTACTCTTTTAGTCCAGAATACAAAGAGACTTTAAACTGAATGCATGTCAATTAAAAAAGCAGCAACTTTGGACTCCTGTGCGTGTGTCCTTCTTGCCTCTGGCTGAATTCTGCCTCGGTGGCTTATGTAGCTTCAGCTGTTCAGTTTTTTTATTTAGAAACGTGCACAGCAACAACAACAAAAGTTTTGATGGGTTATATTGACTCATACTTGGTGAATCATGACGAGGATCATACATACAAATCCAACAAACCAAATGCTTTACGGCCATTTAGGACTTTGTATCGAGGCCCTGCATTTGCACTTTTTCTTTATTGTTTATATATTAAAATCAGTTTTTCATGGTCTTGTTTGTTGCAAATATCGGTTCACAATTACTTAATCTGCTTTTAGTGCAACTCCACACTAAGTTGTTATTTGAGTTCAGTTTCATTGTTTATTCACTGTTGAATATTGTTCACTTAATTAACAGAAAATAAATGTTTTCAATGTTGACCAACACAACAAAATGATAGAAACTGTGTTTGTCACATTCGAGTGTCACGACTCCTGTCAAGTCCTTTAAAGTACTTTTGTCTTGTAAAGATGAATAACCTGATTCATCACTCAACCTCTGCTGTTTTACGTTTAGCCTACTTTTCAGTTAATCATGTATTGGGAGGTAAGATGAGGACGCTGGCTTTGGGTATTACATTTTTTGGGATGATCAGATTCTTTTATTTCCAGGTTATTACTGCGAGTCATCCAATTTCCCGTGCTTGTAAATTAATAGTTTTACTGTAACATGGTGATAATCTCTTTCACTGCACTTCCTGAGGGCACTGTCACATGAGGACTCTGTCCGATTTTTCTTCCCCAGCACATAAACGATAAAGTCCACATGATTCAAGTGCTGCTTCTGTTGCCACACTATGACAAACACGGAAGAGAAAACTGTTTGCATGACAAATTTCACTTGAACGTTTTTAGCTAATTGGCTTCATACATCTACAGACCTGAACTTTACAATAGTATTCAGAGAAATCAATTGTGGAAGAAACTGCAATAATTATCCTGTTTCTTCTAATAGCTTCAGTTAATACTAAACAACAGAGGCAGAAATAATGAGGAGAATGGTACTTTTTCAAAAATGATTTGATATAAATTCCACAAGGGCTGGGCGATATGGCCTCAAATCAATATCAGGATATATTGATCAGTTCACCTCGATAACGATAAATGGACGATAACGACGCCACTGCACAAATAAAGAGTTTGTCCACTAGATGTAGCAGTTATATTGATAGTAGGACTCCCTGGACTTATTTATTACCACTTTAAAGGACTGTAAAACTACACTGTCTGAAAATAATGAAGAAAATACAAATTAAGTCCTTTTAGTTAAGATGTATTGAAGAGCTGATGAGCACAGATGACTTGAAATGAGAAGGACTGAGAGGATTAGACCGTGACTTTGTCTGTATGTCACCTGAAAACACGGGATTTCTGAAAAAAGACCGTCTTACCTAATTCTCCTGAAAGAACTTATATGACATTAAAATGACTTTTCACGTCCAGCTGGACGGACGCTGTGTCGCTCCACGGGGCGATGGAGGCGTGGATTCCCACAGCTGGCGTCTCTGCCTCTGATTCTAAATATGGAGGATTTGCTTCCAAGGCTTCTAAATCCGTTCACTTCAGCCCCCCAGCAGCCGCTACACCTTCTGACCCTCCTCCATCACCTCCTCTCTCCATTTTCTCCACAGCCTCTTAAAGGGACAGGCTGCCTACACACACTCAAAACCAACCTTTCTTTTCTTTTTGTTAAACTCAGAATATACTGATATGGGCAAAATGACGTCGCAAATTTTTGTACATTTCGGTGTCTGTAAATTTTCGGTATATTGCCCGGCCTAAATTCCAGCCTCTCTCATGGTAAGAGTAACAGTGAGCCAGTCAGTCAAACAATCTGTTTTAGTCATTTCAACTGTCAGGATTGAAAATGGCCTAATTTTCAATTTTGGTCATTCTAATCAGAATTTTATGATAATCCCCTAAACTAACAGTGAAATTAATACAACTACTCGCTCTCTCGTGCCCATTACGATGAGGGTTAACCCTTTGATCCCTCTTTGTCCGCCATGACTGAAATACTGCATCAGGTCTTTCCCATCTGCTGCATTTTCTTTCTCGCCATGTGATCTTCAGACGACCTCTCCCTTGCTTTTCCACTGGTGTACAGTGCAGTGTAGGGCAGCTCGATTAACCTCCAGTGCCTCGTCATTAGGTTGACAGGCCCACATTTATGGAATCACAGGAGTGCCAAAATTAAAAGGAAACAAGAAGGCCGTTGCTGGGCTAATCCCCCGCCGGAGGGCTTTATATTTTCTCACAAAGCCAGCTCTAAGGCAGCACACTTGGTACACTAGAGGGTGTTCCATGGGTCCTAGTAGATAATTATGTAGAATCTGAAAGGTCTTCTTCATAAGCTATGTCAAAATACGTCTCCAGAGCCCAAAAGGTGTTTTTATGCACTTAGTGACCCTGTGACCTGATATGCAAATTAGGTCCTGGTCACCATGGTGCCCCTTCTCCCCAGGTGGAGT
The DNA here is from genome assembly GCF_963422515.1 of Blennius ocellaris. Lineage (NCBI taxonomy): Eukaryota > Metazoa > Chordata > Actinopteri > Blenniiformes > Blenniidae > Blennius > Blennius ocellaris. Next base: position 3,520,382 of record NC_137661.1, on the reverse strand, counting down.
GTCCATGTGTGAAGTTTGGTGACTGTGGGCCCAGGAACTGCTGAGAAATGAGGAGAAATGTTTATATGAAAATACATGTATTGTGCAACCATGACGAGCAAACTTCAGACCCTACCAATCTTCAAGGTCAAGGTCAGGTCACTTGGTGTACTGGAGGTTATCCCTGGAGTGTGTACCATGTGTGTATAACATTTCAGAGCCCTAGCTCAAAAACCTAGGCCTCCAGAGCCCAAAATGTGTTTTTAAGCACTTCGTGACCCTGTGACCTACTTAATATGCAAATTAGGTCAAGGTCACCATAGTGTCCCTTCCCCCTCTGAGATGTATCCACATGTGAAGTTTGGTCACTGTGGGCCCAGGGGTTGCCGAGATATAGGTAGAAACGTTCGAACGGACGTACGGACGGAGACTGTTTCAAGATCCCCCTTCGGGGCCTATCAGCCACGGCGGGGATAATAAATGTGGAAATATCAAGAGAAAAAATATACAAAGGTAGTCATATTCTTTTTCTATCTTTTCTTTGCTTATTCCATTTTGTCAATGCTTCTCCTGTTTTGTCTTTGTCTTTTCCATTTGTTTTTTGTCATTGCATTTACTGGATGAGTCAATCCGTCTGGAAAAAACCAAAGCAATACAATGCAAATAAGCAAGAGATGTGGGCGTGTCTGTCTGTTCAGGGTGACTCGTCTGACACGGTGACTTCACATTGTTTATCAAACATCCATCATTAGCCTAGGAGTTCACTGACGTTTTCCTCCAGCAGTGTACCTGCTGTAAGAAAGATGTTCAATAAACCCATGAAATACAAGATGGTGATTGGTTTTACTTGTGACTTGATGTAGGTACACTATCTCTATCCCAGGTACCCAGAGCCCAGGTATCCACAGCTCAGGTACCCAGAGCCCAGGTACATATAGCCCAGGTACTTACGGTGCAGGTACTCACAGCTTTGGTACCCACAGCTCAGGTACCCAGAGCTCAGCGACCCAGAGCCCAGGTACTCACAGCTCTGGTACCCACAGCTCAGATACCCACAGCTTTGGTAACTACAGCTCAGCTCCCCAAAGCCCAAGTACCCACAGCTCAGGTAATCACAGCCCAGGTACTTACAGCTCACGTAACCACAGCTCAGGTACACAGAGCCCAGGTACCCATAGCACTGGTACCCATAGCTCAGGTACACAGAGCCCAGGTACCCAAAGCACTGGTACCCATAGCCCAGGTACACAGAGCCCAGGTACTTACAGCCCAGGTACTCACAGCCCAGGTACTTCGAGCACAGGTACCCACAGCTTTGGTACCCACAGGTCAGGTATCCACAGCCCAGGTTCTCACAGCTCAGGTACTCACAGCTCAGGTACTCACAGCTCAGGTACTCACAGCCCAGGTACTCACAGTGGTTGAACCTGCAAACCAATTACTTTCAGTAATGAAAATGTTACAAGATTCCCAAACATTGCACATAAAGTTGATTCTTCTCTTGCTGAAGGTGCAGAGCAGTGAAAAGTGCATTGCAGGTGTCTCTGCTAGTTTCTGACTGGTGCTATCGCAATTTGTTTTGTTTTAGGGTTTTTTCAATCAAGGTATTTGCCATTGGACTTTTCTAAATCTGACCACTGATGGGCCGGCATGTCTTAAAATGAGATGTGGTGTGTCACATCGCTGATGCATATATGGAAGTAAAACTGTGCCATCAGATTCTGAACTCGAATTTCGAACTCTGAATTTTTTTATCATCGAAATCCTACTTTGAATTTTAAAAGCTGTCACATTTCAAGTACATATCTTTTTTTTGCTTCTGATTTTTTTTCAACATCTAAAAATATACAGTGTGTAAAAATTCAATGTGTCTAAAAATTCAGCTGTAAAAAAATTCAGCCGCAAAAAAAAATTCAGCTGCAAAAAAAAATTCAGCTGCAAAAAAAATTCAGCTGCAAAAAAAATTCAGCTGCAAAAAAAATTCAGCTGCGAAACAGCCAGAATATCTGAGCCATCAGGACGATGTAATTGATACCTGTCTCATTCACCCAACATCCAATCAAGGGAAGCTTTGTTGGTCACGTGACCAGTGCAACACTGGGCCAGAGAGTATTTGCCATTTATGTCTGTAAATTCTGCATGAGACATTAAACCACACATTGCAAATCACCAGGAGTTATGAAACAACATATGTGGCGAACTTTTAATGTGTGAAAATGTTTTCAAAGAAATTACATTTAATGTATGCAATGTTTTACATGCAGAAAATAGTTAAATTGTCTCCTGTTCGATTTTTTTTTTTACGTCCACTGAATACTCTAATCTGCACAGTGTTTGTTATGGCAAAAACTAATTTTAACAAACATAACCAGGTCATTGACGGTGGTACTAGAAGCACTATTGCATGGGTAGGTTAAAATATGTTTTTGCCAAAAATCAACCAGGAGACAATTTAACTATTTTCTGCATGTAAAACATTGCATACAGTAAATGTAATTGCTTTGAAAATATTTTCACACATCATTAAAAGTTCACCACACATGTTATTTCATAACTTCTGCTGATTTGCAACGTGTGGTTTAATGTCTCATGCAGAATTTTCAGACATAAATGGCAAATAGTCACCGGAGCGCAGCGGCACGTGACCAACAAGGCTTCCCTTGATTGGATGTTGGGTGAATGAGACAGGTATCGATTGCATGTCCTGATGGCACAGATATTCTGGCTGTTTTGCAGCTGAATTTTTTTTTGCAGCTGAATTTGTAGACACATTGAATTTTTACACACTGAATGTTTTTAGATGTTGAAAAAAAATCACAAGCAAAAAAAGATACGTACTTGAAATTCAACAGCTTTTAAAATTCAGTCTGATTTCGATGGTAAAAAAAAATTCAGAGTTAGTAATTCGAATTCAGAATCTGATGGCACAGTTTTACTTCCATAGGATGCATTGCTTTCCTGAGACAGGAGGCTTTAACAGGAGTGTCAAACTAATTTAAGTTCAGTAGTCACATAAAGCTTCATTTGATTTTTAAGGGGCTGGACCAGGAGAATGAAGGTATATTAACCTGGGATCAATATGCCTTAATATGACAACTCAAAAACGTTTTCCATAAGTGTAAAGGAATATAAAGTTCATCCTGCAAGAGTTCACATGATTTTTAACATTTTATAAAATCTTTTAATAACTTGCAGGAAACATTCCTGAAACTTTCCATGGGAAGTTAAGCAGGGGAATTTTGGAAATATTCCAAATTAGATAAGTATGTATAAATGAAGTGAATTGTCAGTGAGCAGTGAACATTGTCATGTGGCCACCTGAATAAAATGACTGTAGAAGAAACATACTTTCAATCATAAGCTTGAAAAGTCACTAATGAGTCTCCAATCCAGCTCAGGTTGCTGTGTCGAGGCCTGCAGGACAGATCATCACATGTTTTAACACAACAGATGACATTTTAACTCAGAATTCATATGACCTACAAATAGATTGGTTGTAATTAATTTCATGGGATCAGAGGAAGTGAATGGCCTGTAAAGTACCTTAAATATATTTTTTTTAAACTCTCCACTAATAAGGATTCCTCCTGCAGTAAAGCAAGCTGCTAACGAAGTGCTTTTACCAGAAACACATCGTCTTCATCGTCTTCACTTCCAGTCGCACAGTTTGAAAAATCATCTGTTTTTGTTACTGTTTTCCAATGATTTTATTATTTGTTTTGAGAAACAAAAAATGAAAATCAACATGTTTTTAGAGCTTTGTTTGTCCCTTTTTGATCATGATAAAGACAAATTCATTGAATTTCAGTTCAGATTTTCGAAATTTAAATTTAAAATCAAATAATGACTCGTTTTCCATCCATCCATTTTCTTCCACTTATCCAGGGCCAGGTCGCAGAGGCAGCTGAGCAGAGTTGCCCAGACTTCCCTCACCCAGACTCTTCCTCCAGCTCTTCTGGTGGCACCCCAAGGTGTTCCCAGGCCATAGAGAGACATAGTCCCTCCAGGGTGTCCTAGGTCTGTCCTGAGGCCTCCTACCAGAGGGACATGATGGAACACCTCCCTCGGGAGGCGTCCGGGGGGAATCTGAAACAGGTGCCTGAACCTCCTCAGCTGCTCCTCTGGATGTGGAGGAGCAGCGGCTCTACTCCGAGCTCCTCCCTGGTGACTGAGCTCCTCCCCCTATCTCTAAGGGTGACTGAGCTCCTCCCCCTATCGCTAAGGGTGACTGAGCTCCTCACCCTATCTCTAAGGGTGACTGAGCTCCTCCCCCTATCTCTAAGGGTGACTGAGCTCCTCCCCCTATCTCTAAGGGTGACTGAGCTCCTCACCCTATCTCTATGGGTGACTGAGCTCCTCCCCCTATCTCTAAGGGTGACTAAGCTCCTCACCCTATCTCTAAGGTGACTGAGCTCCTCCACCTATCTCTAAGGGTGACTGAGCTCCTCCCCCTATCTCTAAGGGTGACTGAGCTCCTCACCCTATCTCTAAGGGTGACTGAGCTCCTCACCCTATCTCTAAGGATGACTGAGCTCCTCCCCCTATCTCTAAGGGTGACTGAGCTCCTCACCCTATCTCTAAGGGTGACTGAGCTCCTCACCCTATCTCTAAGGATGACTGAGCTCCTCCCCCTATCTCTAAGGGTGACTGAGCTCCTCCCCCTATCTCTAAAGGTGACTGAGCTCCTCACCCTACCTCTAAGGGTGACTGAGCTCCTCACCCTATCTCTAAGGGTACACCCAGCCACCCTACGGAGGAAGCTCATTTCAGCCGCTTGTATCCGGGATCTGGTTCTTTCGGTCATGACCCATAGTTCATGACCATAGGTGAGGGTAGGAACGAAGATCGACCAGTAAATCGAGAGCTTCGTCTTTTGGCTCAGCTCCTTCTTCACCACGACGGACCGATACAACGACCACATAACTGCAGACGCTGCACCGATCCGCCTGTCGATCTCACGCTCCATCTTCCCCCCACTCGTGAACAAGACCCCAAGATACTTGAACTCCTCCACTTGGGACAAGGGCACTCCACCGACCTGGAGGGGGCAAGACACCTTTTTCCGGTGGAGAACCATGGCCTCGGATTTAGAGGTGCTGATCTTCATCCCAGCTGCTTCACACTCGGCTGCGAACCGTGTCAGTGCACGCTGAAGGTCCAGGTTTGATGAAGACAACAGAACCACATCATCTGCAAAAAGCAGAGATGAGATTCTGTGGTCCCCAAGCTGGACCCCCTCCGGCCCCTGGCGGTGCCTAGAGATTCTGTCCATGTAGGTGATGAACAGAACCGGTGATAAAGGACACCCCTGCTGGAGGCCAACGTGCACTGGGAACAGGTCCGACTTACTGCCGGCAGTGCGAACCAAACTCCTGCTCCGGGAATACAACACCGAACAGCCCTTAACAAAGGGCCCTGGACTCCATACTCCCGGAGCACCCCCCACAGGACATCTCGGGGGACGCGGTCGAACGCCTTCTCCAGATCCACAAAACACATGTGGACTGGTTGGGCGAACTCCCACGAACCCTCAAGCACCTGGTGGAGGATATAGAGCTGGTCCAGTGTTCCACCATCAGGAGAACCTGGTGGAGGGTATAGAGCTGGTCCAGTGTTCCACCATCAGGAGAACCTGGTGGAGGGTATAGAGCTGGTCCAGTGTTCCACCATCAGGAGAACCTGGTGGAGGGTATTGAGCTGGTCCAGTGTTCCACCATTAGGAGAACCTGGTGGAGGGTATAAAGCTGGTCCAGTGTTCCACCATCAGGAGAACCTGGTGGAGGGTATAGAGCTGGTCCAGTGTTCCACCATCAGGAGAACTTGGTGGAGGGTATAGAGCTGGTCCAGTGTTCCACCATCAGGAGAACCTGGTGGAGGGTATAGAGCTGGTCCAGTGTTCCACGACCAGGATGAAAACCACATTGTTCCCATGGATCTGAGGTTTGACTAACGGCCGGACCCTCCTCTCCAGTACCCTGGAATAGACTTTCCCGGGGAGGCTGAGGAGTGTGATCCCTCTGTAGTTGGAACACACCCTCCGATCCCCCTTCTTAAAGAGAGGGACCACCACCCCGGTCTGCCAGTCCAGAGGTACTGTCCCCGCCCGCCACGCGATGTTGGGGAGACGAGTCAGCCACGACAGTCCCTGCACATCCAGAGACTTAAGGAACTCTGGGCGAATCTCATCCACTCCCGGTGCCTTACCACCGAGGAGCTTCACAACAACCTCGGTGACTTCAGCTTGGGTAATGGACGAGTCCACCTCTGAGAACCCAGCCTCTGCTTCCTCAATGGAAGACGTGGTGGTGGGATTGAGGAGGTCCTCGAAGTATTCCTTCCACCGCCCAACGATATCCCCAGTTGAGGTCAACAGCTCCCCACTTCCACTGTAAACAGTGTTGGTGGAGAACTGCTTCCCCCTCCTGAGGCGCCGGACAGTTTGCCAGAATTTCCTCAGGGCCGACCGATAGTCCTCCTCCATGGCCTCTCTGAACTCCTCCCAGACTCATGTTTTTGCCTCCACCACGGCCCAAGCCGCAGTACGCTTGGCCTGCCGGTACCTATCAGCTGCCTCAGGAGTCAGATGATCTAACAACGCCCGATAGGACTCCTTCAGCTTAATGGCATCCCTTACTTTGGATTTCCACCACCGGGTTCGGGGATTGCCGCCACGACAGGCACCAGAGACCCTGCGGCCACAGCTCCGAGCAGCAGCTTCAACAATGGAAGTGGAGAACATGGTCCACTCAGACTCAATGTGAGCGCAGTTAGTTGAGACCCTGTTACATCAAGTTGCTATCAAGCAATATGTTAAAATAGTTTGCATTGCTTCCTAAAAGGATTTAGTAGTTGTTTGAGGCCGGAGAGGTTTCGAGTTGGGTGTACGCCAAAGCAGACGTGGAAGCGTTAAGCCATCAATAACCTCACATGATCAGCTGTAAAAGAAGTCCTCGGCTCTGTACCGATCATGTCAAGCTCAACAGAAAGATGGATTCGGTACATTATTGAAGCAAAGCGTTCATTTAATCTACTTTCTCTGTACGTCTGTCTTCACTCCTGACTGTCTTTTCATTAGCCAGCCTCCTGCTCAGGATAAATGTTGTCCTGGGTGGCCGTCGGTCTTTCTGTGCAGTGAATCCATGCAGAGGATGTGGCCTGTGGCTCCAATCCTCTCTGGCGCTCACACACACATATTCTGTGTGATTGTAGATGGATACCCGCAAGATGAGATGATTTACAAGTGGAGGAAGAACTCAGTGGAGGCTTCTGACCAGAAGTCCTGGCGGCTCTACCAGTTTGACTTCGTGGGCCTGAGAAACTCCACAAACATAATCAAGACGACAGCAGGTAAAGATCCTCGTCTATTCCTCATTGTATCTGATTTACGAGATATTAGCTGCTAAAATCCTACATAAAGTACACTTCTCCTCTCGAGATTGACTGTTTACATCCCATGAGACTTTAATATTCATGTAGATGTTGACAATGACGGCCTTAACATGGCATTTAGCTCATTACTGGACACAAGTGGATTTTCACAGAAGGTGAATGAACCCACTCATTATCTTAATCACACACTTGATCTTGTTCTCACTTACAGTATTGACATTGATCAATTAACAGTTTTTCCCCACAACCCTCTGCTGTCAGATCACTTCCTCATATCAGCCCCTGAAAACAAACTGAAATATAAGAGATATCTATCAGACAATGCTGGAACCAAATTCAGGGCAGTACTCCACCAATACTGACTTCAATACCATCGTGGATCCAGCAGTAAGCAGCTGCCACACCTTCAGCCCTACCCAGGTTGAGTGGTTGTAGATGGACCAGCAGTAAACAGCTGCCACACCTTCAGCCCTACTCAGGTTGAGTGGTTGTAGATGGACCAGCAGTAAACAGCTGCCACACCTTCAGCCCTACTCAGGTTGAGTGGTTGTAGATGGACCAGCAGTAAACAGCTGCCACACCTTCAGCCCTACTCAGGTTGAGTGGTTGTAGATGGACCAGCAGTAAGCAGCTGCCACACCTTCAGCCCTACTCAGGTTGACTTGGTTGTAGATGGACCAGCAGTAAACAGCTGCCACACCTTCAGCCCTACCCAGGTTGACTTGGTTGTAGATGGACCAGCAGTAAACAGCTGCCACACCTTCAGCCCTACCCAGGTTGACTTGGTTGTAGATGGACCAGCAGTAAACAACTGCCACACCTTCAGCCCTACTCAGGTTGAGTGGTTGTAGATGGACCAGCAGTAAACAGCTGCCACACCTTCAGCCCTACCCAGGTTGACTTGGTTGTAGATGGACCAGCAGTAAACAGCTGCCACACCTTCAGCCCTACTCAGGTTGAGTGGTTGTAGATGGACCAGCAGTAAACAGCTGCCACACCTTCAGCCCTACTCAGGTTGACTTGGTTGTAGATGGACCAGCAGTAAACAGCTGCCACACCTTCAGCCCTACTCAGGTTGAGTGGTTGTAGATGGACCAGCAGCCTTACTTCGCTCCACACTTGGTTATGTTGTACCTTGAAGATAAAACACAGAGGAGGATGGCTCCATGGTATAATGATAATCTGAACTCTAAAGAAATTGGCATGAAAATTAGAGAAGAAATTGTTCTTAACTCAGTTAGAAGTATTTAGAACAGCCTGGAGAGAAAGTTTGCTCATATATAAAAAATCCCTTTGCAAAACACGAAACGCCCACGATTCCTCCTTAATAGCAGAAAACAAGAACAACCCTAGAATTATCTTCAATACTATAGCCAGACTAACAAAAAGTCACAGCTCTGTCGAACCTCATATCCCTTTAACTCTGAGCAGTAATGATTCTTTAATAACAAAAGTCTAACTATTAGTGATAAGATTAAAGAGTCACTGCCCAGTGCAGTCGCTGATCAACCAACCACATCTTTAGATTCATTAGTGGAGCCTGACTTCCAGTGATCCAGCTTCACTCTATACAAGTCCTGGAGTTCTTCTCAATCGTGGCTTCATCTAAACCAACAACTTGCTTACTAGACCCAATACCCACTAGACTGTTTACAGATACTTTCCCTATGATTAGTACATCAATACTAGATCAGATCAACGTATCTCTAATAACAGGTTTTGCACCACAAGCCTTTAAAGTTGCTGTTGTTAAACCTCTTCTTAAAAAAAACACCCTTGACCCAGAAGTCTTAGCAAATTACAGACCAACATCCAACCTTCCTTTATTTCTACAATCTTAGAAAAAGTGGTCACAAGTCAGCTTTGTTGATGTTTGTTTGAAATGTTTATTTTGAATATTTCTAATATCAAGACACAAAAAAACAGTAATAATAATATAAATATAAATCAAGAAAAACATAATAAGATGCATATTTGAAAGGAGTGAGAAGTAAAACGTATTTACTCCCACCCCTTGTCCTAAAGAAAATAGCACAATCAACTTTGTTCTATCTCTTACATACATACATAGATACATACATGACCACACACACACACACACACACACACACACACACACACACACACACACACACACACACACACACAAAAACGTACATACAGCCACATACATGTCCACATACATGTATATATATAAATAAATAAATATATATATATATATATATATATATATATATATATATACGGATACCACCTCAGGAACGGGGCCACGATCAGTCACCTCCTCTACATGGATGACATCAAGCTGTACGCCAAGAGCGAACGGGACATAGACTCCCTGATCCACACCACCAGGATCTACAGCAATGACATTGGGATGTCATTCGGGCTTGAGAAATGTAGTAGGATGGTAACAAAGCGAGGCAAGGTAGTCCACACTGAAGGGCTCTCACTCCCAGAAGGAACAATAGCAGACATTGAGGACAGTTACAAGTACCTGGGAATACCACAGGCAAAGGGCAACCTTGAACAGGCAACAAGGAAAGCGGCAAATGCCAAATACCTCCAGCGAGTGAGGCAAGTCCTAAGAAGCCAAGAACAAGTCCAGGGCAATAAACAGCTACGCCCTGCCAGTGATCAGGTACCCTGCGGGTATAATAAGGTGGCCAAAGGAAGAGATACAGACCACGGATGTTAAGACACGAAAGCTCCTTACCATGCATGGTGGGTTCCATCCCAAATCCAGCACCTTGAGACTGTATGCTAGCCGTAAGGAAGGAGGCCGAGGACTAGTGAGCGTGAGAGCCACTATCCAGGATGAAACATCCAAGCTCCATACGTACATGAAAGACAGGGCTCCAACGGATGACATACTCAACGAAAGTCTCAGACAATGGCGAGATGAGGAGGTGCTGGAAGAGGGACCATCATGGGAGGACAAGCCCCTACATGGGATGTACCACCGGAACGTAACTGAAGTGGCTGATCTCAAGAAGTCCTACCAATGGCTAGAGAGGGCTGGCCTACAGGACAGCACAGAGGCCCTCATCCTGGCTGCACAGGAGCAGGCTCTGAGCACCAGAGCCATAGAAGCCCAGATCTACCACACCAGACAAGACCCAAGGTGTAGACTGTGCAAAGAGGCACCTGAGACCATCCAGCACAGAACTGCAGGGTGCAAGATGCTGGCTGGGAAAGCTTACATGGAACGCCATAACCAAGTGGGTGGCATAGTGTACCGAAACATCTGTGCGGAGTATGGTCTGGAAACCCCAAGGTCACAGTGGGAGACCCCCCCAAAGGTGGTGGAGAATGACCGAGCCAAGATCCTGTGGGACTTCCAGATACAGACAGACAGGATGGTAATGGCGAACCAACCAGACATCGTGGTGGTTGATAAAGGGCAGAGGAAAGCAATCGTGGTGGATGTAGCAATACCAAGTGATGGTAACATCAGAAAGAAGGAACATGAGAAACTTGAGAAATACCAAGGGCTCAGAGAGGAGCTGGAGAGGCTTGGAAGGTGAAGGTGACAGTAGTGCCCTCGGGGCAGTAACCCCCAAACTGGAGGAGTGGCTCCAGCAGATCCCTGGAACAACCTCGGACATCTCAGTCCAGAAAAGTGCAGTACTTGGAACAGCAAAGATACTGCGCAGGACCCTCAAGCTCCCAGGCCTCTGGTAGAGGACCCGAGCTTGGAATAGAAAAACAGGTGACCGCCCGCGGAGGGCGAGAGGGGAATTTTTTATATATATATATATATATGGCCTATGCACCGAACAGCAGCTCAGAGTACCCAACCTTCTTGGAGTCCCTGGGAGGGGTGCTGGATAGTGCCCCAACTGGGGACTCCATTGTTCTCCTGGGGGACTTCAACGCCCACGTGGGTAATGACAGCGAGACTTGGAAGGGGGTGATTGGGAGGAACGGCCTGAACCCGAGCGGTGTTCTGTTATTGGACTTCTGTGCCAGTCACAGCTTGTCCATAACGAACACCATGTTCGAGCACAGGGGTGTCCATAAGTGCACATGGCACCAGGACACCCTAGGCCGGAGGTCAATGATAGACTTTGTGGTCGTGTCATCTGATCTCCGGCAGCGTGTCTTGGACACTCGGGTAAAGAGAGGGGCAGAGCTGTCAACTGATCACCACCTGGTGGTGAGTTGGATGCGCTGGACTGGGAGGAGGCCGGATAGACTCGGCAGGCCCAAACGTGTTGTGAGGGTCTGCTGGGAACATCTGGCCGAGCCCTCCGTCCGCGCAGCCTTCAACTCCCACCTCCGGGAGAGCTTCTCACAGATTCCGAGGGAGGTTGGAGACATTGAGTCCGAGTGGACCATGTTCTCCACTTCCATTGTCGAAGCTGCTGCTCGGAGCTGTGGCCGCAGGGTCTCTGGCGCCTGTCGTGGCGGCAATCCCCGAACCCGGTGGTGGACACCGGAAGTAAGGGATGCCGTCAAGCTGAAGAAGGAGTCCTACCGGGCACTGTTAGCTCATAGGACTCCCGAGGCAATCGACAGGTACCGGCAGGCCAAGCGAGCCGCAGCCCGGGCTGTGGTGGAGGCAAAAACTCGGGTCTGGGAGGAGTTCGGAGAGGCCATGGAGGAGGACTTTCGGTCGGCCTCGAGGAAATTCTGGCAAACCGTCCGGCGCCTCAGGCGGGGGAAGCAGTTCTCCACCAACACTGTTTACAGTGGAAGTGGGGAGCTGTTGACCTCAACTGGGGACATTGTTGGGCGGTGGAAGGAATACTTCGAGGACCTCCTCAATCCCACCACCACGTCTTCCATTGAGGAAGCAGAGACTGGGTTCTCAGAGGTGGACTCGTCCATCTCCCAAGCTGAAGTCACCGAGGTTGTTGTGAAGCTCCTCGGTGGCAAGGCACCGGGAGTGGATGAGATTCGCCCAGAGTTCCTTAAATCTCTGGATGTGCAGGGACTGTCGTGGCTGACTCGTCTCTGCAACATCGCGTGGCGGGCGGGGACAGTACCTCTGGACTGGCAGACCGGGGTGGTGGTCCCTCTCTTTAAGAAGGGGGATCGGAGGGTGTGTTCCAACTACAGAGGGATCACACTCCTCAGCCTCCCCGGGAAAGTCTATTCCAGGGTACTGGAGAGGAGGGTCCGGCCGTTAGTCGAACCTCGGATCCAAGAGGAACAATGCGGTTTTCGTCCTGGTCGTGGAACACTGGACCAGCTCTATACCCTCCGCCAGGTGCTTGAGGGTTTGTGGGAGTTCGCCCAGCCAGTCCACATGTGTTTTGTGGATCTGGAGAAGGCGTTCGACCGCGTCCCCCGAGATGTCCTGTGGGGGGTGCTCCGGGAGTACGGAGTCCGGGGTCCCTTGTTGAGGGCTGTTCGGTCCTTGTATTCCCGGAGCAGGAGTCTGGTTCGCATTGCCGGCAGTAAGTCGGACCTGTTCCCTGTGCACGTTGGCCTCCGGCAGGGGTGTCCTTTGTCACCGGTTCTGTTCATCATATATATGGACAGAATTTCTAGGCACAGCCGGGGGCCGGAGGGGGTCCGGCTTGGGGACCACAGAATCTCATCTCTGCTATTTGCGGATGATGTGGTTCTGTTGGCCCCATCAAGCCTGGATCTCCAGCGTGCACTGACACGGTTCGCAGCCGAGTGTGAAGCAGCTGGGATGAGGATCAGCACCTCTAAATCCGAGGCCATGGTTCTCGACCGGAAAAAGGTGGCTTGCCCCCTCCAGGTCGGTGGAGTGCCCTTGTCCCAAGTGGAGGAGTTCAAGTATCTTGGGGTCTTGTTCACGAGTGGGGGAAAGATGGAGCGTGAGATCGACAGGCGGATCGGTGCAGCGTCTGCAGTTATACGGACGTTGTATCGGTCCGTCGTGGTGAAGAAGGAGCTGAGCCAAAAAGCGAAGCTCTCGATTTACCGGTCGATCTTCGTTCCTCCCCTCACCTATGGTCATGAACTATGGGTCATGGCCGAAAGAACGAGATCCCGGATACAAGCGGCTGAAATGAGCTTCCTCCGTAGGGTGGCTGGGCGTACCCTTAGAGATAGGGTGAGGAGCTCAGTCACCAGGGAGGAGCTCGGAGTAGAGCCGCTGCTCCTCCACATCAAGAGGAGCCAGCTGAGGTGGCTCGGGCATCTATTTCGGATGCCCCCCGGACGCCTCCCGAGGGAGGTGTTTCGGGCATGTCCCTCCGGTAGGAGGCCTCGGGGCAGACCCAGGACACGCTGGAGGGACTATGTCTCTCGGCTGGCCTGGGAACGCCTTGGGGTGCCACCGGAGGAGCTGGAGGAAGTGTCTGGGGCGAGGGAAGTCTGGGCTACTCTGCTCAGACTGCTGCCTCCGCGACCCGGCCCCGGATAAAGCGGTAGCCAATGGATGGATGGATGGATGGATATATATATATATATATAACAACTGTGAAACTATTTCATCTTGCACTACTTTTTGATATATTGCACTATTATTGAATGTTACATTTTGTTCTTTTGCACTTTGAGAGGAGCAGCTCTCCAATGTAATTGTATATTGTTTAATGATAATAAAAAGCTATTCTCGTTTAACAAGGACTGTGTGAGCAGACAGAGCCACCTACAATCGGATTACACCACACACCACAAAGTACCTATGGTATTCATTATAAACCACCAAAATTTACAAAATACAAAATTAACAACTTCCTGGAAAACAACAAACACTTTACGAGATTACGAATCCAAACATGTTCAACCAAAAGAAGATGTTTGGTCACCTGAGATTAGCCAAGCTACACCCACTTTCTACAATTTGTCATGTTAATGTATATTTGGCATATTTTGAAGGCAAACACAATCCCTATTTAATTTTTGGTATATAAGCTAGCTAGCCAACACCAATTTGTCTCAGGAAATGGCAAAATATCTCCAGCAAGATATCACACTCTCAGAAACATGTTTCAATTTAAATGTATTACTTGAAACTATATTTAAATTTTCCTCACAGGTTGATGTATTATAAAAGGTTGTATTTCTCATTGCTTTTAACATTTTGTTAATTCCTGTTACTTGACTAGCCATAACAGACTGGTATGATGTGTTGTTCTGAGCTCAAGTATTTGAATATGTACAGCATGTATTAAAAGGTCACAAAGAGGAAAATAACGTTTCTCTATGATTTCTTACACAACAACCACTAACAGTAAATTGTGTAAAGTTTTTACCAAAATGCCTTTTTTTCCCTGCACATTTGCTCATTGATTTGTTGCTTCCACACACAGGGGACTATGTGGTGATGACCGTGTACTTTGACCTGAGTAGAAGAATGGGCTACTTCACCATACAGACCTACATCCCCTGCATCCTCACAGTGGTTCTCTCCTGGGTGTCGTTCTGGATCAAAAAGGATGCCACTCCAGCCAGAACAGCTTTAGGTACTGATCAGCGGCTCTGTTGGAGATAACCAAACCATGAAATGTTTTCCACCTCAGCTGTTTAGACAACTGAGCATATCCTTGCTTGCATCATTCTCCTTGTATTTTACTTTGTTCATTATATTGGTGTGTTGCTTTTCTCTCTGTTACTGACACTGTATGGCTACTTGCCTTTTCATGATGTTCTCCATTTGTCTCTTTTGTTCTGTTTTCTTCTACTTTTGGATCCTCTTTTGTTTGAGCATGCTTTCTGTTTTGCAGTCCTGTGGAACATTTTTATGAAGGTAACTGGTCTGTTTTCTCTCTGTGTGTTTGTTCACTTGTATCCACACTCTTAGGATCCTGTGCTGACACTTCAAAAGTGAATATTCTAAGAGGGCAAATAAGTTGACAGAGTTTGAGTCCATGTTTGCTATTTTACATTGGTTGATGTAAAACAGTTTGTAAAGTCTGTAAATTAATGGAACAAAACTCAATCACAGGTGTGTTTTTAGTTCTGCAGTAACAGTACAAGCTAGCAATAATAAAAAGTTCTTCTGACTTGATGTAGGTTTGGCACACTGTCTAATATGCACATATCTATATCGCAGTGTAGCTGTGGCACATTGGCAGACCTGTCAGCACCGTGCGGGTCAATATGATTTAAGTCACGGGATTCAGTTGATGTTACATCAGATAGTTGGTCCCCCACCCATCCCCCTACCCCCCACTCCCTCTCCTCTCAATCTTCTCTCTTCTCTCTCTCTTTGAGCATCCCCCCCCCCCCGGGTCGTGTACGGCAGCCATACCAACTTCTAATAAAGCAGCAACATGGGGAGACTCTTACTCCCTTTCTGTTGCAAGAGCAAAAACTGTTCTGACATCAGAAGCTCTCAATCACATCACATTGTCTGCCCACGCTGCCCAACAGGACGAGGGTTAAAAAAAAGAAAAGAAATCACTGCTCCAAACCTGGATCTTGAAGTCAATGTCGTTTTTCCAAATCTCAGTATTTACAGTATGTCTGCCTGCATGGGGGAAAAAGGTGTGAAGTCCTTGAGTCTTATTTCAAATATAATTAGTTGTTGTTTCTCCTTTTATGATATGCAAAGATGTGTTTTTGTACCACAAGATCCCTGCAGCTTCTTCATTTCATGTCAAGGCTGCAGTCCTTTTGTCCTGTCTCTTGTGTAATCATACATTAATTGTACCACAAAGCCAAATGCATAAAACATAAGCTACCTGAGCCTAGAAATTCGAAAAGGTAAAACATACAAAAGGTAGAAATTACAAGAGCATAAGTCCAGGATATGTGTTCTATCTCTAACATGCAAAAGTAACTGTTTTCCTTTACCCATTCAACCAACGGATCCAGAGACACACTTCTTAAAATTACACAAAACAGGAGCATACAGATTGCAACATACAAACTCAAACTTGATTTCTAGAGCACTTTTCATACAATGAAATATGGAACACAAAGTGCTTCACATAAAAGATTGAAAAGAAAAATTAAAAAGAAAACAACGTGTGCACGAGCACACACATGCACAGCCACACCCCACATATACACTCACCCACCACACCACCAACCCCAACTGCCCGGGGCAAAATATAAAAGCTGCTGTAAGAATGGCCAGGCATTGACGATCCAGGAGCGAAAACACCACCCTCGGGGGCGTAAACACCGAGAGGAGCCACAGCCTACAGCTACGGGGGCCCCGCCACAGGGACCGCCCCCACCCAGCCAGTCAGGAGCCCCCACCACGGTCAGTAGACCACAGGCTGAGCTCCACCGCCTCGGCCAGAACCATCCCCAATGATGACGCCCCCTACAGGCAGACCACACTCAACTCCTGATGAAGACCCCCCCCCCCCCTCCGTGAGGAGACACTGGACTAGAATAAATAGGAGCCAATAAAGTGAATCGATAAATGAAAATAAAAGATAAGAAAGTAAGAACTAAAAACATGATTCAGCTCATGTCACAACATGAGCTGAAGTTGAGGGCCATCACTGTGGCAACCAGAGGCCAAAGAAAAAGTGCAAGATGTCCACCTGAAATAGATGTGGCCAGGTTGTTACCATGGCAACATCGGTGATACAGCTATAAATGCTTCTTTTTTTAAGCTATTTCCCTAAAACTGGCAGATTAGAGAGATGTGACAGAGAATGGAGTGGTATAGAGATGCTGTGGGGATATAAGACTTTTTTGAAGTCTGTCAGTCTGAGGAATTCAGTTTGTCACATGAGTTACATGCTGCCAGTCGAAACAAGGACAGCAGAATTTGTGCCTTGAGCGCTGAGTGATACTCTCCCTCAAGATGTGATTAAAGACATTTAAGGAAAGGAACTTGGAGGCTCAGCGATCCAGAGATCACTATGTGCTAATCAATACATTTTCATTAACAGTAGATCAAAAGGCCTTTCTGTGAAGACACTAACACTTTTTTGGAAACATTGTGGCGAAATGTTTTTACGATAAAGAATCAATTGTCTTATTACAATATTGGCAATTATTACATTATACAAACCTCTACATGCATCCAACACCCCACAGGGTGGGGGGCCAGGAGATGGGGCTCCCCCCAGCACCTCCCACTGTGGCCCCACCCCAGTCCGAAGCGCGTGTGGCTGGAGTACAGGGGATGCGCTCACTCAGGCTCAGGCACTCCCGGCGGGACTGGGTTGTGGTTCTCCCTCCCTATTCACAGTTGGATTGGTGGAGGATCGGATCTAGTAGTGGCTTGGCACATGCACACACGCATGCACGCACGCATGCACGCACACACTTTCCCACTCCTCATCAATGAGATTTTCTGCTGATGTTTCTTGTTTTCTGCCATCATTCGTTCAATGATCAAAATCATGTTATTTTGTTGTTGCCTCTTTGCTAATTTATATTCCTGCTTGAAAATCATGTTACTGTCTAGATAGAGCTGCTCAAGCTGGTTTAATCTACAAAATCGTTTTACTGTCTAGACCAGGGGTCTAAAAACAACGTTCTTAATGTGGCAGTATACCTTTCACTCATTGGTTGAGAAGAAGGGCCCATGTCCAATCAAAAGTTTCCATAGTGGGAGGTGTCATTTTGTTTAGTTCACCCGTGAAAAAGTAAACCGAGAGACGGAGACAGCGAGAGTGAGTTGAGATTTATATCAGAGAAAAAGCGATTATTATCGCGATTTGACCATGTAGTTAGTGTGTAGTGAGTGTGTAGTTAGTGTGTAGTGAGTGAGTAGTTAGTGTGTAGTTAGTGAGTAGTTAGTGTGTAGTTAGTGTGTAGTGAGTGAGTAGTGAGTGAGTAGCTAGTGTGTAGTGAGTGTGTTGTTAGTGAGTAGTTAGTGTGTAGTTAGTGTGTAGTTAGTGAGTAGTTAGTGAGTAGTTAGTGTGTAGTGAGTGAGTAGTGAGTGAGTAGTTAGTGTGTGGTTAGTGTGTAGTGAGTGAGTAGTTAGTGTGTAGTGAGTGTGTAGTTAGTGTGTAGTGAGTGAGTAGTTAGTGTGTAGTGAGTGAGTAGTTAGTGTGTAGTTAGTGAGTAGTTAGTGTGTAGTTAGTGTGTAGTGAGTGAGTAGTGAGTGAGTAGCTAGTGTGTAGTGAGTGTGTTGTTAGTGAGTAGCTAGTGTGTAGTTAGTGTGTAGTTAGTGAGTAGTTAGTGAGTAGTTAGTGTGTAGTGAGTGAGTAGTGAGTGAGTAGTTAGTGTGTGGTTAGTGTGTAGTGAGTGAGTAGTTAGTGTGTAGTGAGTGTGTTGTTAGTGAGTAGTTAGTGTGTAGTTAGTGTGTAGTGAGTAGTGAGTGAGTAGTGAGTGTGTAGTTAGTAAGTAGTTAGTGTGTAGTTAGTGTGTTGTTAGTGAGTAGTTAGTGTGTAGTTAGTGAGTAGTTAGTGTGTAGTTAGTGTGTAGTTAGTGAGTAGTTAGTGTGTAGTGAGTGAGTAGTGAGTGAGTAGTTAGTGTGTGGTTAGTGTGTAGTGAGTGAGTAGTTAGTGTGTAGTGAGTGTGTTGTTAGTGAGTAGTTAGTGTGTAGTTAGTGTGTAGTGAGTAGTGAGTGAGTAGTGAGTGTGTAGTTAGTAAGTAGTTAGTGTGTAGTTAGTGTGTTGTTAGTGAGTAGTTAGTGTGTAGTTAGTGTGTAGTGAGTAGTGAGTGAGTAGTGAGTGTGTAGTTAGTAAGTAGTTAGTGTGTAGTTAGTGTGTAGTTAGTGTGTAGTGAGTGTGTAGTGAGTGTGTAGTGAGCGTGTAGTTAGTGAGTAGTTAGTGTGTAGTTAGTGTGTAGTGAGTGAGTAGTTAGTAAGTAGTTAGTGTGTAGTTAGTGTGTAGTTAGTGTGTAGTTAGTGTGTAGTTAGTGTGTAGTGAGTGTGTAGTGAGCGTGTAGTTAGTGAGTAGTTAGTGTGTAGTTAGTGTGTAGTTAGTGAGTAGTTAGTGTGTAGTGAGCGTGTAGTTAGTGAGTAGTTAGTGTGTAGTTAGTGAGTAGTTAGTATGTAGTTAGTGTGTAGTTAGTGAGTAGTTAGTGTGTAGTGAGCGTGTAGTTAGTGAGTAGTTAGTATGTAGTTAGTGTGTAGTTAGTGAGTAGTTAGTGTGTAGTGAGCGTGTAGTTAGTGAGTAGTTAGTGTGTAGTTAGTGAGTAGTTAGTGTGTAGTTAGTGTGTAGTTAGTGAGTAGTTAGTGTGTAGTTAGTGTGTAGTTAGTGAGATTGGAGTGTTTTTTAGTTTCAAGCGAACTCTTTTTTTTTCTATCAAAACAATGAACCTTTTGAACGTGGATCAGGTGCTCCGTCTTTTTTTTTTTTTTTTGAAGGAGAAGAGCATCGAGTCTGACACTGAGTTTGAGAGTGATTCTGATGATGATATTGAAGACCTCAGCTTTGTTTTGGAAGAGGGGAGAGAGGTGTCCCCCAGACCAGGAGAGGTGTCCCCCAGACCAGGAGAGGCGTCCCCCAGGGGTCTTGCTTCTATTTCACTGTAAATATCTGTAGAAAACCGTTTTTTCAGTCCTGTTTTGATACATTTGAGTTAATTATAGTTTAGATTTACTTCACAAGTAAACTAAACGATTCGTTGAGCATGTCTGTGAATTTTATCATCAATAAATCTGTTTTTCCCAACCAAATTTGTAGTTTTATGGTGTTGTTAGATCCACTGTTTTAATAAAGTGTGCCAAACTGAAAACAATACTTCAGAGCTGCATTTATGAGGTTGTTCTGAACAAAATGACACCAAATAAGGCAAAGTGTATGGACTTTATATTTGAGATATAAAGGAAAAATCAATTGTAGTGAAAAACGGCACAAAATACTTTAGGCCCAGCAGGTTTAATCTCATTACAGTTGGAAAATATTTGGATCAGTGTGATAACTGTAAATAATATATATAGCACTAACAAGGGTATTTTATGTTGTCCCCCACCCATCCTCCTACCCCCGCTCTCCCTCTGTCCCCTGTCAATCTTCTCTCTCCTCTCTCAGAATGAGCATTCTGCGTCTTATATTTCTTGCGTTTGCCATGGAGTGATTGGATGGAGCATATAGCCATCACTATCATTTCAGGTTTTCCTCATGTTTTGTTTCCTGTTTTATTTTGAAGTCACTCACCTCGTGTTCGGGTGCAGGGCAAGTCACTGGAGCGTTTGCTCTCCCGGGACCAATATGGAAGTTGCAGCTGCAGCCCTGTGGCTTCAAGCTCCGCAAACAAAACATCCCGTCAGTCTCCTTCTGGTCAACTCCTGCCTCTTCCTGTCCACAGCCGTCCATGGTTCCAACATCTCCCTGGACTTCGATCCACCACCGTCCTCATGGTGGTGGATCGCTTCTCTAAAATGGTTCATTTTATTCCCATGCCTAAACTCCCTACAGCCAAGGAAACGGCTGAGGCCCTCCATCACATTGTCCGTATCCATGGCTTCTCCAGGGACATTGTTTCCGACCGGTCCCCTCAGTTCATCTCCAAGCATTGGAAGGAGTTTTGTACCGTTACTGATGCCACGGTGAGCCTCTCCTCCAGATTCCACCCCCAGACAAATGGGCAGGTGGAGACCCTCAATCAGGAGTTGGAGGCTGGACTTCGGTGTACAGCCCCCCAAAACGCAGCCTCCTGGACAAAACAGCTGACATGGGTCAAATATGCTCACAACAGCCTTCCCAGGTCTTCGACTGGTGTGTTCCCCTTCAAGTGTGTCTATGGATACCAGCCTCCTCTTTTCTCAGCTCAGGGGAAGGAGGCTATAGTGCCCTCCGCTCTCGCATTGGTGAGACGCTGCCGTCATACCTGGGAGCTGGCCTGCAAGGACTTGATCATTCACTCCGCTGGATACAAGAGGGCAGCCAACCATAGGAGAGGTCAGAGGGTTTGGCTGTCTACTACACATCTCAACCTCAGAGGGGAGTCCAACAAGCTTGCACCCAGCTTCATCCGTCCGTTCCCCATCTCCAAAATAATAAATGCTTTTGCAGTTAAACTAAAGCTCCCAAGATTCATGAAGGTTCATCCAACATTCCATGTCATTCCATGCCAGATCAAGTCCTCCAAAGTTAGTCCCCTGGTGCATCAGAACCCCCCCCTCGTATCATCGATGTCAGACCTGTTTAAATGGTCAAGAAGCTCCTGGGTGTTCGGCGCCGTGGACAAAGTCATCAGTACCTGGGAGACCGGGAAGGCTCCGGTCCCGAGGAGCGTTGCTGGATCCCATCAAGAGTCATTGTTGTCCCCAGCCTGATCCAGGACTTCCACAACTCCCATCCAGATGAACCTGGGCCGCCCGGTGCCGGCCATTGAGAGTGTGTTACTGTCACATCTCCCCAGATTATGCTTCAGGTTTCCTCATGCTTCATGTCTTGTTTACTGTTTTATTTTGAAATCACTCACCTCGGTCTCTGTTTCAGGTTTGTCTTCCTGTCCCCCCACCTTGTGTGCCTCACCTCGTGTTTTCAATTAACCAATGATCTTCTCCTTCTCTGTTCTCACATCATTGTATCCATCCGTGTCTGGTCTAGTCTGTGTTCTCCTGTGCCAGTTCGTATGTCGTCATCACTACATCCAAGCATTTTCCTGTGTGACTCCTTGTTGTCGACCTCAGCTGTTTGTGCTTTTTCTCCTTGTCTCGTCCTCTGGGTTCCTCGGCCTCAATAAAACCTTTGAACTGTCCTCCTGCCTTGAGTCCTGCATTTGGGTCTTCCCCGCCTGTGCCAAGTTGCTGACAGTTGTTGTGGTTAAACGAGTCTTCATCCTGCTGGTGGACTGGCTCAACTGTCAATGGGATCAAATGCTCTGTGTATTGTTTGTCCAACATAATTGATGTTATCCTGCCATGTTTGCTTGTGTCTTTTGAGATTTGAAAGTTATTTTCAATGGTTGGCTTTCAGGAGGTTTAGGACATCAAGTCCTTGTTATCAACAGTGAAGAAAGTGAAATCAATTTAAATTCTTGCAGCCATAGTCTTCAACCAAACTGAGCATGTGAGATGACTCATCTTTTTTTCATTCTTTAGGAATAACCACGGTTTTGACCATGACGACTCTCAGTACTCTGGCCAGGACGTCACTTCCCAGGGTGTCATACGTCACTGCCATGGACCTTTTTGTGACTGTCTGCTTCCTGTTTGTCTTTGCTGCTCTGATGGAGTATGCAACCTTAAATTACTACTCATACAGCCTCCGAAGACCAAGCTACATGCAGCCTAAAACATCGGTGAGTTGTACACTTGGCATAGTCTTCCTCAACAATCAGCAGCATGAACTCGCTGGGGAAGGATGAAATGTAGACGAAGGTGACACCGTGAGCCACAGGATCACGGTTGCATGTTAAAAAGCATTGTTTCCGTGATAGCGCTGGGGTTTTCTTATCACAGGTTTCAAGTGAGCAAAGTATTATGATACTAGTACTATGATGTGACCCTGCCCTTTATAAGCTGTTTGGATAATACTGTTAAGGCGCTGCATCAGCCTGTGAATGAGACTCCAGGTCTTTTCTACCGCATCAGCAACTGACTGTCACCTCATGTGCAAACAAACAGACAGGTCTTATCCTACATTTTTATTAGAACTGAAAATTTACAAAACATCATCCAAGTACTGTGTTTGAGAAAATGAGTCTCACAATGTATCTACTAAATGTAAATACATGTCTTCAAACCTTTTGGGAACTATATGTCTCAGCATGGCATATCGTAGTATTTTATTACCCAGCACCAGTTTGCCAGTTTATCTCATTCCAATTGAAAAAGTTTGAAACCTGGATCATTATCTGGACTGTAGGTCACACCTGGGTGGAGGTCACACCTTTTAAAAAATATGTGATGACGAGGTAAAGAAAAAAAACCAGAAGTTGTACTGGTGCATTCACTTTTCTCTCGGAAGGTTTTCCACAAGGTTTAGGAGTGTTTATAGGAATTTTATCTCGCCACATTCATCTTGAAGGTCCAGGGCACAATCTGTGAAGGAGTGCACCAAGCAGGAGAGGAGAGAGAATCATCCCGTCCCAGATGCACCTGGAAGCAATGAATTATAGAGCTGAGCAAATACTTTGGGTGATATAGTGTAGGATGAAACAGTTCTGAGCCAGTTGAATATTTATAAACAGGAACAAACCAGTGAAGTTTTCTCCAAACCCCTCAGAAGAAGATACAATTCCCCAGGTGGGATGACATCATATCCTGCTGTGACGTGTACAAGTTGAGTGATGGATGCTCCTTGTGCTTCCAGAGATACTCTGTCCTGGACGTGGGACCTCCTCCACACAGCGTCATCACTTTAAACAAGTCCATGTACTGGCAGGACTTTGAGGACACCTGTGTCTACGAGTGTCTGGATGGAAAAGACTGCCAGAGCTTCTTCTGCTGCTTCGAGGAGTGTAAAGGTGACAGCTGGAGAAAAGGACGCCTCCACATAGATCTGCTGGAACTGGACTCTTACTCACGCGTCTTTTTCCCCACCTCCTTCTTGCTCTTCAACGTGGTCTACTGGGTGGGCTACCTCTACCTTTAGCACACTGCAGGGGGCATGTGCACTTTCCAATGGAGGATGGCACAGCTTCTCCAGCAAAGTTTTTCATTGACAAAAAGGTCATGCCAAATTAGCGCTCGCTCGCTCTCTGCCTCTCTCCGGAGGAACCCTGAAGCAGCTACCTTTAGGGAAAAACACACTCATGAGGATGGTGTGTGTGTCTTTGTGTGCGAGTGTGTGTGTGTGTGTGTGTGTGTGTGTGTGTGTGTGCGAGTGTGTGTGTGTGTAGGTGTGTGTGTGTGTGTGTGTGTGTGTGTGTGTGTGTGTGTGTGTGTGTGTGTGTGTGTGTGTGTGTGTGTGTGTGTGTGTGTGCGTACGTGCGCGTGCCTGGTAGAGGTTTCTGCCTCACTGACTTCAGGTATCCAATCCAATCCACCTTTATTTATATAGCACATTTTAACAACAACGTGTTCCCAAAGTGCTGCACGTGTGACTGCACATAAAAACAAAAACTAAACTAAACAGTCCAACACTAAAAAAAACCTAAAATAAAAATAAAAACAGATTAAAAACTACAAACACATTAAAGAACTACAAATAAGAATACAACAATAAAAAAAAATAAAAAAAATAGAAATATAAAAACGCTAGGTATGAGAACACAACACAATCAGGACGCACTGATGGTGATATGAAGACAAAGAAGGAAATGTTCTCAGCTTCTCGGGAGGCCGGCTTGTGTTGTAGGGATGTTATTATCCAGCCATCAGTCCAATCCAGTTGATGAAAAACCAAGGACATTCAAACCATTCATAGTGCCTTCCTCTGGAGGGGTAGATACCACCACACACACACACACACACACACACACACACAGGAGCCTGCATTGACTGATTATGGCCATTCTCATTCTTAGGTTTGAAATATCACCATTAGATTTTCATCTCGTCATTGTGACAGGCTTTCTTGCAGTACTGTAGGCGACCCGAGAAGCGTCATGACGGAACCACTGCCCTGTAAAGTGATGATTCAAGTTACCTTTGTCTATGTTCATATGGAGGCAAGTTCTCATATCGTCATTTTTAGAGAGCAACACACATTAAGGTAGAGTCTCTTTAAAAGCGACCTTCAGTATGACCTAGTACAGGACAACATAAAGAGATTCTACATGTTCAGGAATCAAGCGTGTAGCAGGACCTGTGTGTGCTGGTTCAGATCCCACTGCTGACATTCCACCACGGCCATTAACTGCCAACTGCTCAGGGTGCATCAGGAAAGGCACCCAAATAAAACATGCAGGTGCAGAAAATAATGTCTATGAAGGGAACAGCTGAGGAACAATTTATATATGATGTAAATACATTGGGTTGTTCTGTTATTAAAAGGTTGATCAATAGAGTGATAAGCAGTAGTGAGGGGTGGTGCCAGGGCCAGCAGTTAAAACACCCGTCTCCCCATCCCACCCCGCCTTGCGGCCGCACATTATGTCCTGCAGTAAAAACACAACCTGAATCCAATGTAAGGCCACTACCATGCATCAGTACTTAATCCACACCAACATGACAGCTGATCAACAACCACAACACATCACATCAACACTCCACTGTGCAGCTTCGCCATCAAATCATTTTCCAACATGATTGCGGGGGGAGGGGGGGGGTCTCATGCACTTGTGTCAAGCATTGGACGTATGGATGCATGGATGCATGCGTGCTTGTCTATCTCTGTGCAGGATTGTATGGGAAACACCACTTTACAATCAAAAAACAACAAATGCCAACAGCAGCACCGATCTCATCCAAGGAAAGATTTCACAATTGAAAAAGGTCCTGAAGCAGGTTCATTATCGTATCATCTTCCTGTTAAATCAGCCTCCATCCCTCCAGAGTAGTAGATAATAAGAGTCATCACCTCCTGCCCATGAGCCAATCAGTCAAGCTCATTTCAATGACCACACCAAGACCAGCACTAGAAACTCTGCTGGCCCTAAAGCCCCCATCTGATTGGCTGATGATACTGTCACTCAACATTTTAATCCAATAGCAGCGTCCAGCTTCGACCAGAGGGTTAGCAATGCAGTTGCTAAAGTAATTGCTCACGAATTGATTCCAGACACAGATTTCAGAATCACTTTTTAATGATTAAAAAAAAGAAAAATCATTTTTGGTAGGGCAAGCAGTGCTCGCCCTGCTGCCCCTGACTGCACACCACTGGTGATAATGCTGCCATGTCTGTATTCTGAATACTAAGCAGGAGTTAATAATCTAGGGCAGGAAGCGGAATCTGAAAACATTAAGGTGACACAGTCAAGAAATTATAATTCATTAACTTAACATCTATTCTTAATTGAAGATGTTCTATAATGTACATTTTACTATTTGATTTGAGTTATTTCAAGTCACCAGGCTTCTGATTCCAGCTCATGTTTAGCGAACAGGCTGAAGCTTCGTCGTCTGTCTGGTCAAGCCAATAATGTCTGTCTGTACATGATCTATGACTTGTTGACCAAAATGTCAAGCCATGGAAGACTACAGGAGTAATTCTCGATAAAAGAATTATCTTTCTGAAGCTTAAGACCAATGGCTTCAAGTTAAAACTTAATGTTTTGCTAAAATTGAACTTACACTGCAGTTGCTCCTCATGTGGTGATTGTTGCTCTTCCCACGATCATGAAAATGTCAAAAGCAATAAATGTGCAAGTTTGAATTCCATCCGTTTTCACGAGGGAGTGTGTATAGACACAACTATAAAATGTGTCACATTAAATACCTCACACCATGTTGTAAGGCAGGGGTTGGCTTCAGGCCAAACGTTTTTGTGACCAACTCAATGGTGGGCAAAGCCATTGCCTTGGAGAAACAGATGTCTCTCTCTCCAAGGTCAGTTTCCCTGTGCTGTGTATGGAACCATTATCAGCAGTGTGAGTCAGACCATCACTTTTCTCTGGCCATTAATGAGAGCACCCCCTCCATAGATGGAAGCCAGATGCCCGCCGACGTGTGATCAGTGTGGAATAGTCATTTTTGTGATAGCAAATACATTGTGGTAAGCAGAGTGGAATCAGCACTTGCACCCACTTTTTGTGTCAGCTGCATAACACTGGCTTTTATTGTGACATGTTCACAGCAACAGTACCTTCATGGTAGGAGGACACTTCACTCAACACCTCCTTGACTCCTGGTGGCCCATCCACAACTCACACAGCAAACTAAACTGGATGAACAAATTAACTACACGAACTAACGAACAAAACACAACATCACCACCATACACACACTGTATAAACCTAATATAACCTCTAATAACCTCGAGAACAAGACAAACAGAACTCCCACCATGCACTGCTGCGACCAGCTCCATATTGTAAGGTCCGCCCAGACGCTGCATGACCACAAGGTGGCTCGTTCACTGGCTTCATTGTTGCCCGGTGACTGTCGGCTGTGACCTCACTGTCAACAAACAGGGAAAGTCCGTTTTTCAGCAGGTATCAGTGCTCGTTCACTCCAAGCTGTCTCTCCATCGACAGCTCTCCCCTTCTCCCTGCTGCCTCAACCAGCTCTCCCCTTCTTCCTGCTGCCTCAACAGCTCTCCCCTTCCCCCCTGCTGCCTCAACAGCTCTCCCCTTCCCCCCTGCTGCCTCAAGCAGCTCTCCCCTTCCCCCCTGCTGCCTCAAGCAGCTCTCCCCTTCCCCCCTGCTGCCTCAACAGCTCTCCCCTTCTCCCTGCTGCCTCAACCAGCTCTCCCCTTCTTCCTGCTGCCTCAACAGCTCTCCCCTTCCCCCCTGCTGCCTCAACAGCTCTCCCCTTCCCCCCTGCTGCCTCAAGCAGCTCTCCCCTTCCCCCCTGCTGCCTCAAGCAGCTCTCCCCTTCCCCCCTGCTGCCTCAACAGCTCTCCCCTTCCCCCCTGCTGCCTCAACCAGCTCTCCCCTTCTCCCTGCTGCCTCAACAGCTCTCCCCTTCCCCCCTGCTGCCTCAACAGCTCTCCCCTTCCCCCCTGCTGCCTCAAGCAGCTCTCCCCTTCCCCCCTGCTGCCTCAAGCAGCTCTCCCCTTCCCCCCTGCTGCCTCAACAGCTCTCCCCTTCCCCCCTGCTGCCTCAACCAGCTCTCCCCTTCCCCCCTGCTGCCTCAACCAGCTCTCCCCTTCCCCCCTGCTGCCTCAACCAGCTCTCCCCTTCCCCCCTGCTGCCTCAACCAGCTCTCCCCTTCTCCCTGCTGCCTCAACCAGCTCTCCCCTTCTCCCTGCTCCCTCAACCAGCTCTCCCCTTCCCCCCTGCTGCCTCAACCAGCTCTCCCCTCCCCCCTGCTGCCTCAACCAGCTCTCCCCTTCTCCCCTGCTGCCTCAACAGCTCTCCCTTCCCCCCTGCTGCCTCAACAGCTCTCCCCTTCCCCCCTGCTGCCTCAAGCAGCTCTCCCCTTCCCCCCCTGCTGCCTCAAGCAGCTCTCCCCTTCCCCCCTGCTGCCTCAACAGCTCTCCCCTTCCCCCTGCTGCCTCAACCAGCTCTCCCCTTCCCCCCTGCTGCCTCAACCAGCTCTCCCCTTCCCCTCTGCTGCCTCAACCAGCTCTCCCCTTCCCCCCTGCTGCCTCAACCAGCTCTCCCCTTCCCCCTGCTGCCTCGACCAGCTCTCCCCTCCCCCCTGCTGCCTCAACCAGCTCTCCCCTTCCCCCCTGCTGCCTCAACAGCTCTCCCCTTCCCCCCTGCTGCCTCAACAGCTCTCCCCTTCCCCCCTGCTGCCTCAACCAGCTCTCCCCTTCCCCCCTGCTGCCTCAACCAGCTCTCCCCTTCCCCCCTGCTGCCTCGACCAGCTCTCCCCTTCCCCCCTGCTGCCTCCACCAGCTCCCCCCTCCCCCCTGCTGCCTCCACCAGCTCTCCCCTTCCCCCTGCTGCCTCCACCAGCTCTCCCCTTCCCCCCTGCTGCCTCAACCAGCTCTCCCCTTCCCCCTGCTGCCTCGACCAGCTCTCCCCTCCCCCCTGCTGCCTCAACCAGCTCTCCCCTTCCCCCCTGCTGCCTCAACCAGCTCTCCCCTCCCCCCTGCTGCCTCAACAGCTCTCCCCTCCCCCCTGCTGCCTCAACCAGCTCTCCCCTTCCCCCCTGCTGCCTCAACCAGCTCTCCAGGATGCATTCACTGACTCCTCTAACAGTCACAATTCAGAACATCAAGAACACATGAACGCCGCACACATGAACTGTTTTTATCATTTCACTTGGCGGACCAGGTATTATTGGCGGCCCGCGGGCTGCTATCTGCTGACCCCTGTTGTCAGGCCTCATGTAGAATATATGGGATAAAAATACACACTTTACTTGTAGAATAAAAGAAAAGGTAAAATGGTAACTTTTATCTTAACATGAGGACCTGCAGCACTCGACTCACCAACAATATCCAGCTGTGATTGTTTTGTTGAATGATTGGAAATTAATACATTAATCTAAATAATTGGATTTAGACTTTTCCTTTTTTTTATCTTATTTTATTGCATGATCAAGATTTTGAGTCTCGGGTTTGGTATAATCGCAGACGGTCGACAAAAGAAATCATTCCATGTCTCGCTGCTCCACCATCACCGACGGAGCAGGAAAGCCATGCTTGTGATTAAAATGTTCATTCTTTTCTAGATGTTGCACTTATTCACACCTTGTACTGGCGTTTCACAGTAGCCTCTTCTGAACACACTATAGGTAAAGCAAATAAGCCACAAATTGTGTTTGTTTTATAAGCTGTTCAATTAACGCCCAAATGAAATATAATGGGTCATTTGTACTTTAGTGTAGGCATAAATATAATGATTTTGCTGCTTAGGATTGCTCATCTCCACCTTTGATATTGTTTTGTTTGTTGTTGTATCCTCATTTGATTTCAATGTGTGTAGATGTGGCGTTAGCAGCCATTGAACTGCCTTAGTGTAACCCACCCAGAGCTGAGATGATTACCCGAAACACACTTTTACCTCTGATAATAACCTTAGTGAAGCAAAGGCCTCACTTCAGAAAAGGCTCCTCCTTTGTCTTGGGCAGTAAAACCAATGTTGAGCTATTTATATCGCTTTTATGTCTTATATTTTCTATGTATGTGTCAATTTTCATTTCGGCCAACTGCTTCAAATGTTAATATAAATATGTTTGCGTTTGAATCTCGGCTATATAATTGAGTGTCTGTGTGGAAACTTTAGAGGCTGTGCTCACATTGTGGCAGTTTGCAGTTGATGTGAAAGTGAGGGTCATTATCTCCGGCCAATCATCTCGGCCATAACCGGAGCAAAATGCAGCCCGCTGTGCTGGTAGAGTAGACAATCTGCAGGCTGGAAAATCCCACAGTGGCTCTTTCAAGGAACCCTTCCTGTCTCCATGTATACAGGGGAATATGTCTCACAGCAACATCAACAGTTGAAACTGCCACATGTCACTTCCTGCCCAGAATGTAAATGACAGGCCGTACGTTTATAAACACCTTCATGATTGAGTTGCTTGTTGCTCCATTCGACCGGTTCAGTAAAGTGTTTGAACTCCATTCTGCTGAGTGAGGAAGGTAAATGCAATAAGGTTCTCCGAGTGGTGCTATGATTTACTACAACACAATAACAATTTAAAGCAAACCTAGAAGTCATATATGTGTGTGTGGCGGAATCCCTGAGTTGGATGTCCATCATTGGCTGAGTCAATACAATCCACCTACTCTCATCTTTCTGTACTGCCAGGCCATATTATCTCAGAAAACACCCTGTTGTTTCAACTAGTTTCATCACCTGGACTGAGAAGTCAAATGTGATTTGTTACATTGGCACTGAATGGTCTTTGTTAGAGGGTTGTTTTGTTTTTTGTTTTATTTGTGCTTCATGGAGCCTCATGTTGGAAAAAATGAGTGCTGTCAAAAATAAAGCATTAATTTAATTTATTTATTTGAAATGTTTAATTCATTAAAATAATTTACTTAAATAATGTAGTTTTGTTTACGTCTGTCAAAAAGTATCTTGCTCCCGACTGGAGCAGCAGTCTGTGCAGTGTCCCTGAATGCAGCACTGTAACTACAGAGCAGCACAGCACTGAGTGGTATAATATGAAGGTAGAAAGTTTCACTTTAAAAGTTCCCTGAAGCCTGATTGAGAAAGTGAAAGTCATTAGCTTGACTTTGAAAAGCTGAATTTAACAAACACAGAAGCAATTCTGCAGCAAAACGGCAGATTGCTGTGTTGGCGGCCCAGGAGCCTCCAAACTGCAAAACTGGAGGAAAGACTTGCAAGTAAGATATTAGTTTCTCCTCTTTCTCTCTTTCCCTCGCTCTCCTCTGTCCCGCCCCCCAGCGCTCGAGTGCGGGGCACGTCGCCCCAAGTCGCCGGCAAGTGGCCGGAGCGTTCGCTGTCTTACAACAAACACGGAAGTTGCGGCTGCAGCTCTCCGCTGCAAAAAGTAACCGTTTTTTTTTTCCCGCTGCAAAAAATAACAGTGCAAA
Source organism: Blennius ocellaris (assembly GCF_963422515.1). Lineage (NCBI taxonomy): Eukaryota > Metazoa > Chordata > Actinopteri > Blenniiformes > Blenniidae > Blennius > Blennius ocellaris. Next base: position 3,489,276 of record NC_137661.1, on the reverse strand, counting down.
GTGGAGGATGTAAACAACAACAGAGGATTCACAAGATCTACATCTGACAACTTTCTTTTCTGTTGTAATGTGACATTTCTGTGGAGCTCATAAGCCCCGCCCACTTTTAAAGCTCCTCTCTGAAGTGGAAACGCGACCCAAAATTTCGGTCGGGGTCTCTATTCCGTACCGCTCCGTCCCGGCACTTGTGTGCGGTGGAAACGGGGCTTAAGTCCCGCCTACTATTTAACCTACTTTCTGGAGGAAACGCACCAGATTTGGCTCTGGTCATTGTTGTGGATATTTTCTGTTCTTCAGTGACGGCCGGAGGTTCAGGAAGATGAACTGAGACTCAAGGCTTAAGATGCAGAGTGGAATTTATTCAGACGTAAAGCCGGAGCGCTCCCACACCTGAAGACAAAGACACATTCCACAAACCATCCTCACACACACACAGGCATGCACAATCTGACCAGCCAGCCTCCCTACACACTCTTCCCCATTGTATATAAAGTTGTTTCCCTGTAATCTCATCCTCCAAGGCCTGTTTCTGGCGCTGCCAGCAAAAACAACGTTGATTAAGGGGCTCAAACCTAACAACAACGTAACCGGCCTGGGGGGCCGTGACCTGGCAGATGGGGTAATTATCAGTGAATACGTAGGCCCAAGAATCAAAGATCTTAGATTTTCTACAACAAATCCCGTGAGATCAACACTACTACCAATACACATACAAGATGGAGACTTTAGCACATAAGATGGAATAATGCATTCACATTCACACTTACAACATTCATGATGACATCACATTTTGCTCCGGCAAAACACACTCTTTGTTGCATCTCATTTTTCTTTCTTTGCTTGAAATTTTAATGGTCACACAAACTCACCATTGACTCACAGCCCCTCCAAGGTACATAAACCAGCCTTACCAACACAACCATACATATACGAATGTGCAGATGTTTACCAAATCAGTTGGCAAGTCACAGAGAATGCACCCCAGAGACTTTGAGCCGAGGATCCAGCCCAAACCTCACCTTCCCCTCGGCCAATTTGGGAAAGGAGCAAAAGAGCTGGTCCCCTCTGCACCTATGTGACCCAGAGAAACAGTACAAAGTTACAATGCAATGCATGAGTCCATTGAAATCATCAAAATGACAATACAATTGTAACACTTACATATAACAATACCATCATCTGAAACATGTCAATCTGTAATCTGTACAGGATTAAGGTAGCAAACATACAGAAGTAATAAACTCTTTTTAACAACGCTGGAGCAGCAATGGGACTTTCTTCTTTTTATATTGTATAAGGAAATATAATGAATCTTTATTGAAAATCACAGCATCAAAGAAACAGTAGATATTTAAGGCACATTCCCGTTGAGGTCCCTCCTTTTCAGTTGTATTGTGCACCAAACCCCAAAATACAGTGACAATGACTTCCTGAGATCTCTAAGCATTGAGTATATATTGATTAGTGTCATTGATTATCGAAACAAGGTGAGAATCATCTTTATTCTTCACCCACAATCATCATTGTCTAAATAAAATGTACCTACAGCAACCTGAGTATTGTATTGATTAGACCTGATTAAGACGAATTAAGAGTACCAACAGTACCTTCATCTATTCAGTACTGATTAATAAACAAAACCTTCTCACTCCTTGTCGTTCGTGATCCACTTCAGCCTGTAATCTTCTTCTTTTTCAACCATAGGGGACGCCACGACCTGAACTGCCTGAAATGTGGTTTTCGTCACTCTCCTGCACATACATCTTACAGTTGTAGCTCCGCAGATGATTATCATCACTAAAGCAATCACACCTGTAATCACAGTTACCAGAAATCTGACCAGTCCAGTTCCCCTAGATCCAAACACGCCTCCAAAATTCCCCAAATCAAAACCATGTGAATCGTGAAGTTCCGCTATTCCGTGAGCCGTATCGTGAACTAAATCATTTCCCTCTCTCGTTGCATCAGAAATGTAAACACAGCACTCAGTCCCAATCACCATACACACACCTCCCTGAGCTGCCAGCACCATATCTAATGCCATTCTATTCTCCAATGCCACTGATTTTACCTCCTGCAACGCCTTGTTCCCCACTGCAATGGCTCTGGTGGACCATTCATATGATTCTCCAACACTCCACTCAACGCCTGGATCTCCTGTTGATTAGCATACACACCATAAAATGGAAACATCACTCCAAACACCTGTTGACCGGTAGACAAGCTCCGAACCTGTGGATGTGAAGGGTGATACAATCCCAAAACTTCTGCCGTATCGACTTTCCTGATCATTGGGATCAGATAAGCCACATAGCAAACTCCACTAAAACCAGTTGGAACGCACCTGTACGCTTTCTCACCACAGATCATGTAAACTTCCTCTGGCAACTTCACTTCCGTCGTCTGCACCTCAATCACCTCCAGACACGAGCTCACTCCTAAATGCTCTCCTTCTCCTGGCACCTGTCCTTGTACCTTGAAACACCGAGGCACATTAGTCATAGCGTGAACAGTAATCGGGGGATGATATTTGGAACAGTCTCTCAACGAAGTGGAACTTTCAAACACCGGAGAGGCACAATGCTTAATGTTAACTGTTACTGAAAACACTGACTTGATTCCTGCACGTGATTTTATTAATGCATCTACTAACAGTGTGGGCATCTGTTCCTGTGGAAGACACACCTGTCCCTCTCTGTACTGCCAACACTTTGTTTGAGCGAAGGTTAGCTGAACCCTGAATGCAAACTCTCCTCGCACGTACCTCTGGATGTGTGTGACTCATTGGTAAATGTTGTCTGTTTACCTCCTCCACCACCAAAGCTATGATGGGTTGATACCTGGCTGATTGACTCTCATGCATGTGATATGTTGGTGTGTAACAATCCTCTTGCCCTTCATTAAGGGCAGCTCCCACTCCACACCAGTCAAACAACCTTCCAGGCGGTGCAGTTGGGATCTCCCTCCAACTGCTCTCTTGTGAAGCGCCAGAACCTGTATGGGCTCGGACGCTGAAGATTCCCCAGATTCAGAGTCACTTCAACTCTTGACCTTGTTGTCTGCACCACAGTGACGTGTTCAGAACCCAGCGAACCCCACCACAGCTTTTTCCTGTGCACATACTTGGGGGACGCTATAAAACAGTCATTAACAGCACACCTGTTATTGCTGCAGTGAAACGAAGCCTGCTTCACTGATCTTGGCTTTCTCCCCAGCCCGTCAGAGCTGGAGAAGTGATCGTCGTCATCGTCGTCATCGTCATCGTCGTCATCGTCGTCATCGTCGTCATCGTCGTCATCATCGTCATCGTCGTCTGGACCGCTGCTAAGTGCCCAGGCACTCGCCGCTCCAGTATCAAAGTTCATGTGTCTTGGCTCTTCATCCATTTCGATAAACAGATCAGTCGACCTGCCTGAACCTGAGAATGCACATCCTCCTGTATCCGCAGTGAGGGAAAAGACACCATGGGCCCCGAACGCCAGCAGTAGGATGAAGGACACCCATCCTACTACTGGTTTGAAGGCTCTCCGTCCTTCTTCAAGTTGGGCTCGTCCGAGCCGGCTTGGTCTGCCAGTGAGGTGGTGGTCTGGGGTGACGAGCGGCACCGTGTCGCATGTACCCACTCCGCTCTCCCCTCCACCTTCAGAGCTGTTCTCGTCACGAGCAGCACCTGGTATGGCCCCTTCCATCTAGAGGACAGAGACACTTTATCGAGAGATTTGATCAACACATAATCACCCACTTGGAAAGGATGAATTGGTTCATCTCCTGGTCTCGGCAGTCTCAGACAGCTGTAAATGAAATTTCCGTTACGTTTCTGTTAGTTTCAACATATATGTGGTCATGTAGTCTTCAGGCCACAACAGAGTTACTTTGTGTGGTGTCAACGGTGGGCTAGCCCCTGTGGACATTGGCCTCCCCATTAACACCTCATGTTGTTACACTAGGTGTGCTGCGTATAGCATACAATACCAGTGGTAACGCCTCAACCCATTTCAAACCTGTGGACATCATGGTTTTTGTTAGCTTGTCTTTGATCGTGCCATTCATTCTCTCCACCTGGCCGAACTCTGTGGATGATTAGGAACATGTCATTTCCAATCAATCCCTAACACAGAAGCTAATAACTGTGTTATTTTTGCTACAAATGCTGGTCCTCTGTCGCTGTTAATTCCCACCAGAACACCAAACCTGGGAATTATTTCTTTCAGTAGACACTTTACCACGGTTTGAGCATCTTCCTTCCTGGTTGGAAAAACTTCAGTCCACTTCGAGAACTGATCCACAATCACCAACAAGTGTTTAAAACCTTGACATGGTGGCATATGTACCAAATCTATTTGCATATTTACAAAAGGACCCGTCGGGGGTATTAAATGGTCGTGTTTAATCACCCCGTCTTTCTTCCTGGTTTGTTGACATATCATGCATCTGTCCACTAATGCCTGCGACTCGGCTGTCATACCTGGAGCAAACCACTGCGACCCAATAACATCACATATCCCCCTCTTTCCTACGTGTGGAGGCCCATGTGCGACATGAGACAACACTCGGAGGAGAGACTTTGGGGAAACCGGCCGACCACTCGGGTGAAGCCACAAGCCGAAGCACAACCTCGTCGTTCCCACACGAACCTTTCTCGATCATCAGCGCGGTTTTGCAAATCCACGACATCATTAAGAGAAGGAACCTCTATTGGGACTGCTGGTTGTGTAGAAGAAAACTGTGACACCATGGTAGGAGCGGAAAACGCGGCTTGTTTGGCAGCAGCATCTGCCATCGCATTCCCTTTAGAAACAGGATCAGCACCAGTTGTGTGAGCAGCACATTTAATGATTGCTAATTCAAAGGCCAAAAAAATCGCATCCAATAGCTCAGCCACTAATTGATGATGTTGAATAGGTTTACCCGAAGATGTTAGAAAACCTCTCATTTTCCAAAGGCCAAAATCATGTGCAACACCAAATGCATAACGAGAATCTGTGTAAATGTTTGCAATTTGGCCTTCAGCCAGTCTGCAAGCTCTGGCCAGTGCATGCAGCTCAGCTGCCTGAGCCGATGTACCTGGCGGCAAAGAACCCACTTCCACCACCGTCCAATCATCAACCAGTGCGTAACCTGCACGATAATCATTATCACTAGGTCTACACGCAGAGCCATCTGTGTACAAGATCATATCTGCATTCTCGAACGGGGTCTGTTTCAACCCTGGCCTCGGTGATGTACATGTGTCAACGACTGCTACACAGTCATGGTCGTCATCAACCTCGGTGAGTGGAAGAAGTGTGGCTGGATTCAACGGGGGGGGGAACCCTTCAATGAAATGTGGGAACTTGAAAGAATGATTGCTTCATAACCTGAGCGTCGTGCTGCTGTCATGTGTTGAGTAGCGGAAGTGTTTAAAATGTGCAGGACTGCATGTGGCACGTGGACGACACAATCATGTGCAAGTACAATAGGGGATGTTTTATCAATCATGGTGGCCACCGATCTTAAACAACCAGGCATGCCGAGGACAACTGGGGAGAGACGTGAGGAGTAACACGCCACAGGACGGTAATGTGCACCATGCTTCTGCAACAAAATTCCAGTAGCAACACCCTCCTTTTCATGCACATGTAGATGAAACGGCTGATGGTCGTCAGGCAAGCCAAGCGCTGGAGCTAAACTCAACGCCTGCTTGAGTCTCTCAAAAGCATCTTCATCTCGGCGGTCCACTCCACCTTTCTCGGAGCAGCACGCAGGGAAAATAGTGAACACTCCGGAGATAACGCAAATGGATGCGCCAGCTCGGCGGCTGCGCTGTCAAAGACCGTCAGATTACACAATCCCAAAGTTTGTCGCATGTGTTCAGTCGTTGGTGCTTCAACCATCCAAACAGCATAGCTTTAACTCTCTTTTTAGCACAATCAGGGTGTTTGTTCATGAGTTTTGTCATTTCCAAAGATCGTGTTTGAAGCACAGATTCCAGAATCGGTATGTGTTTGTCATTACATTTTGCGGACTCCTCCTCTATCATATTTCTCAGATCAGGAGTATCCCAGTCAAATTGTTTTTCATTTGATCTCATGTTTTCAGCAACTTGTTTCCAAACTGTTACACACTCAGACATGTAGTTCGCATCCCAAGCAGATAAATCAGCGGACAGCTGAGAAGCTCTCTCTGCCAAATCCAATAAACAATCCAGAACTGACCCTTCCATGGGCCAAGAACCTCCAGTTCTCCAGTTAATCAACACCGTGAACGGAACCACATGATGCCATCCTTTAGTTCTGCCAATCAGCCCTGCCGGCGTGGATCGGCTGTACTTTTTCTCCAAAACCTCCTGTGGGTCTGCATCCTCAGTTTGTGTGTCAGCTGCATCTGCATTCAATGTGTGTGCGTCTTTACTGCGTCTATTTTTAGCCTTGTTTGAAATGTTCACGTTTTCAATCTTTATATTTTGACCTTTATCAACCTCTGTTGTGGACTGATTTGACTGTGTTACCCATGTTGACAGACAATTCACAAAATGTTAGTAAAACCGGGGGTTACATGCAACGACACACAAAACAACACAAAACAAGATGTGCTGCACGTCTCAACAATTCCCAGAGCATCTTTTTTTTTTTTTTTTTTAAATAATAAAGTTTCAAACAATAATGAAATTTAACGCGTTGGTGAAGAATTATTGGCAGTATTAATGGAGAATGGTAGGCATCCCAATTTCTCCTCCTGGAGCCCTCGCATAAATATTCCACAGTCCTGGTCCCAGCTTGGGCTGTTCTCAGAACAGACTTTGTCGCTGCACACCAGCAGTGATAAAACCCCAAGACTTTCTGATCACCCGTAACTCGTCACTCGAAAAAATGACAAGACCAACAGGGCTACAACAGTTATCAGGGATGAGCCAGACACTCGTTTTAGACGAGTATCCAGTACGGATAATGCATTTTTGATGAGTATGAGCATAATATGAGTATAAAACTCCTCAATATCCGTGCTCGTGCTGAAGGGAAAGCCTCATTTGGTGACTGACTGTCTTCAGGCTCTGTGATTGGCCAGTCACACACAGAACCCGCCCCTCTGACACATCTCTGCAGGAGCTCGGACACAGAGAGTGACTGTTACTGCTGAGGGGTTCTTCAGCTCTATTTCGGTTTGTATGATATTTAAAGTTATTTGGTGAACTTGTTTCGGAAAGTACGCGGTGCATTTGACAAGACCGAGCTGAAAACGGCTCGTGTCTCATCGGTCACTGCCTTGTCTCCACTGCATGTTTACATGAATCACCAGATTCACACATCATTACAATAAACAGTCTTACAGGCCACTTACACACATACACACATATAGCTGAACATACAAAGTAGCCTATATTAATATGTTTATTGTATATGGCTGTTCATATAAATGAATATATTATAAATGTCCCAAATTAAGCTTTATATACTGTATATAGTATATAGTTTTTTATATAAAACATTGAATCTCAATTATGAGGCTGTTCTGTAAATAGTTTTCAAATAAACAATAAATAAAGCAACTTCTGATCAATTATATCAATTTCAGACTTAAAACAATGTACCGATTTAAGCCCCACCCAAATTCAATTGAACCACGCCCACTTCTGGTTCAGGCCCCGCCCACTCAGAGTACAGATACGGATACAGATCATTTCAATGGTTGAACAGATACAGATGGTTGTGTACTCACTCATCCCTACTGGTTATGCTTTACCTTGCTGCTCCATACCACTCCATACTGCTGTGTGATCTTGGAAAAATATAGACAATGTCGTTCCATACACTGTGAACACAACAAAGAAAGTGTAAATTTAAAGGTTATTATAGCAATATTTTACCAGTCTGGCCCTCTCAAGATAAAGCTGGACTGTATGTGGTCCCTGAAATGCATGTTTGTTTACAAGGGATGGAAGGGGAAGGGAGGGGAGATGTGCAGATGCAGTAACAGGCTCTGTAGCCTCCAGCAGCCACTGCAGGAGGGAACAGTGGCTGTGAAACAATCTTTCCACCGTGGGAGCCAGATTAAACACTTCGTGGATACAGTGCATCTGCACACTGGTGCCGCGTAAACGAACCCCCCACAAGTGATGGAAGTTTTGATAGACTCCAGTTGTCGTGGAAACAGGGCCTAAAGCTGCGACACTGTTGGGTTGGTAAATAAAAAATAGTTCTTGTTTATTCAGTGCTGTACTGAATACTGAAATTCAGTGCTGTACTTTTAAGTGTATTTGAGTGAAAACTGAGTGTAAAATATTAACTCTAGAATTGCTCTGAGGTTGGTTGTGTCTTTTCCCATGTCGCCGATTATTTGTGGTCGCAGTCTCTGAATGTAAAGCACTGTACCCTCAATGTGTTCTCACACCAGACTTTTATTTTCCAGACAAACTTTTTCTATCTGCAGTGAATTTTAGCAGTGGTGACTCACTTTCTTTTGTTTACATGTATTTTCTCCATTTCAGCTCACTGTACACACAATACTGGCACTTTTTCCTGCTTAGCATTTACACGTGTATAGCTCTGGAGTAAGACACTGTGAATTATGATATTACTCTGCAGTACAGTGGTTGAGATTGTTAGGATCTCATAAGACCACAGAAAGTTTGTCCATTTCTAAGGAAGCTCTCAGGATTTGACACCTTCAAATCCACGAACCCTCAACAAAAGCCTGCAAAAGCAGTCTTGCTCCGAGTCTTCTCCTGTGAACACGGTGAGAAGAGCTGCTTCCCAGCAGCTCAACTCACCCAGCGTTAGCATACAGCTAACACCAGAGGCCTGCACCCAGAGGCCTTCACTCCTCAACTCCTCTGCTGACCCACCACGAGGGTCAGACCTTCCCCTGATCCAGAGACCAGCACCCAGAGTCTGATCTCCCATCAACCAGGAAAACCAAGCAGTTCCTCCAGGACGGACCAGGGAAACGACGCCTCACAGAACTTCTTTGTGTTTTCCTCAACCAGCAGGAAAACCATCACAGACCTGAGCGACCAGCTCCTCAGTCTGGACAAAAGGAACAACCAGGAGCTGCAAAGAAGGACTCCTGAAACATCAACTTCATCTTCTTCTCCTCAGCCTGCAGAACCAGCAACCACAGTTAGCAGGAGGTGCTAACTACAGGAGAAGACACCAGCTTCCCTCCAGCAGGACAACAACTGAACTCCTTCAAGGAAGTGGGAACAACAACTGGGCTTTACCTGAGATTAGTTAAACCTGATGCTATGATAGAACTGTTTAACTTTATGAAGATGTGTTGGTTCTGTTACAGTGATTGAGTTCTATAGATAATGATATTAGGAGCAGTGATCAACCTGTAAACCAACGTTAGCTCTGCCACAGACACAGGGTCTGCATGCTAGTCTTTGCTTTACTAACTAGTTAACTCACAATCCTACACATATCACATCAAAGACAACATCACACAGTAACTGAACACCATCTGACGACTCCTGACGTTTTACAAAACAAGTCACATTCACATAAACTCATTCTAGAAATGGTCCTTTAGCAGAGACACACAGGAAGCAGACGCTAAAGACTAGCTTCCATGTTCCATTGTTCTCCAGCACATGGTGGAGACCCAGGACAGACTTCCTGCTCTCTGATAACAAACATTGGAATGGAGTTTCTTGTGATCTGCCATCTTGTCTTGTAGTAGGAGGGAGTCCACATTCTGTCAATGGGGACTTCAGGTTTTGGGCTCCAAATTCCTCCAATTTTAAAAAGCATTAAAATGTGCATATGGCTGCAATACTGGGCCCGCTTAGTGTTTGCTGATCTTGTTAAAAACTTTGGCTTTATACCAGTTACTAACCTTTATTTGAGTGTGTAGATGTGGGAGTGTGTGTGTGTGTGTGTTGAGCTGCTGATCCAAAGATGTTTCCTCTTAGAGATCAGTAACGCGTTATTCTACTCTGTTGTATCTTAAATATATAGTCTGCTAGTGAATACTGATAGCTATTAAACCACACTTTAATTCTTCTCAATTACACATGCAACATTTGCAGTAGAAAAAATGGTTGTAATTACTATTATTTGCTATTAATTATAAATTTTAGAAAAATATTCTGCAGGGTGAAGGCAACACATTGACCCCCAGAGTTCTCCTGTTACTGCTGATCGACAGACAACCTGAGGTCCAGAGTCACGGATGTAGAAAACTTTTAAACTCCTTCATGCAGTTTGAAGTTTGCCTGACACTTCGAGTGTGCAATGAGCAGATCGGAGGGTACATCATGTGACTGCTGTAACTTTGTTTCTGCTCCATCACAGCAGACAATTGATAGAAACCCTGGAGCCATCTGGGGCTGAGAAGTGGGAGGCCACAGAGGTCTGAGACTTTCCCTGAGCTTCCCCTGCCAGTTTGTGCTAATGAGGTCTGGTG
>NC_137661.1:3253893-3473893 GCF_963422515.1 Blennius ocellaris | reverse complement strand
GCCACTACAAATGCCAACCCAACCAAGATTAAAATATTACATTTCCTTAAGGACTAAAAAGGCAAGTTCCACAACATATCGCAAACCTGAACCCTTTTTTACCCAATCAGATCACATCAGATCATTACAAATCATTAACAGTCTAACACACCACTTACACACAAATAGCTGAACACACAAAGTAGCCGATATTAATATGTTTAATTATATATGGTTGTTCATAAAAATAAATATAATATAAATGTTACAAATTAAGCTTTATATACTGTATATAGTTTTTTATATAAAACATTGAATCTCAATTCTGAGGCTGTTCTGTAAATAGTTTTCAAATAAACAATAAAGAAAGCCACTTCTGATCAATCCATATCAATTTAAGGCTTAAAATAATGCACCGATTTGAGCCCCACCCAGTTCCATTAAAACCACGCCCACTTCCGGTTCGTGCCCCGCCCACTCCGAGTTCAGATATGGATACAAATCATTTCGATGGTTGAACAGATCCAGATAGTGGTGGACTCGCTCATCCTGAGTTATTATCAACCAGTGATTTATGCTGCCAGAGACAGCCTCTCAAACATGTCAAACATTTATACTTTGTCTGGAAAAAGACAAGATTAAAACCAACGACGCAATGGGAAAACTTGCATCTGCTATATATAAGATGTGTTAATACACTGAGCAGACGACATTCTATTCTTTTTTGTCTTTATTTATTATGTTTGCTGGTGAAGTCATCCAAAAGGAGCTAAAATACTATGGTACATTACTTTTTTATTTTATTACTTTGAGAAAGTTACTGATTCCATTTTTTGACGGGTAACTTTTAGTTTTCAAGTAACCTTCCCAACCCTGGAACTTGACCACCGCTCTGGTGGATGAGCTCTGATTATGGGACCTTTAAAGGGTTGAATGTCGTGCTGCAAAGCGACTTTGAGTATTTATTAAAATGTTCTACATCTTAAGCTACATATCAGTTGCTTTATTTGTATTTTTTTATATACTGTTACAGGAGAGTTGAACAGCCCAAGACCTCCACATGTGTGCAAAATTATGCGACCACAAAATGTGACCAATTTATTTTAAAGTTCACCAGATTGTTCGTAAATTATTCGTAGCAAATCCTTAATCTTTAGCCTTTAGCGTTTTTTGCACCTTGCGATGTGGTGGGCAACTAGAGGCTAACAGTGCTCTTTTGCTTACTGATGCCGCGCTGACAAAATGAGCGGCTTGTTAGCCATACTCATGGAGTTTACCATGAAACAACTCCAGTGCCTTACTGACATAACTGGGGTGTATGGTCTCCAGGTGTATGGTGTCTGGTCTCCAGGTGTATGGTGTATGGTCTCCAGGTGTATGGTGTATGGTCTCCAGGTGTATGGTGTATAGTCTCCAGGTGTATGGTGTATGGTCTCCAGGTGTGTGGTGTATGGTCTCCAGGTGTATGGTGTCTGGTCTCCAGGTGTATGGTGTATGGTCTCCAGGTGTATGGTGTCTGGTCTCCAGGTGTATGGTGTATGGTCTCCAGGTGTACGGTGTCTGGTCTCCAGGTGTATGGTGTCTGGTCTCCAGGTGTATGGTGTATGGTCTCCAGGTGTATGGTGTCTGGTCTCCAGGTGTATGGTGTCTGGTCTCCAGGTGTATGGTGCCTGGTCTCCAGGTGTATGGTGTCTGGTCTCCAGGTGTATGGTGTATGGTCTCCAGGTGTATGGTGTATAGTCTCCAGGTGTATGGTGTATGGTCTCCAGGTGTGTGGTGTATGGTCTCCAGGTGTATGGTGTCTGGTCTCCAGGTGTATGGTGTATGGTCTCCAGGTGTATGGTGTCTGGTCTCCAGGTGTATGGTGTATGGTCTCCAGGTGTACGGTGTCTGGTCTCCAGGTGTATGGTGTCTGGTCTCCAGGTGTATGGTGTATGGTCTCCAGGTGTATGGTGTCTGGTCTCCAGGTGTATGGTGTATGGTCTCCAGGTGTATGGTGTCTGGTCTCCAGGTGTATGGTGTATGGTCTCCAGGTGTGTGGTGTATGGTCTCCAGGTGTATGGTGTCTGGTCTCCAGGTGTATGGTGTATGGTCTCCAGGTGTGTGGTGTATGGTCTCCAGGTGTATGGTGTATGGTCTCCAGGTGTATGGTGTATGGTCTCCAGGTGCCGTCTTCATATATTTGGTTTCATGCTCCGCTGCCAGAGTTTTTAGGCATAAAACACAAACGGGTGTTTCCTGGTTTCCGACGTGTTCACGGTAAACCCAAGGGCGATGTAGCATCGTCATACCTCCTGCTCTTACTAGGTTTATGTTTACTCTCACCTGTTTTCTTTTCCTCTGACGCCTCATCCTTTCTTCTTTTCACTCCTGTCAGAAACTTCTCCACCTCCCCTCCTCCTCCGCCAGCTCTGTGCACCGGTGTTGGTGTAGTACTTCTTCTACTCTACTGGTTGAACAGGCAGCCTGTTTATTAGTGTGATCACTGCTGCCACCTAGTGGCTGGAGGCCCTTTTTTTAATCCTTCAAGCATGAATAAAGACACTAATACTGAAAGTCGCGCCCGCCTCACGCCCCCCCCGACACCCCACCACGCCCTCCCAGGGGGGCGCGCCCCACCATTTGAGAAGCACTGGTCTACCCCATCTTCTTCACTTTCTCTTCACAGCCTACATGCCTGACATCTTTAATCAATTGTCCTGAATATCATACACCTTAAGAGCCATAGGAGTTCAATTTGCTTGCAATTAAGATGAATTGTTTGATATACAGCCGCAGGGACACTTCTCCTGAAAATGGACACACAAGTTGTACCAGTCTTGGAGGACTATACACACAACACAACATATGGTGTCATCAGCAAAACCAATAAAAAGCACATAAAGACCTTTTATATCCTTAACTTTAAATGCTGAACCTCAAGCATTTTTAGGTCTCAACAGTGTATAAAAAAGTAATTAGACACATTTCTCTGCATGAGACAAATGAGTTCAGAGCACAACATGTCTGTGATTAAATGTTTGTTGACGATAAAGAACCTTTCATAAGGACACATGACATCAACTCCCTCCTACATCTATCTTCCTTTACATCTCTCTATTGAACCAATTTCTTTGTGTCTTTTGACCTTTGGCAGAGACAGACAGTCAAATTCTTCATGTGTGGAAAAGCGAATTCCTGCTCCAGTATGGGACGGCTTTATTTTGTCCAGCTCCTGCAGGCTGGTTTCCCTCAGCAGAGGGAGGTCAGTCTACAGTTCAGCTCCTTGTTCAAGCACACATTGGTCTGCAGGTAAAGGGTCGACAACATTCCTCCTCGCTCCAGTGACAATATCCAGATCAGTAGCTAAATTAATGTACATCTCACTTGTACATGAAGTGAAAAGTCTGCGACTGCATGCAAAAAAAAAAAAGTTCAGTCCTCTGAGGGGCTTAGAAATGGTGACATAGCATTTTCTTAATTGCAAAGGCCATCTCTTGCTTAAGTGTAATGACTAGCATTTAGTTTATCTTTGTTATGCAACAGCAATGGGTTGCTTCAATAGAAGTAGCAGGTTCTCATGCTTGGATTAGTGCCAATGACAAATAGAGTGTCCTCAGCTGACTCCAAAGCTGCAGCGGCTTGTCATTTGGATGTCTACCATGTCCTCTATGGACACATGGCTGCACCAAGGGCCAAAGATCTGTTGTTTGCCTCCAGTCTGTGACAGGAATGAGTTATAGAGGACAAAAAGAGGAAAGGGACTGTGAGGCATGGCGTGCAAGTAATCGATCTGTCAATGCAGCAACAGAAATTATTCAACGGAAAGTAGTCGTGCTAAAATATTGCTGCTGCCGCAGTTAAATCTCATGTTAAGACAACGATAGAATTGACAGAATGAGTCAGATAAAACAGACCAGAAGATACTCACAGGCCAGTTCAATTAGTTCAGCTTATTTTCTTATTGAGATTTATGACAAGCTATTGCCATCGAGTTAAATCGAATGAAGGGCAAACCAATGGGATAACGGAGCAAGCAGCATTCACAACATGATAATAGTAACGCTATGTGGATAGCCAATCACTAGCAATAAACATCACTTTTTTAATACATTTGGTTTGGCATTATTAAAAAGCAAAAAACTAAGACATAAAAAAGCTGATATAATCTCCAAGGACATCAAACGATGTGGACAACAGGCTTCAGAAGCTCTCTGGAAGCTTTCGTTCAAAACAAGAAAGGCTTTTGCTCTACATATTGTTTTCTTTGCGTGTCTTCATGTGGTTCTGAGAGTGAAAATTGCATTTCAAAGACATTTAGAGATGAGCTTTATAATCTTTGAAACTTTAAAACCTGACAGTCTGAGGTGTGCAATGGTGCACATGAGATAACTGTGTCACAGATATGCTCCACTTTTCTTCGTGCAAATTGACAAATGTATGCCCTTTTTATTTCATATGCATGTAAAAATGTCAAATTGTGACTTGAAATGAGGTTGAATGAGGTCGGGGAGGCACTTAAGCTCCTTCATAATGACTCTAGTCTGCGGGGGCGACGACACTGCATTTCAATTGAAACAGTCAAGCTTTCTGAGTGTTCAGCTTTGCCCCGTTACACAGGTCAAACTGATTATATTTTTTTATTTAGACATCAAAGGTTTAACCGGGGCTGAATCGTGAGGAAAACCCCTAATGTCCCCAAAAGCAAAAGGATTATTTTTTTCAGGAAGAACAAAGACTTTCCACAGCATACTTTTAATTTCGAACAATAAGTGATATAATTAGTACAGATGAATAAAATCTGGGCGCCAGCTGTGTCTCAGGCTTCAGGACGTCTCTTCAACCTTCTTCATCCATGTCAAAGGCTTAATTGGTCATTTAAAATACCACGAGCTGAGATTGCTTCACCATTGTTGTAATTGTTTCTCATTCTGTTGCAGGTTAGATGGGAGGAAAATATTTTCAAATCTCCACATTTTATTCATCGTAAAACCCAATCAGCCGTGATAGTGGCAGTAACTAGTCAGGAAAGTGAAGTATATTATCTTATTCTACAATCACGTTCCTTAATTCTTATTATTTTCTTCTTGTATGTGATCATAAACACTCTGCAACAGTTGGAAGATTTATGTGCAGTCAGCAATATCTTCCCGGACTTTGGTGGAGAAATCCAGGCTTAAAGTTAATGTTTCAGCCGGTTATGATGAGGGACCTCTGAGCATGTTCTGTTTTTATGTTGATGTTCTGTTCATATCAGTTGTTCTGCACCAAATATGTAACTCACATGTTCTAAACTCTATTTAAACTAGCCATTTCAGACAATATCCTGTACAGATAAAGCCTTTTTTACAAGTACGAGCGTGATACGAGTAAAACTCATCAATATCCGTATTCGTGCTGAAGGAAAATCCTCATTTAGTAGCTGACTGTCTTCCTGCTCTGTGATTGGCCGGTCACACACAGAGCCGCCCTCCCTTCCCTACACAAACACACATCTCCGCAGGCAGCTCACACACATAGAGAGTTACTGTTTCTCTCTTCAGTACTCCTTTCTCATTTCTTCAGCTCGCCTCCATTTCGGTTTGTATGATATTTAATGTTACTTGGTGAAGTTTCGCAATGTACACAGTGCATTTGACAAGACCGAGCTGAAAACGTCTCGTGTCTCGTCGTCACTGCCTCCACTCCAGTGCGTTTCTTTTTTTGTTGTTTTCCCGTCTGCTTGCTCTTAGTGTGGCTGCTGGTGTAAAGTCAGTTGAAAACTTTACTCGTACTGAACGTGGTGCTTTTGAGAAGAATACAGTGAACAAGGCTGACATATTATTTCCTGTTTACCACCACTGGATGTTTACATGAATCACCAGGTTCACACATCATTACAATAAACAGTCTTACAGACCACTGACACACAGACACACACAGAGCTGAACACACAAAGTAGCCTATATTAATATGCTTATTGTATATGGCTGTTCAATAAAAATAAATATATTATAAGTGTTACAAATTAAGCTTTATATACTGTATATAGTATATAGTGTTTTTATATCTAAAACATTGAATCTCAATTCTGAGGCTGTTCTGTAAATAGTTTTCAAATAAACAATAAATAAAGCCATTTCTGATCAATCCATATCAATGTCAGACTTAAAATAATGTACAGCTTAAGCCCCACCCAGTTTTACTTGAACCACGCCCACTTCCAGTTTAGGCCCTGCCCTCTCCAAGTACAGATACAGATAATTTAGATTGTTGAACAGATACAAATACTGGCGTACTCGCTCATCCCTACAATATACAGTATAAATCCTCGTAGGTACAAGAAGTACCACTGATCTTGACATGTAAATTGTGATTGACAGGAGTCAGCTGAGTTAATATGAAATCTAATCAAATCTGTGGAAATTCCCTCAAAGTTTTAATCTAAACTTTATGCTTTTAGTCCAGCGCATTTGGAAATATTCACCAATATCAGTTTAGTGTGTAACTTTGTGAAAACCTCTGTGAACAGAAATACATTATTTTATAGGAAAAACTTTGCACAGTATTAGGATGGAACCTACATTTTGTTAGGCTTGATTTTAACTGATCTGAATTCCTCTTTTCTTTTCTGTCCATATACTCAAATCAAACATCAGTGTTTTTTTCATTTTTACTGGGCTGGTGGTCCTGCAGGAGCTCGCCGCCTCCATCCAGGACATTGATCAGCGGCTGGTCCAGCAATCTTCTACCACCGCACAAATCACTTCTATATCAGATCCCAGCGTCACCCACCCCTCCGGAGGCCTGGGCGACTCTTCCCTTAGCAAGGAGCCCTTTGTTCCCCCACCAGAACCATACGCCGTAGAACTGGGCTGCTGTGATCAGTTCTTGCGAAAGTGCCACCTCGTCTTCGACCTCCAGCCCTCCAAGTAGCCCTTGGATTGGGCCAAGATCGCCTACACCACCAGTCTCCTGCAAAGTGGGTGACAGTGCTCTGGAACCATGACTCCCCGGTAATTCAGACCTGGGCCCACTTTATCAGGGACCTTAAGAAGGCGTTCGACCAACCAGCAAAAAGGAGGGGAGGTGTCACGGCGGCATCAAGATTCGCCCCGAATACATTAAGTCTCTGGATGTGCAGGGACTGTCGTGGCCAACTCGTCTCTGCAACATCGCGTGGCGGGTGGGGACAGTACCTCGACTGGCAGACCGGGGTGGTGGTCCCTCTCTTCAAGAAGGGGGATCGGAGGGTGTGTTCCAACTACAGAGGGATCACACTCCTCAGCCTCCCCAGGAAAGTCTATTCCAGGGTACTGGCAAGGAGGGTCCAGCCGTTAGTGGAACCTCGGATCCAAGTGGAACCATGCGGTTTTTGTCCTGGTCGTGGAACACTGGACCAGCTCTATACCCTCCACCAGGTTCTCCTGATGGTGGAACACTGGACCAGCTCTATACCCTCCACCAGGTTCTCCTGATGGTGGAACACTGGACCAACTCTATACCCTCCACCAGGTTCTCCTGATGGTGGAACACTGGACCAGCTCTATACTCTCCACCAGGTGCTTGAGGGCTCATAGGAATTTCCCCAATGAGTCCACATGTGTTTTGTGGATCTGGAGAAAGCGTTCGACTGCGTCCCCCGAGATGTCCTGTGGGGGGTGCTCCGGGAGTACGGAGTCCGGGGCCCTTTGTTAAGGGCTGTTTGGTCCTTGTACACCCAGAGCAGGAGTTTGGTTCGCATTGCCGGAAGGAATTCGGACCTGTTCCCTGTGCACGTTGGCCTCCAGCAGGGCTGTCCTCTGTCACCAGTTCTGTTCATCACCTACATGGACAGAATCTCTAGGCACAGCCGGGGGCCGGAGGGGGTCCAGTTTGGGGACCACAGGATCTTGTCTCTGCTTTTTACAGATGATGTGGTTCTGCTGGCTCCATCGAACCAGGACCTACAGCACCACCTTCGCAGCAGAGTGTGAAGCAACCGGAATGAGGATCATCACCTCAAAATCTGAGGCCATGGTTCTCGACCGGAAAAAGGTGTCTTGCCCCCTCCAGGTCGGTGGAGTGCCCTTGTCACAGGTGGAGGAGTTCAAGTATCTTGGGGTCTTGTTCATGAGTGGGGAAAGATGGAGCGTGAGATCGACAGGTGGATCGGTGCAGCGTCTGCAGTTATGCAGACGTTGTATCGGTCCGTCGTGCTGAAGAAGGAGCTGAGCCAAAAAGCGAAGCTCTCGATTTACCGGTCGATCTTCGTTCCTCCCCTCACCTATGGTCATGAACTATGGGTCATGACCGAAAGAACGAGATCCCAGATACAAACGGCTGAAATGAGCTTCCTCCGTAGGGTGGCTGGGCGTACCCTTAGAGATAGGGTGAGGAGCTCAGTCACCCTTAGAGATAGGGTGAGGAGCTCAGTCACCCTTAGAGATAGGGTGAGGAGCTCAGTCACCCTTAGAGATAGGGTGAGGAGCTCAGTCACCCTTAGAGATAGGGGGAGGGGCTCAGTCACCAGGGAGGAGCTCAGAGCAGAGCCGCTGCTCCTCCACATTGAGGAGCCGGACGCCTCCCCAGGTAGTTGTTCCGGGCATGTTCCTCCTTTAGGAGGCCTCGGGGCAGACCTCGGACACAGAAGGGTCTCTCGGCTGGCCTGGGAACGCCTTGGGGTCCCACCAGAGGAGCTGGAAGAAGTGTCTGGGGCGAGGGAAGTCTAGACATCCCTGCTTAGACTGCTGCCCCCACGACCTGGCCCCGGATAAGCAGCGGACAATGCATGGATGGATGGATGAATGGGAGCTTTTTGAAAGTCCTGATGCAATCTCAAAGACTCTTCAGAGAAACCTGACTCACTGTGCTGACCGTGGAGCTCAGATGAGAACAAAACTGCTCTCTGTGACAAGAGCTGACTTGCTGTGTTCAATAACAACTGTGACCTAGAAAATTCAACAACACCTCCAAAAATATTTATGATTTGGTCCGTGATTATGGCCCACATTGTATTTCATGCTAATGAAGCTGCACATCTGAACTCCATTGAGCAGAGGGTCTGTTAACCACATGTCTTCTTTGCAAATGCAGATTATGGATACAAATATTCATTCAGCCAATTGGTGCGACAAAGCGAGGGATCACAGAGCATAACATTTTTTTTTTTAACAATGGTCCTGTGAGGATCCACACCTCGCTCCAGCACCAGATCCTCCCTCACTGACACTCCTGCAGGTAATTGACTAATTCATTGCTCCCACCTCTTAACCCCTGTCCATCGAGTCCATATCCGGCTCCCGTTCTCCGGCTCCGGCTCCGGCTCCTCCTGATCTGGCTGTTGTTCCCTCGGAATATCATGAGCTGGCGCCAGCCTTCAGCAAGGACCTCGCTTGGACTCTCCCTCCTCACCGGCCCTATGACTGCTCCATCGACCTGCTTCCTGGGGCTCCGCTGCTCAACTGACCTCCACCAAGGTTCCGTTCCGGTGGTCCGAGGAAGCAGCTGCAGCGTTCGCCCGGCTGAAGACCCTCTTCACCAGCGGCCTGGTTCTACTCCATCCTGACCCCTCTCGGCAGTTCGTGATTGAAGTAAACGCCTCCGACACCGGGGTGGGAGCGTTGCTCTCCCAACGTCATCCTGGCTCCCACAAGCTCCACCCATGTGCCTACTTCTCCTGCAGCCTCTCTCCGGCCGAGAGAAACTATGACGTCGGGAACCGGGAACTGCTGGCGGTGGTGTGGGCTCTGTAAGAGTGGAGACACTGGTTGGAGGGCGCTACAGTCCTATTCATCATCTGGACGGACCATAAAAACCTGGAGTATCTTTGCTCGGCCCAGAGGCTCAACCCCCGTCAGGCGCGCTGGTCACTCTTCCTCAGTAGATTCAATTACACTCTGTCCTTCCGACCTGGATCCTGGAACATCAAACCCGATGCCCTGTCTCGGCTCCACTGCTCCCCTTCCTCCTGAGTCACCAGACCTCATCATCCTGCCGTCCTGCATCCTGGGTGCCGCCGCCTGGGACATCGAAGCGACTGTCCGGGAGGCTCAGGGGGCAGACCCGGATCCTGGCACCGGACCGCATCTATATTCCGGACTCCATGCACTCCCAGGTTCTTCAGTGGGGGCACACTCCAAACTCACCTGCTACCCTGGAGCCGGCCGCACCCTCTCCTTCCTGCAGCAACGTTTCTGGTGGCCTGGCCTGGCCTGAGAGGTCCGGGAGTTCATTGCAGCATGTTCCACCTGTGCCCGCAGTAAGTCCTCCCATCAACCTCCGTCAGCCAATTCCCGGCCGACCCTGGTCCCACATTGCCGTGGACTTCATCACCGGGCTCCCGCCTTCTGACGGGAAACACCAGCATCCTGACCATAGTGGACCGTTTTTCGAAGTCCGTCCACTCCGTCCCTCTCCGGAAGTTGCCAACGGCCCGGGAGACGGCTGACCTCCTGGTTCTCCATGTGTTCAGGCTCCACGGAATACCCATGGATGTTGTGTCCGACCGGGGACCTCAATTCGCCTCCCGGGTGTGACAGGTGTTCTGCTCGGCCCTGGGGGCAACAACCAGCCTCTCCTCTGGTTATCATCCCCAGACCAACGGCCAGATGGAGCAGGTGAACCAGAACCTCGAGGCGGCTCTCCGGTGCATGGCTGCGCAGCTTCCTTCATCCTGGAGCTCCCACCTTCCATGGATTGAATACGCCCACAACTCCCTCACCTGCTCAGCCACTGGAATGTCGCCGTTCATGGTTCTCAGCCTCCCCTGTTCCCAGATCAGGAGCTCGACGTGGCTGTCCCCGCGGTCAAGGATCACTTACGCTGGGTCCGGGAGGTATGGAGGTCGGCCAGGGCAGCGCTCTCCAGATCCGTGGAGTCCAACAAACGACTCGCAGACCGTCACCACACTCCTGCTCCAGACTACAGACCCCGGCAGATGGTATGGTTGTCCTCCCGAGACCTTCCCCTCCAGGTCGAGTCGCCGAAGCTGGCTCCCCACTACATCGGTCCATTCCCGGTTGCCAAGGTGATCAACCCTACGGCTGTCAACCCTACGGCTGTCCATGATCCTCGCGGGTGTTTGGGGGTCAGCAGGAGGACACAAGGGGCTGGAGGAGACGGGTTTGAGGAGAGAAACATGAAACGTAGGGTGCACCTTGAGGGAGTCAGGGAGCCGGAGGTGGACAGCCGTAGGGTTGCCAAGGTGATCAACCCTACGGCTGTCCACCTCCGGCTCCCTGACTCCCTCAAGGTGCACCCTACGTTTCATGTTTCTCTCCTCAAACCCGTCTCCTCCAGCCCCTTGTGTCCTCCTGCTGACCCCCAAACACCCGCGAGGATCATGGACGACCATCCTGCCTTCACCGTGTCCAAGATCCTGGATGTGCGGCCCCGGGGTAGGGGTTTCCAATATCTGGTGGACTGGGAGGGGTATGGTCCGGAGGAGCGGTCCTGGCTTCCCCGTCGGCTCATCCTGGACGAGACGCTTATCTCGGACTTCTACGCCGAGCAGCCGGACAAGCTGGGTAGGCCGCCAGGTGGCGACCGTTGAGGGGGGGTACTTGTCAATTTATCAGTGTTCAGTCTGGGCTAAGAGGAAAGATGTTGTTTTAAAAAAAAAGACGAGGTGAGTTTGAAATTTGGCACCTACAGTTTCATCACCGATGACTTTTTGTCTTTTTTCTCTTGTGCTTATCAAAAAAAATGTATTTCGTTGATTACTCTAAGAAGAGACTGGATCTATCAAATCTGGTCCGACCTTATGGTGAAAATACCTGCCGATGTAGAAAACTGCAGCAGCTGCTATTTTCCACATTGCAATCCAATGAAAGCACTTGTGATGGTACATACACCACCAAGGTGGAATGTATGTTGTACATCTAGAATGAGTGCTTTTTTGCCCTGCTCTCTGGGTTAATGGTTTGAGGAGGGGAGGATGATGAGGGACTGGAGTCATGAAGGAAAGCGACAGGGACCAAACCGACTAACTGCTGAGTTCCTCGGGGCCACTCATTTTCCTTTGTGATGGCAAATCAAAAGGCATTGATGTCCCTGTGGGCATATGTGGGCCCTGAATTCAACCACCTGATACAGCGCGAGTCAGTACCAGCTGCCCAGAGTGACAGTCAGACTCCTCTCCACCATACCTGTCTGTCGGAGCAGCTGTGACCCCGGCCACAGTCGGCCAATTACAGGCAGAGCTTCAGCCCACAGCAAAGCCTCTGTCCACAAACTATAAACACAGATACAGTGGGAGCAAAGAGAAGCTGACAGGCACATACATCCCCGAGCCATTTTCCACCACAGCAACACATTGTTAACTTTCCTAGTTTCCTCTCAACTGTTTTGTTGGTTTTACAGGTATACCAAAAGTGATTGGGAAGGTATTAGGACACTGTTTGAATGTGTTGCTACAATTCATTTTCCCTTAAAGGTATCCTGTAAAAGTTCAGTCCTGGCTTGTAATTTCAAGGTGAGCATTTTCATGTGTAAAAGAGAAAACAAACCTAATATTGCAAAATTACAGCGGCTATCCATAAATTACGTTTGCCTTCATGAATATGTAATATTGTGCAAATTAAGCAGATTATATAAATTACTCAGAGACATTTTGCTCATGTGATTTGCAATCTGAAAATATTTGTGTTATCCATGATTGCCTTTGTTTTCAATGTGATCGAAAAGAAAGTGCAAATTGTCTCAGCCATTCGCAGCAATGCTACTTCATTGGCGAGAGGCTTTTACAGAGCGGGCTCCCATGTGATTTTTTATATTTCTAGCAATCTTTTTTCTGAGTCTCTTCAGGTGTTCTTATATCAAAATTCTTCATAGAGCTTTGGCTTTGTGACAAATCATCTTCTATATTGCATTTTCTCTTCTTTATCTTTCCTTCTACCATTTTCTATAAGGATTCAATATGTGTGATAACTTCCTAGAACATGTCCGACTCCATGGTATTACAATTGATTTCGTGCTTGTGAAGGCTCAGTAGTAAATTCAATCTCTTCATGGTGAAGTCAAACAATAAAATATGTTCCAGTTTCCAGCAGGGTCTGTTATATGTGAATACTCATTTTATTTTTAGTTGATCACCATCAGCCATCTTTTAAACACAAGTCTGATGGCAGCATAATATAGAGCAGCTTTTAAATCTATTATCAAACATATTGTTAAAATAATCATCCCTCCGAGAAAAAATAATTATATCTCGACCCACATCTTGATATCGATGTAATCGATGAATATAGCGATTCATCCAAAGGCTGTTCAGCTCACACAAAATCATAATTGCACACCAATGATGAGCCATCCAAATGTAAAGGACTTGCCTTGAGATGGGCAGCTATGATAGAGGCCTTACACTCTATCCAGTGAAAGTGATTTCTGATTCTTGATGTACATTTAGAGAAAACAGACTCAGCTGCAGGATTCAAGCCACAGAGTCTGTAATTTCAGGTAAATCCTCCTCATATTCCAGTCCCTGGTTCAAATCTCTTGAAAGGAAAAATTCTTAAATATATGTTTCTTTTCATCATCTCATGAGTTACAATTAGTAGCTGCATCAATCAAGTGGTACATTAATTTCAAATGATTGCATATTGAGCCTAATCAGTCTTGGTTCAACATCACCGACCAGTTTGGTCCCATCAAAGAGCACGACTATCACGTCAGGGTGACAAGTACCTAGGAGCAGGATGAGATTCATTTGGATCATCAACAGGATGAGATTCATTTTTCTCTACTCACAGGTTTTTTTGTGATCAGATTACCAAGGAGTTCTGAAAGTTCTGTTGGTACAGCACCATCAGTCAACTACTGTTACACTCACCATATGCCATGTAATAGTTAAGCTTGGTTTGTGGGTGGGTTTATTTTCCCTCCTGCACTTTTCTTTTGTGGCTCGTGTTGTGTCTCTGGAACTGGCCAATGTTGGTCAGCAACTGGCCTTCTAAAAGGACTGCTACAACATGGAAGAGAGGCTTGTCTTTAGTTTGTCGGGCATTGTGTGGAACGCTGATCTCTCTGACATCTTCCCCGAGTCGTTTGTAGGTTTGTGGTGTGAGTTGAGGACTTAGGTAAGTTGGGGTAACCTGTACACTTTTTACTCATGTCGGTATTCTGTTGTTAAAAACATTAGGTTGTTGGGTTGGTGCCACCATTGTATTTACTTTGATTTAACCACTGTTCTTGGACAAACCAGCCAGGCTTTTTGTTTTGAGTTTTGTTTGATTTAGGGATAGCAAGGCCTGCTTTTATTGTATTTATAATTTTTTTTGGCACAACCCCCAGTCCCACAACTCCTCCACAGCCATATAGTCTTGGTTTAGAATTATTAATAAATAACTATTGTAGGGATTTCTTGCCTCATAAGGATCACTATTTATTTTGTGGTTGGCTATCAATGATTAATAATTATCAAAGATAGTTATTAATAATGTTATTGAAATGTAATCTGATGTGTATCAGAACCTCGGAGCTCCACCTGTCTAAACAGGAAATGATAGCCAATTCAGTTCTATCAGTCTCATAAGATTTACTAAACAGTTCATCAGGAATTTGAATTATGAGTTAAATTAATTACGATTACTAGAATTAACTATGAAGCTTGAAGGATTTTGGAGTTCTTGACACAGAAGAGTCGACATTTCATTCACCTTTGTGCTCATTAATAACACAGCAAGTATGATTCCAAACATTATATTTATTTACAATGAAAACATATAAACGAGAGGTGGAGGGAGTGTGTGAGACATGTGATGGAACTACAAAACAAGATGGCGGATCACAAGAAACTCCATTCCAATGTTTGTTATCAGAGAGCAGGAAGTCTGTCCTGGGTCTCCACCATGTGCTGGAGAACAATGGAACATGAAGCTAGTCTTTAGCATCTGCTTCCTGTGTGTCTCTGCTAAAGGACCATTTCTAGAATGACTTGATGTGAATGAGACTTGTTTTGTAAAACGTCAGGAGTCGTCAGATGGTGTTCAGTTACTGTGTGATGTTGTCTTTGATGTGATATGTGTAGGATTGTGAGTTAGCTAGTTAGTAAAGCAAAGATTAGCATGCAGACCCTGTGTCTGTGGCAGAGCTAACGTTGGTTTACAGGTTGATCACTGCTCCTAATATCATTCTCTATAGAACTCAATCACTGTAACAGAATCAACACATCTTCATAAAGTTAAACAGTTCTATCATAGCATCAGGTTTAACTAATCTCAGGTAAAGCCCAGTTGTTGTTCCCACTTTCTTGAAGGAGTTCAGTTGTTGTCCTGCTGGAGGGAAGCTGGTGTCTTCTCCTGTAGTTAGCACCTCCTGCTAACTGTGGTTGCTGGTTCTGCAGGCTGAGGAGGAGAAGATGAAGTTGATGTTTCAGGAGTCCTTCTTTGCAGCTCCTGGTTGTTCCTTTTGTTCAGACTGAGGAGCTGGTCGCTCAGGTCTGTGATGGTTTTCCTGCTGGTTGAGGAAAACGCAAAGAAGTTCTGTGAGGCGTCGTTTCCCTGGTCCGTCCTGGAGGAACTGCTTGGTTTTCCTGGTTGATGGGAGATCAGACTCTGGGTGCTGGTCTCTGGATCAGGGGAAGGTCTGACCCTCGTGGTGGGTCAGCAGAGGAGTGGAGGAGTGAAGGCCCCTGGTTGCAGGCCTCTGGTGTTAGCTGTATGCTAACACTGGGTGAGTTGAGCTGCTGGGAAGCAGCTCTTCCCACCGTGTTCACAGGAGAAAGCTCGCTGCCAGACTCAGTCCTTGAAGACTGCTTTTGCAGGCTTTTGTTGAAAGGTTGTGGATTCGAAGGTGTCAAATCCTGAGAGCTTCAACCAGTCAGTGATTGGCTGAGTGCATGGGGGAAGCGTCTTTTCAGCAGAAAGTGGAGGGAAGATCTGTAGTGGCAAAAGCCTCCGACTCTGTGTGTGTGTGTGTGAGCTGATTGATAGGATGTCAGACTTCCTCCTCCTCCTGTCCTGATGTGGAGCCCTCTGATTGGAGGATGACTGCTGATTGGCTCAGCTCCGCCAACCAGTTGAGGCCATTTAAACAGCTCCAGCAGACTCCTCAAGGCAGCTGATGCAGGAGGTGTGTGTTTGAATTGCTGTGAAATCGTTTGACCTCGGCTCCACTCTAACCTTCTGATATCAGTGTGTGGGTTCAACACTGGTCAACAGGACTCATCGTCCAACAGTTTGGTGACGGCACCAACTGTTTCATTTTGTATTAGTGGTTTTGTTTTTCCATTTTGCTGCTCTTTTGTTTATTCAATTTGTTAGTTGAACTTTAGTTCAAGGCCTTCTGGTGAAGAAGCTGCCTGTTTTTTGTTCACTGCCTTTGTTATATTGGCTCAAACATTGTTTAGTTGTTGGACATTACCTGTACAATACCCTCTGTATTATTTTGTCTTTGGGGTTCTGTTTGATTATTGTACTCCCGAGAACTACCAATAAAACCCTTACTTCACCCAAACATACCTGGTTATTGTTACTGCCTACATCTTTCTCTTAGCAGAGCCGGGTTGTTATGATGTGATAAGATACGACGGTGGTGGCGCCAGGCGGAATCCTGTACACACTTTGCATACAATTTTTTTGAAGGTATAAAAAAAAAATCTATATTTTAAAGTGGGATCTACATGTTGCTGGCTCAAACGCATCAAATTCTCACGTCCAGTTCACGCTCTGGCTGCTGTCCAGGCTGCTGAACTCGGTGACAGTAACTTTCTTATTGTGAGCAGCAGCGTCCAGCTCCTGCTGAATCTCCTCCTCTCACTGAGACGTGTCTGCACCTCATTAAAAGACCGTTTCAAAAAGACGTTTCAATAAACCCAGTTAACAAAAACCAGTGTGTGCAAAGAGGCATATGTAAACAACAGGATGGTTTACGGCCGTTGAAATATTGTCGGCAAGTCCAGAGTGGCCAGTTGGCAGATGACTGAGTTGTCGCTCCTCCTCACAGAAGGGGGTTTAGGGGGTCTGTGCATACTATGGATTTGAATCCTGGTGGCACCACTGCGATATGACGCAAAGTGGTTTTTCTATCTATCCATGTTGGGTCAAATACTACAGAACTGTTTCTGAGGTCAGGACTACTCAAATTGAAGGACTTGGTTTCTTTACAAACTTTATTAGTTGTTCACAAGGCAAAACACTGCCTGTTACCGCATGGACTGCAAGCGCTTTTTACAGTAAACAGTGAGACAAGCAGAAGAAATAATGACTTTAAACAACCTTTCGCAGGAAAAACCCTTAAACAAATGTGTGTTTCAGTATCTGGTGTGATACAGTGGAACTCTCTAGAAAATGATCTAAAATGTTGTTCAAATATTCTTCAATTTAAATATAAGTATAAACAGAGGACACTTAACTTGTACAGAGACGAATGTGAAAAACGTTAAAATTTACAACAATAATGATGATGATGACGGTGGTGATGTGGTGGTGCGGCGGTGGTGATGGGGGCGGTGGTGTATGTGTATGTATGTGTATATGTAATTGTTGTTTTTTTGTTGTTGCTTTTTTTTACATCGGTTAGGCCATCTAGTTTGTACGTTTTTCTTCAAGAATGGGGTTGGAGTTTATAAGATTTTTTTTCTTCATCCAACTCCTGTTCTTCTTTTCATGGAATGTATTGTTTGTTTGTTTTTTGTTGGATTGTTGCTTTATTTTAGGTTGCATTACCTTGAAAAAAGAATAAATAAAATGAAATGAAATGAAAAAATCATATTTGAGAGATTTTTCCATGGACCATTTTGGATTTTCTTTTATAATTTATGTGAAAAATGTTTTGGGTGTAACCCAAAAACAAACACATTTTCTGAGCTGTTTGTGCATGACTGTAAAGGAAGGTTTAAGAACAATTGCTGCAAAAAAAAAATGGTCCAAAGTTCTGCATGAAACTGTTTAAAGAATTTTTTTTCATACTATTTAAAAGAGTTACCACACATTGTTATTTTGCTTAAACAAAAAAGGCATGAAAAATCAAATATGTGGTCTGTAGCGTCATACTAAACTACAGCAAATGCATCATTACATGATTGATACAAAAAAAGTAAGTCACGGTGAAGCACAATTCATTGGTTCCATATCAACCTCTCAGCATCTCTTTTTTGCAAAGCTCAACCAGTTTCATAACCTTAATCTCACACCAGGAATAATGGCTTGAAATGTACACACTAACCGTGGGGGTCATCAGTATTATTTACGTAAAACAGTGAGAAATGTGGGCAGCTTGAAGGTTTAGTGCTTTGCTCTCTTGCCTTAGAGGCTGAAAACCCAAGTCTGTGCAGGGTTGACAGGTTCTCCCTGTGTGGACTTAGATTTCCACTGGGTAAGTGGAGTGTGTGGCATTGTCACACAATTTAAAGAGACATGCTTGTTATCTTAGTTTCTGACTGTATTTACCTCTGACGGGTGTGTGAGACATTGCGCTAGAACTGTGACGCCAAACTGCCCCAAGTCAACCGGGATATTCCAGAACCTACAGACCTCAACATGATCGACTGGGCACAAATGATGGGTGCACTAAGGTCCAACATTGCTACTGAACAGGGCTCTGCTGGTTTCACTTGGAAAGAATCTCTGCTCTAGTTTTTAGCGTTGACACTGTTGGCGTTCTCTGTTAACATATGACAGACATTAATGTGTAAGTACCTCTTCAGGCAAAAGCCTATGAAACTAACCCGAACCCTTCAGATATTAACCCAGATAAACAAAGACTAGAAATACTTTTCAAAACTGTGTATGTGGGGGGGGGGGGGGGGGGGGGGGGCACTTACTTGAAAAACTCCATGAAGGAAAATCCGTATCCATGTTGCTCTGCAATTCCAGCACAAACAACATTGGCTGACGCTCCTATCAGTGTACCATTTCCTGAACAGACAGGGGAGTTGGGAAGTTGTGAGTTATTCTTTTTTTCTAATTTCAGTTAAATCTTCATGGCTAAGCTCATGTGACATATCCAATATCTGAGTTACATTTCACCGCCATTTTAGGTGAAAAATATACATACATACTTCAAAAAAATCATTGGGATTCTGAATCTGAAGTTGATATTTTAAAATCTCTAATCACTTACAAGATACAAGCATTTAAATGTGACAACTTCAAATGGACCACAAATCTGTGTGTGTAAATTCTACAAATGTTAACTTGGTAGTATATGTTAAAGGTTTTACCAAGACACCTAGATGACATCTTTATGGTATATCTTTCATGGTATTTTGTGTTTCAAAGAGAATTAAATCAAACGGGTGTAACCTCAGCTCGCCCACACTGGGCTCCTACATGTAGGTCAGAGAAAATTGCAAAAACTGACTGGAATCAGTTGTTTTAACTGATTTTACATTGTCCGATCAGCTCCCAGACAAAACATAACCACGGTCTTCAGTGCTCAACTGGCCGCAGGTTGATTACAATAAAATATGTCGACACATGTCCACATTTGTGTCACGGGGTAAAAGAATGCTGGCATGAATCTCATTGTTAAAAAAAAAACATAAATATGGCTTAATCGAGGTTACTTTGCTGCAGTTCTTCAGAGGAAGGGGTAGTCCCTGTAGGGATACCAGTGTCTGGTGAAATCCCAACACCGTTATTAAACCTGCAGGATTTTCTTTCACACATTGGCAATGAAATGTAACTCAGATCTGTCATGTGAGCACAGTTATATGTGACTTACAATTACTGAACATTTCTACACTGCTTCAGTAACAAAAGCATGTAGCATCATTTCGGTATTCTCTTGGTGTCCTCTGTCCTCTAATTCAATACTGCTCTCATCTCAAAGGTGTCAGCGTGGCGATGGAGCCGGGCGGCAGCAACATCACACTGCAGATCAATGGAGGCCCGTCACAGATCAGTTGATTAAACTGAAACACTACGACAGCTCTCTGACTCGCTTTCCATTTGTGTCCTTCCCACCCAAACAGAGTGGTATTCTGCTGAGAGGCCGGCTGCCCGGGTGCAGCAGAGCCTAAATCGGGAGGACCTCAAGACTGCGTTCAACAAATAGCACAGCCTTGCCTCCCCACTGAGTGACGCAGCTGTATAAAGTGTGGCTGTCACTTGAAGCATATGTTGTCTCTGTCCGGCTGAAGCCATCAATAGAGATCCACAAATGAGGATGTGCTATGAAGTCCCTGGTGTAGCGTGTCATCCACTTGAACCAAACGGTCTTATTTATTATATTTCTGATAGACGGTGAACGGGCAGAGACTTACCACCAAGACACGCTCCCATGGCCAGAGCAAAGATGAGAGGTTTCACTGGCAGGTTCACATCAGCATCCTGACTCAGGTTGATGAGAACTGGAATCTGCGAGCACCAGAGAGGAAGTTTACAAATACATTCAGTCGTTAAAATCCTCATAAAGTATTGGTCTGTCGGTCGGCAGATCGTGTGTTGTGCCACATCCCAACGTTTACTGAAGATCCTCAACATTTTTCTCATGAATGTTCTCCCAATGCCAAAGATTAAAGCTTTAAATACTGATTTGTGAACAGCACATAGGACATAGGACATATTTAATATAATTGATGATTTTTTAATGTGACATGGACAGCCATGTCACATCATAAAATCGCTGATTAGTGAACACAAAAATTGACAAGACACATCTGAAATATCCTGTTGCTTCAAAATAAAGTAAATGAAGTTCATACCATTGACTTTACCTTTTATTTGTAATAAAATATATATTAAAAAAACACTGAATGAAATGCTTGGTCAAAACACAAAAAAACCATTTCATTGGCTTGATAACCATCGGTGGAGTGTCCTTGTCCAAGTGGAGGAGTTCAAGTATCTTGGGGTCTTGTTCACGAGTGGGGGAAAGATGGAGCGTGAGATCGACAGGATGATCGGTGCAGTGTCTGCAGTTATGTGGTCGTTGTATCGGTCCGTCGTGGTGAAGAAGGAGCTGAGCCAAAAAGCGAAGCTCTCGATTTACCGGTCGATCTTCGTTCCTCCCCTCACCTATGGTCATGAACTATGGGTCATGACCGAAAGAACCAGATCCCGGATACAAGCAGCTGAAATGAGCTTCCTCTGTAGGGTGGCTGGGCGTACCCTTAGAGATAGGGTGAGGAGCTCAGTCACCTTAGAGATAGGGTGAGGAGCTCAGTCACCTTAGAGATAGGGTGAGGAGATCAGTCACCCTTAGAGATAGGGGGAGGAGCTCAGTCACCCTTAGAGATAGGGGGAGGAGCTCAGTCACCCTTAGAGATAGAGTGAGGAGCTCAGTCACCCTTAGAGATAGGGGGAGGAGCTCAGTCACTCTTAGAGATAGGGTGAGGAGCTCAGTCACTCTTAGAGATAGGGTGAGGAGCTCAGTCACCCTTAGAGATAGGGTGAGGAGCTCAGTCACCCTTTGAGATAGGGTGAGGAGCTCAGTCACTCTTAGAGATAGGGTGAGGAGCTCAGTCACCCTTAGAGATAGGGCGAGGAGCTCAGTCACCCTTAGAGATAGGGGGAGGAGCTCAGTCACCCTTAGAGATAGAGTGAGGAGCTCAGTCACCCTTACAGATAGGGTGAGGAGCTCAGTCACCCTTAGAGATAGGGGGAGGAGCTCAGTCACCCTTAGAGATAGGGGGAGGAGCTCAGTCACCCTTAGAGATAGGGTGAGGAGCTCAGTCACCCTTAGAGATAGGGGGAGGAGCTCAGTCACCCTTAGAGATAGAGTGAGGAGCTCAGTCACCCTTAGAGATAGGGGAGGAGCTCAGTCACTCTTAGAGATAGGGGAGGAGCTCAGTCACCCTTACAGATAGGGTGAGGAGCTCAGTCACCCTTAGAGATAGGGGGAGGAGCTCAGTCACCCTTAGAGATAGGGCGAGGAGCTCAGTCACCAGGGAGGAGCTCGGAGTAGAGCCACTGCTCCTCCACATCGAGAGGAGCCAGATGAGGAGGCTCGGGCATCTATTTCAGACGCCCCCCAGACGCCTCCCTGGGGAGGTGTTCCATCATGTCCCTCCAGTAGGAGGCCTTGTGGCAGACCTAGGACACCTGGAGGGACTATGTCTCTCTATGGCCTGGGAACACCTTGGGGTGCCGGAGGAGCTGGAGGAAGAGTCTGGGGTGAGGGAAGTCTGGGCAACTCTGCTCGGACTGCTGCCTCCGTGACCCGGCCTGGATAAGTGGTGGACAATGGATGGATGGATGGATGGATGGATGGATGGATGATAACCATGTAACTGGCCACCGATGATGAGAATGTCTAATGCCAATAAAGCCAGAACACCTGGATTCAGAGCTACACTTCTGTTGATGTGTCTCAGCCAGTGTTGCCAGATTGGGCGGTTTTCCACCCACTTGGGCTATTTTTGTTTACGTCCGGCGGGGAACAAATACATTGGGCTGGTGATTAAACGTGGGGCTGCTTTTGTACAAATTTGTCTGCCAACTGATTCATCCATGTATTAACCAGCTGACCTGGCTTCCAGTGACTGTAAATAGTTCAAGTTCTCAAGAGAGGCTTTAATTTTGACAAACACACCTAACAGGAAATTCAAGGCAGGAAGATACTTCACATGACACCTTCTTCACTCCTGGTTGCCCACCCACAACTAATAAACCAAACTAAATGAGATCAACTAATGAACTACATTTACTGAGGAACAAAAAAACCACACAGCACAACAGTACACACACTACAAACCTAATATAACCTCTAGAGCACGATGAGCAGAACTCCTGTCATGCACTGCAGTGACCAGCTCCGTGATTCTTACAACTTTTCTATCACATGAGCTTATTTGCACTGGGACTGGTTCTGGTCACTGTGGCTCACTTATTCTATGGCATTTGCTCGTTGAATTAAAAACTCAATCAGCTGCTGTGCGGCCAGGTTGTTGTGCATCTTTCAGCACTACAGGTGGAGAGAGAGAGAGAGAGAGAGAGAGAGAGGGAGAGAGAGAGAGAGAGAGAGACGTTCTGTATGTGCGTAATTTAGTTTTGTTTTAAATTGTTTTGCATGTAGCCTCATCATTTGTGATGTAAATAACGACATATATGAGGCCTACATGGCGTAAAAGTGCTCATTTTTATGTGCAGTTGGCATTATTACTAATCAGGACTTGGCGCGAGGATGCCAGAGGTTCATTTTGCAATTTGTGTAGCCTATGGTTGATTTGCTGTTGTTTTTTTTTCATTTATTTCTTGTCGGTTGCAATTTGCAAAAAACTCATTTACCTATCATTTATATGTGGCTATGTGATGCAGATATGAAGCTCTGGATGTGTTTTCTTGGGCATGTGTTGTGATTTTGTGGGTTTATACAGGTGTCTGGCAACTTTGTGGTTTGGGCTGATTTTTTTTTTTTTTTAGGGCTGATTGGGCTGACCTTTATTGGACGGGTTCTAAGATGTGATTGGGCTGGAAACTGTCAATCTGATCCGACAACACTGGTCCCAGAATTTACATCCTTCCCATATCTGAGCCGCAGCTCCGACGCCACTCTCAAACAGTAAACCTCATGCAACCACCATCTTTTAGCACATCACGTCCCATGTTTAATGCTTCTGGATCAGGCAGCTGGTTTCGACTGTACATCAATCTATGTGAACAAATGCAGACATCACAGAGCACCACTGGAACGTGTTCTAAAACACAATGTTGGGCTCTGTGCATCCATAGTTCACTCATCCTCAGGAAGAAGGGGGTGGGGTGAACCACGTTTCTTTGAGGACAAAGAGAGTGCATGGTCAACCCTGGAACATTCGCCATTGATCACGTGGGCCCCACCAGGGGGCCCCCGGCCACACTGTCTCCAAGCTACAGCACTGCTCCTCAGTGCCAGGGGGATCCAAAGCCTCCATCATCAGCCAGAGCACCCGCCCCGGAAGCTCTGGGGCGAACCCCACCCTGACTGGCTCAGGCCATTCCGAGCACCGCAGCAGGCAGGACCAGGACGCACAGGGATAGAAAGTCGCACCGGGAAATAACAAACGCTCTTCAAGACAGTTGTGCGTCAGGCCAGTCACAGAGCTGCACATGGGGATGCAGAGAGGCGCGTGGCAACGCATGCGGACCAGGCTGGACCTTTCTAACCTCGCTGGATGAGCAGAAAACCTTACAGTTACTCTTTTCTTTTTTTTTCTTTTTTTTTCTCCTCTCCAACGGACCACATCGCTCCTGCTGCCTCAACTGCAACCCAACTTCTTCACTCTCCTGCCGTGCAGCTCACCGGGACTCCCAACCTGAGGCTTACTTCTGCAGCTGAGAGCAAAGCCTCTGGATTTCAGAGCGCTGAAGTCCGGTCCAGGGAAAGGCGCTGTCATGCTACCATTGTCCACGCGAGTACGCTGGTTTCCGCTCATGTCCGTGGGACGCACACGTTTGTTGTCATGCTCTACTCGGGTTCACGTCCGTGCGCGTTCTATAATGTAATCCTGAAAATAGCTCCACTTCTGCTGCACGGCGTTCTCCACTTTTCCTAAAGTCCTTTATCTTTCACTTCAGGAGTTTTGAGCTGTGTGGCTATCTTCTTTGGCTTTTAAATTGTGATTGTTCAGACGGGAAGACGGAGGAGCTCCTCGCACAAGCTCCAGCGCATGTGCAGTCGATGTGTACAGTCGCGTACAGGACGCGTGGTCAAAACATTTGGGTTGCACCCGGACCGCCGCCACGGGGTCGTAGTGGAGAATTGCGTCCAGGGGCAGATGACGATTCTGACGTCACAAAGTACGCGCGTACCAGACCGGACATTGGTAGCATGACAGCGCCTTAACACTGACAAGTTACTGCGGCCACACCCACAGCACCGCACCATGAACGGGGCTGAACAACTCCAAGCCACGAACAGTAGGCAAGCTTTTGTCTGGGCAGCAATGTAAGATTAGCTTGAAGTAATACATGCAATGTGTTTATTTTCTGTGTTTTTCTGATAAAGCGGTATCTGTTTGTGAAACTCTCTTTCACTAACCTGACCTTGCGAACACACCGGCCGTCCACTTGTGGTATCTAATCTCAGTTAGATAAACACACACATAAGCCCGGTTTTTGTGCGGGGACGGAACGGAGCGGTATCCGCAGATATGTGACGTTACAGTCATCTCAGCTTGGCTGCAGATCTAGATCTTATGAATCCTCTGTTGTTGTTTACATCTTCCACTTTGCACTTGTTGTTTAGTTAACTGTGATTTTTTTCCAGCCACAGAGCTGCAGCAGCAACTTCCTTGTTGGTTCTGAGAGAGCGAACGCTCCAGCAACATGCCCCGCACCCGAGCATCCCGGCTGGCGACACGGGAGCCTTTAGCTTTCTGCTCAAACGCAGGAGCAGCCACTCCACTCCGGCGCTGATCGCGCTCCTGCAGCTCCGCGCCGGAACACGGAGGCTCTGAGCTCCGAGCTTCTCTGCATCGCGTCGGCGGTCCGTCCCCACGATGTAGCGCCACTGACCGCGGTTGAACAGAACGCTGACCGCCTCTGCATCGCATTTGAACAGAAACCACAGACCCACGGAGCGCCGCCATGGAAGCGCCGCCATGGGAGCGCCGCCATGGGAGCGCCGCCATGGGAGCGCCGCCATGGGAGCGCCGCGGGCGTGAAGACGTGCAGACACCTCTTACCATGGTAGCAGTGAAGGGGATGTTGTCAATGAGCGAAGAAGCCAGAGCGGAGACCCACATCACCAGGATGATGGCGATGGCCAGGCGCTGATCTTCTGGCACTGCCTGAGAGAGGAGATAATGGGGAGAGAGATAAATTCTGCTTTCATTGACACTCCCTTGGTCTGTCACTGGTTTAAATCAAATGTACCAATCATGTTCAGTGTTTGACACGGAACCTGTTCTCTTAGACTGGAGACTGAGAGGACGAGCCATCCGCATGTGGTCTCTGAATTTTATCTCTGGAGGTCTGTCCTGCACACATGGCGAGGTCAATTCTCCACATGTGACAACAAGCACACTCTCACTTGAACCCACGTCTTGTTGTCTCGAGAGAGCGTGGCCACAGTCAAGGAAACCATATCTGTTTGTGTGACCTGTGCTCCAGCGGTGTATCAAGAGGGGAAAGGCTGTGCAGACTGCCCAGCAGCGGGGGGGAATGGAGGCCAGGTCACAAACTATGAATAGCACACAGCTGTCATGTGTGATTATTGGACTTACGGGGCCACAGTTGAAACGCAAGCTGACGTTCCCATTACTGATGCAATTCTCTGCTCAGGGATACTTCGCTCGCATGATGCACAGTGGCAAGAATATGGGTGAAGATTACCTCAGACCCCTTCAGCCATTGGCAGGAATCAGATGTAAACAAAATAATTGAATTCCAGCCAGCACTCAGCAGAGGAATCAATATGCATGAAAAACAGTAGCTTGTCACCTGTTCCCCACTATCAATTGTCAATTGGTCCCAGGAAGATGAGTGCAGAGGTGAGAATCAATGTGAAAACTTACTTTTATGAGCTCTGCTGTCTGTTCTCCAATATAGTCGATAAGCTGCAGCTGGGCTAAAGCCTGAAAAATGATGAATGAATGATGAAAAATATCGGAGGAGAATTACTCATTGGTGGGTTAAAACTGAAAATACATGCAGATTTGTTTTTATATTCCGGAGCCATTAAAAACTCAAAGACAAATCTATTCTTGTTATCATGCAAGTTAAAAACAAAAGTGTTTACATGCCAGGGACTCTGACTCTCTGGAGGGAAACAACAAAGCCTTCATTTTGCTGACATCACGATATTACTTTCCACATTGTGAGCTCACAGATACACAGATTTTTCAGTAGATCCAAGCAGCAGTTGGTCTCCATTTTCCTTTAATAGCACAAGAAGCCTGTAACTGGAGAGCCCAGTTAAACCTATGGTAATTTAACACAGTGCCTTAAGCGACGGTCACAACCCACCCTGTGTGTTTTTAGTCCTTACTTTTTTTGGGGGAGGCAGCGGCTGCCACGTTTGTCTGAAAACGTGGGGCCGGAGTGGCAAGAGCAGGGAGGGAGTACGTCAATGCAAGGTGTAAATACTTGACCCACACGCCACGCCTGGCTGTGAGCAGTTGCTGCATCATACGTTGTACGTGGTCAGTGAGTTGTAGGTGCTTGCAACATAACATCTCCGTGCAAATACCACGTGATCCTCTGGAGACCGTCCTCACTCACTCACATGTTGTAAGTACATGCAAGTATGAAGAACAAATGTTTTTCCAGATAGAGGATTCCCAGATGGAATTATTTGTAACATTTCAGTGGCCTCGGATAAATAGTGATGTATTTATTACACACAGACACAGTTTGAACTCATGGAGGAGGAAGTGAGAAAAAAAGCAGTCATAACATTTCCAAATAGATGCAAGCAATAAGAGCAACTTATTTGTCGTTTACATCTTCATGACAGCATTTTTTTATGCATTTTTTGACAATACATACATTTGCAATAAATAAAATTCGCGGAATTACTGTTGATGAAAAGCTCGACCTGAAGCTGCATATAACAGCATATAAAATATTGGTTTAATGTGTAAAATCCGATTCCAGAATTAGATCAAAATAAACTCAACTTGTTAAATAACTCCCTCATTCTTCCATATCTGAGTTATGGTGTGGAAATATGGGGAAATATTACATTGATAATGATTATAAAAGTGAACTAATGAAGGGTGAACGGACAACTCCTATACAAATCCTGTACAATATAGTTTAACATATTAATTCTTATAAATATATGTCGAGTGTATGCCCATATATAGTTAGTATAGTATCATATGGCTTCCTTTCTCACGAGGAATGGTCTTCTTTGCACGAGGGCTGCCACAAACGATTATGTTGCTAGTTGACTAATCACCGATTATTTTTTCGATTAGTCGATTAATCGGACAATGCGTAAATTGAATGTAAAACATAGAACTTATCACACCAGTATGAAGCTGCTCTAACATAACCATCATTAGTTTTCAGCTTGAAATTTTTAAGGTATATGCCAACTAAAAATAAAGACAATTAAGATGATAGTTCATTAAACCTTTAATGAAATATGCTTGTAGCAGCAAACGCTTGTTTGACTGTGTAGAATAAAGTGCAAACAGCCCAGTAAAATAAGGAAAAGGCACGTGTTTGAAGGGCGGCTAATGAATCAAATCGTCGTCGCTAATGATAACGTTTACAGCTATAAGAGTAAGTAGTAAGTTAGCTCTCTGTTTACGCCAATATTAGCAGCTAACTAGCCAGTTAGCTTGCGGAGACGACGGTCCCTCTTCATCGTTGTCAGAAGCCACAACGTGCTTCCTTCTCGGCTGCTGTGCTTCACAGTGCTGCCGTGGAACTTCTGTCTTGCAGATGTTGCATTGCTCGCTTTTCTCTTGTGTTTTCTTCAAATGCTCCCACACTGTGGAGCTGCATTGCCGCCGGGCGTCATGATACCTGAGCCCGTCTGGTAGGACTTCAGGTGACGTCACCTGACCCTGATTACCACTGCTGTGCATGGGTCAAGGACAGAGAGGCAGACGGTGGACGCTGCCGCGGGCAGTTTTGAGAGAAAAACAAAGGTGAAAAAATGTTTTAGATGGCGCGTTGACCATTAAATTAGTTACATAATCATGACGAGTTGACTAATCATGGCAGCCCTACTTTGCGCATAGGACGCACACCCACCTAGAAACTGGTCATACATGTTTCACCTGGCTAATGACTATCAGTCATATTTATATCATGTCTTTACACCTTTACAGATACACTTTGAAATCCAATCCTTCAAGTCAATAATTCTGAAAAAGCATGTAACGTTGCGCTGAGCCCCGCAAACCCGGGATGTCATGTGTCCGACAGTTTAATGAGCACCTGAACGCATCACTCAAAGTTGTCTTGTTTGAAACTGCGTTTTAACTTTACGGCTTATTTGCTTTCAGAAATACAAATGTTGTTTACCATTCATCCTAGGCCACTGAAATGTTACAAATAATCCACTTAACAAAATGCTTTCTTTTTTGTTTTTTTTTTACTTTCCCGCTGCAATTTTGAACTAAGTTTAAAATGTAAAAGACATAGAGTCAGTGTGTTGTGTGCTCATTGTCCGTAGAAGGCATCACTCGTATAGGGGTGAATCCGTGGCCCCAACACAGCAAAAAGTTTCTCGTGCAGGAAACATTGTACGGCATGTCTGCATGCTCCAAATCCGCACGGAGGTGGGACTCACCTCCTATGGATTCCCCAATTTTGCCCACGTTTTTGCAGGTAGACAGTGCGCACTTGCAAGTATGGCGGGTTGTGACCATCGCTTGAAGCAGAGGCTCTAATTGAAATCCACCCTTTGAGAAATTCTAGAAAATGCTAAAATACCTCCATCAAAACAAACAGGGCAGCGAAGAATAGCAGCGTGGCCCATTCCACTCTGTGCAAGATGATCTCGAAATCTTGGATGTCAGCCAAAACCAGAAGCCACAGAGCTCCCAGGATTGCAATCCAGCCTGAAAGAGAGAGGAAGATGTGACGTCTCTCTGTTTTGCTGCGAAAAGCACAAGCCTAAACACTTGAACATAATTTCCTGGTCGAGTCTATCAGACACAAAGCTTCGAGTTGTAGTTTTCAGAAAGAGAAGACGTTTCTCACGAGGCACTTCATTCACCTCCTGGGGGGCCTGCAGGCATCAACCAACAAGAAACGTCTTTGCATGTTGAAAAAGCAGACTGGAAGGACATGCAAACTCTACTTAGAATCAAACTTTCATCCTCTATGCATAAAGACTCAGAATAGAAGTCTTGATTGAGAAAAATCCTGCTTAATCTATTTTTAGTGAATTAAAAAAGGATCCATAAATGGAGACATTGAAGTTGTTAAATGAAGAAAACTGTTGGTGTAAAATATGGTTAGGATGCAGGTGAACGACATCATAAAGAAAAGAGAGGCCAAAAAAATCCCTTCTTATGAATCTCTATATAGCTCTGACTGTAATCTGATGAACTGTTCACAGTATGAAGAGGAACTTGCTGGAAAATATGAATCCAGCTGGTCTGATGAAGCATCCATCCTCACCAAAGTAATACCATTTCAACACATTCCCATCCGCAGGACAATGGCTGGCACGGGCCAGCGGATATTTAGGAGCAGTGAGTGTTTTTGAGTGTGCATCCACTTCGAGGACATTTGATGAAACAGGTGAGGTGAAACAGGTATATGCCTTGGAGGAAATCATTTCACAACTGCAAGCAATTAGTGAAGGAGGAAGAACACAATGAGGACAGAAACAGTGTGACGGGGAAAGGATTCGCTACAGACACTGAAAAACAGCTTATTTTTGATTTTACAGTGTTTACTAGCTAAAACAAATTGTGGAACTATTAATTCCGGACAAATGTTCCACAATGTCATTGAACCAGGCAATTTGATGCCTGTTGAGAATCCATCTGTCTTTTATACCACTTTATTTATTCAGGGTTGTGAACATTTATTAACAAATTCATTCTGAGACTAAATAATACTGAAAATGAAAAACTATTCATACAGAAAATGAGAAAATAGACATTTAAAGCAAACTTGTAAGGTGGACAGTTTTACCTGCTCTGCAGTCAGACATGCTTATTCTCTTTGCAATGAGCCAATTTTAGTTAAATGTCAAACTTCCAAATGTTTCTCACATCCTAACGTTTTACTCTTGATAAATGTTGCGATCCAAAAGCAATAAAAACACTTTTTGTGCTAGATTGAGTCATTTAATATGAAATGTTGGGTACCGTGTACATGTACCATGTGTTGTAGACATGTACCAGTCAAAGCAGAAGAGATTTTAATGAAAAGTAGAACACATTGACAAAAAGCACACCAACATTTGTGGCAGAATTTAGGAATTGTGTTCTATGACTATTTATGCAAAAAACATTTAAAGAAATCATCGTCGAGTCATAGCAGATAGGATTTTGGTGTCAAACACAAAATGGAGGTGACACTGATCAGCTGATTACTTTTGCCTGTATGTGTGACATCTGGAAACAATATGTCTGATGTGAGATATTGCAAATCAGCCTATTTGATTTGTGAGAGAATACTCCGCAACTTTTTTTTCTCTTCCCGCTTTTTCAAAGGAACTATGTGTCTTTACGTGTAAAATGACATTACTATTCCTCCTCGGTCACTAAAATGTGACCAATAATTAATTTATTATAATAAGGCATCTAAATGGGAAGCATCTATCTAGGATGTTTATGTTTATCTGTGCCACACGTATAAAGAACTGAAATTGCATTCCTCTTCACACCTGCATTCAAAAAGGAATTCCACACACTGAAAATAGAAATAATTGATGAAACATATATCTTGGATATCTTGGAGGTTATGAATATAATAAGTTAAGAGAAGTATAAAAAGTTAAATAATGTAAACACTGCAGTGAAATCAACAGTAAAGTAAACAGAAAGTTATAACAAATATAAATTATGATGATTGACTTGTTCTGTTTTCAGAGGCAGTTTTCTATTTTAAATGAAATTAAACAAAAATAATGTGAATACATCTCTTGTTTTGCAGGATTTTTTAATCCAGACACAGAAATGCTGGGATGGATGCAGTGCAAAGTTTGCAAAGGTTGGCCTGTTGGTTGTGCCTTAAAATCCCACAAACATCTGGAGGAGTCATCCAGCTGTGGATGTGAGACCACGGATGAGAGCACAAGGTACTACAACAATAGTTTGTACAGTTATTCAATAGATGTGTGTCGTATGGCAGAAATGACTGAACCACTTGGTGAGATATTTATTCTGTTGATGATGTGTCTTTATATGAGGTCACTACTTTCATAAAGGGTTAATCATCAACAGTAGTTTGATGTGTCTTTATATGAGGTCACTACTTTCATAAAGGTTTAATCATCAACAGTAGTTTGATGTCTTTATATGAGGTCACTACTTTCATAAAGGTTTAATCATCAACAGTAGTTTGATGTCTTTATTTGAGGTCACTACTTTCATAAAGGTTTAATCATCAACAGTAGTTTGATGTCTTTATATGAGGTCACTACTTTCATAAAGGGTTAATCATCAACAGTAGTTTGACGTCTTTATATGAGATCACTACTTTCATAAAGGGTTAATCATCAACAGTAGTTTGATGTCTTTATATGAGGTCACTACTTTCATAAAGGTTTAATCATCAACAGTAGTTTGATGTCTTTATATGAGGTCACTACTTTCATAAAGGGTTAATCATCAATAGTTTGATGTCTTTATATGAGGTCACTACTTTCATAAAGGTTTAATCATCAACAGTAGTTTGATGTCTTTATAGTCTGATGTCTGTTAGTGGTTCTAATATCTGTTCTCTCTTCTCTCTTTGATCTTTGTCTTCAGAGCTTCATGATGACCTCATGGACTGGAGGGTCGTTCAGACAGAATGAACCTCTGGAAGATGTCGTCTGCATCACCTGCCCTCCAGCAGCTCGTCATCATGAAGACGTGGTTTCAGTGACCAGCAGATCACAAAACATCTCTTTATCAAGTTTGAGAGTTTTTACGTAACATAAGCTTGATTTGTTTACTTTTATTCCTCTGTATTGTAACAGATGTTGGAGCTACTGGAAGAGATGGAGGAGGTCACAGGAACCAAGAAGAGGGACCAGAGACTCATCAGTTATGTTGTTGATGTTATACTTCCAGAAGTAAGACGATCAATCAATGGAGGACATCATAGAAGTAGTGGTCAATATTTAGTGTCTTATGAAACCATCTACATGCAGCTTGTCAGTGTTTTTCACATCATCATCAACATCCTGATGGGCTCAGGTCACACAAGGCTGGAGGCCCAGGTCCTCATAGCCAGTGG
Organism: Blennius ocellaris; assembly: GCF_963422515.1. Lineage (NCBI taxonomy): Eukaryota > Metazoa > Chordata > Actinopteri > Blenniiformes > Blenniidae > Blennius > Blennius ocellaris. The sequence continues at coordinate 3,441,248 of NC_137661.1, read as the reverse complement.
AGAACGTTCTAGCTCTCTCACTGGAGAACCAACCTCCATGATGAACAAGGCTGGAGGCCGAGGTCCTCATAGTCAGTGGAGAACGTTCTAGCTCTCTCACTGGAGAACCAACCTAACGTTCTAGCTCTCTCACTGGAGAACCAACCTAACGTTCTAGCTCTCTCACTGGAGAACCAACCTAACGTTCTAGCTCTCTCACTGGAGAACCAGCCTACATGATGAACCAGAGTCTGAATGCAGCTGGTAGTAATCTGATTACTTCCTGTTTTCACCTGGTGATGGTGTAGTAATCTGATTACTTCCTGTTTTCACCTGGTGATTGTGTAGTAATCTGATTACTTCCTGTTTTCACCTGATAGAGTGTAGCTGCACAGCTGCCGCTCATTAATGTCTTATCTATTGGAGTCTTTACCTTTACTTTTGCACAATGTCTCTAAAATCAAGACGATATTGACAGAGTGATGCTCAAAAACTAATCCATGTATTTACTTCAAGAGTAACTATTGTAACTGCCTGTTATCAGTGTTGGATCTCACAGGACCACACAAAGTTTGTTCATTTCTGGGGAAAGACAATATTCATATGTCATGAGACGCAGTCATGACATATGAATTCTGACCAGGAATGTGATTGTCTTTCGCACCCAACAGGGGGGGACCTTCTGCAGGACCTTCCTCCCCCCCTTTCTGATGACAAGACGCTTCCCCCCCATGCATTCAGCCAGTCACTGATTGGTTGAAGCTCTCCTCCGAATCAACATTCGTGCAACAAAAGGCATTCAGCCAGTCTCCTCGCTCTGTTGCAAGACTTGGACCCCGAGTCAGGAGGTTGCTGAAGGCAGCGCCCCACATCAAGTCATTCTAGAAATGGTCCTTTAGCAGAGACACACAGGAAGCAGACGCTAAAGACTAGCTTCATGTTCCATTGTTCTCCAGCACATGGTGGAGACCCAGGACAGACTTCCTGTTCTCTGACAACCTCCATTTGGAATGTAGTTTCTTGTGATCCGCCATCTTGTTTTGTAGTTCATCACACGTCTCACACACACACACTCCCTCCACCTCTCTCTCTCTCCACACACGCACACACACACACACACACACACACACACACACACACACACACACACACACACACACACACACACACACACACCAAGCTGTATATAGGTAGTTAGAATCTGTGTTTTATTTGTTTTCATTGTTAATAAATATAATGTTTGGAATCATACTTACTGTTTTATTAATGTGCACAAAGGTGAATGAAATGTCGACTCTTCTGTGTCAAGAACTCCAAAATCCTTCAATCTTTACTGTTAATTCTGGTAATTCTAATTAATTTAACTATTAATTCAAATTCCTGATGAACTGTTTAGTATATCTTATGAGACTGATAGAACTGAATTGGTTATCATTTCCTGTTTAGACAGGTGGAGCTCCGAGGTTCTGATACACATCAGATTACATTTCAATAACATTATTAATAACTATCTTTGATCATTATTAATCACTATCGATAGCCAAGCACAACATAAATGGTTCCTTATGAGGTAAGAAATCCCTACATGTATGTAATTTTTATTAGCCGCATCTGCTGGTCGGTTTTATATTTGCTCTCATTCAAACCATAACGACAAGGGACGCCACATTTTATAATTACTGGACAAAAACCAAAAGCGCCCCATGGAGCCTGTGAAAGTGATGAAGGAACAAGACGCCTCACTTACCCAGTTCGAGATGAATGCTGGGGACGAAGGAGTTGAGGAAGAACATGAAGATCACGACGCTCAGTACGGACACACACTTCACCAGCAGCACCTTGTCAGTTATTCTGTGCTATGGGGGGGAAAAAATAAAAAATTCTTGTGAATGGTGGGTGAAGAGATATTAGAACTTGACTTACAGTATTTGTTTGTTTGTGAAGTTTAAAATCCTCATTGCTGAGATACACCAGCACTGCACAATGCAGTAAATTGTGACGTATGACATCTTACCTTCTTTTGCAATTCTTGAATGTTTTGCTCCCAGTTCTTGTCTTCCTGGGATATTTGTCTGCGGCACAAAGCAACAAATAAATCTCACATTAGCTGTCATCAGCGGGTTTATTTCAGCGACATTTTCAGTTGATATAGTCTTCGTCATTGTAACTTGTGATAAAGAAGGTGATACAACAGTTTGGGCCATATATGGTTCACAAAACTTCCTTATTTAAAAACAATAAAATGGCCACAATTAGCAGTTTTGAAATATAAATATAGCTCATGTCACATAAGATTTATCCAATGTTGTCAATTCCTCGCAGTGTGATATAGTCATTTAGGAAGCCTGGTTTTCAGTGTATTTCTATCAACCTTTGGAAAGTTTTCATCATCTTGCGAAGCAGACTTTCAAGGTTCAGGACTTTTTGCATCAGAAGGCATTTGACGGCCGTCTCTTCTCGACTTGCTGGATTAATGCGCTGCGCTGTTTGCCTCCAGACCAGGATCTCATGCTTCAGTTCTGGAAGAAGGGAAACAAAATGAACAAGACCCCCCCATCTGTTTGGCTGCAGATTAATGACGCAAACCGCAGTGATGAAGTTCAGTTGGCTAGGAATGACTTGCTTCGGGGTATCTCAATTGGCAGTAGCTGATGTTAGGGGTTTAAATGGTGTGTGAGCCCCTATAGAAGGACAACTGCAGATCGACAGCTACCCCACATGGAAAGAACCTATATGAGGATATATGCACATATATGAAACCTATATGCAGCATATATGCACATATATGACAATATATATGCTGTATATATGCACATATATGCACATATATGACAATGTATATGCTGCATATATGCACATAAATGCTGCATATATGCACATATATGCACATATATGCTGCATATATGCACATAAATGCTGCATATATGCACATATATGACAATGTATGGGCTGCATATATGCACATATATGACAATATATGCACATATATGCTGCATATATGCACATAAATGCTGCATATATGCACATATATGACCATATATATGCTGCATATATGCACATATATGCACATATATGCTGCATATATGCACATAAATGCTGCATATATGCACATATATGACCATATATATGCTGCATATATGCACATATATGCACATATATGCTGCATATATGACAATGTATGGGCTGCATATATGCACATATATGACAATATATACTGCATATATGCACATATATGCACATATATGCTGCATATATGCACATAAATGCTGCATATATGCACATATATGACCATATATATGCTGCATATATGCACATATATGCACATATATGCTGCATATATGACAATGTATGGGCTGCATATATGCACATATATGACAATATATACTGCATATATGCACATATATGCTGCATGTATGCACATATATATGTACATATATGTACATAACATATAGGAAAACGGCCAATTTTATATATGTCACATATATGCCAAACCTATATCAAAACCTATATTAAAACATATATGTTTATATAGGTTCTTTCCATGTGGGACGTTATACAGAATAACAGCCTGAGGGAGCTGGACCCTTGTGTCCATATCAGTAGGTGCTATCTTTCTTCAGGAAGGCTGCTTGGTGACCTTAATAGGATCTAACTAGCACTGGGGGTTAAAAAAAAAAAGGATTCCTGTAAGCAAATCAGCACAACTGGCAGCAGTGTCGGGCGTATAGAGCTGATTCAGTCCCAGACTTCACATGACAGTTGAGGTTGGTGGGTGCAGCTCCACAGGGGGGATTTACAGACACGGTATCAGACTTGCAGTGATCGGTCACCAGCGGAGCTGGATGCTCCTCGTCTTAATGAGGGAGGACACTGTTTTATTTCAGGTGACCACCAATAGGTCATTTCCAGAAAAATTGCTTACAATTTCCTACAAGTGTCCCCCGTTTTATTAGTTGCATTCATGATCTGAACCCCCAGTTGTAGGAATATTTGCAGGAGAAGAGCACAGACGCTGAGATGAAGGATGCCATCATTCCCATGCCCATGTGTGTTGTGTCATCAAACACATCCTGTGGTGTTCATCCTTATAAATCATCTTCTTCTACATCTGGACGATGTGCTGAATCTTCAGGAAGACCTCTGAGAGCTCAGTGACAAACGTCTTTCCTACTGCAGGATAGCTGCAGAGATTTATTTAAAAACCTTCTTTATTCCAAATGATGTGAACAGTTTGTATAACAGCCGAATGGGCAAAGATAGTACTCCTGTGCTGTTCACTGGATGAATGAATTTGTCTCTTTTGTGCTGCCTGGGTATGGCAAGGCCTTCTATCATTTAAATGCTACATTTGACTATGTGGAATTAACATTATAGATATCAACATCATTGTGACACGTCAAAATGTGTCACAATTACAGTTTGAGATATCCACAGTTCAATTGTGACGTGTCACAACGGTAGTTAGAGATATCTGAAATGACGTCAAATGACGCTGCTTATGCGAGGCTTCCCATTGGACACTGATCCACATGAGCTGGAGGAGAGAAGAGGAACTTTTTACTGAGCAGAAGAAATGGAGGTTACGGTCAGAGAAGATAGTTATGAAGGAGGAATTGCATGTACAGGACACACAATACTGCTAGAGCAGTTTATCACACACACACACACACACACACACACACACACACACACACACACACACACACACACACACACACACACACACACACACACAGGGACAGAAGAGCCCCCCCATGTTGCATAAGGTGTGGCAATAACCAATAGAAATGGCGCCAGGAGACGACCCCACTCGGGTGTCAGAAGAAAAGCCACACAATACAGTGATTTAGGTTTTTTCTCACGGCAGCTTCCAGCGAGCAGACGTGGGGAAAAGACCAGCGCTGAAAACTTTGTGAACTCTGCTTTTACAACTCTGTAACGTTTCCGATCAAACACAGTAAAACAGTTGATCGTTAGCATTCAATTGAGAACCACAGTCAAGTGTTGTTATTTATACGGTATTGGGGAAAGCAGGAACGGACATTATAATCAATGGGGGGTGCAGAGAGGCTGCAGCGGCTTCAAGATGGAGCTGGAAGAGCGAGCTCGGAAGGAGAAAGACCCCTTCAGTTAGAAAATGCCAGATATCTGCAATGTCATTTCGACTCGTCAAAACTCTGTTTCAAGATATCGCTAATTCCATTTTGACGAGTCAGAATTCCAGTTGGAGATATCTACAATTTAATTCTGACTGGACATAATTCCAGTTCAAGATATCTGTAAAACGTGATTAAAGATATCTACAATTGCCATTACAGATGTCTTTAATGGACAGGAGTTTAAGATATCTTGATTTGAAATTGTGACTAGTCACGATTGAATTGTAGATATCAGGATCTCACATTGCGGATATTCGTAATTGAATTCATGATATCTCTAATCACGTGCCCCGTTCAAATGAATGGGGAAAGTGGTATTCTTACCAGTAAGAATGGCGTTGTTGATATATGAAATGTTCATTTCGACTAGTAGGAATTGAATTGCAGAGATCTGTATTCCATATCCAGATGGGCTATTAAATGGGCTTGCCATACCTGGGGGTCTCTGGAGACACTGAAGGAAGGCCAACTGGGTCACAAAGGTAAAACCACTCCCACAACAGCCAATGATGTCAGTGGCATGATGAGCAGTGTCGTCTTAACAAATGTTGAACCCTTGAAAAACTCTAATGCAGCCTTTTAACCGTGTTAGTACAAGAACATCTGACATTCCCAGTGACATCAAGTATATTTTAAAGGTTTAAGTACTAAGATGTTATGACACAAAAGGAAGTACTTATAGATATGCCCAAAAAGAATTGCTTGATTGTGAAGGGGAGTGTGCAAAAACCATTATAATCTGAGTTACACTTTATTTATTCTTGGTACTGCAATCATCACACATTGGCTTTATTGAAAATGTTAATCAGTGCGACACTATTTTCCTGAAAATAGTCCACCATACTTCCTCAACGAAAAAAAAAACCTCCATCAGGCTTTAAAGGTGACCTAGTTTATCACACCTCGATGAAAATCACCAAATTACTGACGTTAATCTCAACATCCATCCATCTTCTACTGGCTGTTTTTGAATTGGATGACAGAGGGATGGAGCCCATCACAGGATGACTCATTCTGGAAGATTTAAACCCATTAACAAAGGTGACAACATCAAATAAAGGACTTGTACAAAGTCACCATTCTTTGTGCTCGGGATGAAAAAGCCTCCCGTGCAGGTCAAATTAAAGCAATCTCTCTCTGATTGTATATATGTGTACTTTGACACAAACAGTTCTGAAAGTCATTTGAAGATTTGGACTTTAACAGTTGGCTTGTATACAAACTATAGGGAAAACCATATTTTCCAGATCATTCTAAGATCTCTATCATATTTATATAAAACTCAAAGCATTCATAACCTCTCATTTATGCTCTGCATAAAATCAAGTGTGCATAATTATTAGTTTTTAAAATTATTATTATTTCAAATATTTGAAAATTCAAATAAGATGAAGGGTGGTCCAAACATTTCAGAAGAAAATCAAGTATTTTCTTGCTCTTGCTCTTGTCTACGATCAGACAATACATGTGTAACTGAGACACTCACCAACTATTTCTATGGACTCTTTGTTGTAAAGTTTCTTGTTCCAGTAAAGCATCCGCAAGAAAGGAAATGAGGTGAAGAGGACGAGGCATATTCCCAGGAACATGTATCCTGTGAAACTGGCAAAGTCGATCCCCTGTAAGAAACAGAATGAGACTGTTAGGAAAACACACAGCACTCTTGTTTCGCTTCATTGTGACCCGATGGGCCTGGCCGTCGTTCCCGGTGAGAACAAAGGGAGGCAGCTGCACGCATCGGAGACCATCTCTATAGCAGCGACACAGAGTGAGGCACCATGTGCTCTTCTGAGCAATAATCCAACAAGACTGAGCCCTCACTGCTGCTTGTGTAAGACACATGGCAGAAACTATCATAGAAGCAACATCATTTAACCTCAGACCTGTGGACTGTAGTACAGTGATTCAGCAATTACATTTCTGTACATTTCTTAGATAATAGAGGTCTTGTGCTGAACATGGTACCATTAAATTGTATTAAAGGCTATAAATGCTTAAGTTTAAAGACTGTCCGGAGGGAAAAAAGAGAATTGGACAGGAGTTTTGATAATGGCATCTTTGAGGAGATTTTGTTTTTCTAATTCATCAAATTCCACTTTGGCCCAGAGCACAGCAACCTGTGAGCCACATCATTAAACCCAGTGACAGATGAAGTGAATTCCATTGATTTATTTATTTTTTTACTACAGTGGCGCCTCTCAAGTAGCAGGACTTATTAAGCTGCATTCAGTTCACGAAGATGACGAGTCTGAGAAGAAAATGAAAGTGGGCAGAACTCTGAGCATGTTGCAAACAGCAGGATGTTTCAGTTGCGCAAGAAGCCACGCCAAAAGAAAGTCATTCAGGGACAAAATTAAATCCATATTCTTGATTCACTGATGAGGAGAACAAAGGCAGGCTTCTGTGTTCCGAACCAATACAAGACTCACGGTGGACAAAATGCTGAAAAGCTTAACACTGAAGACTAAACATCAATGAAAAGGGACCGAAAGAACAGAGCAGAAACAGAGCAGTCATTACAGCCTTGTCAATGCCTCTGTATTGAATGGATTTCTGTATCCTTTTATCAGTTTATCAATCTCTCCGCAGTCTTCATCCCACCTGTTTGTCAGGCTGGCTCTTATCATATCGTCCTTCTTGAAGCCCAGAGTCTTTCACTTCTCCAGAAAGTTAGGAGAGTGCTCAGTAAGAAATCTTGTGTTTTAACAGAGACCCACAAAAAAAAGAAAAAGGAGTGCTATGTGAATAAAGATAGACTGACTGAGAGAATCGCCTGAAGGGAAACGCAAACCTGGAGCAATAAAATAATGTGGTTTGATGTGATGAATCAGACTTTGTACTGATTGATGTGGACCGTCCAGGGCAGTGTTTACCTCGAGGGAAGAGACGGTAGCAAAATGGACAAAGAGAAAAATGAAACTCAACACTGGCTGGGATGACCTGGGCAAAGTTCTGCCAGACAAACCTGGTTTTAGTGTTAATGCTACTTGTGTCGTGCTAACTACTCACAATGAGGAGATTGGAATTTCCTGAATTAGTTGCCTCATTAAATGATGTTCATTAAGTTGGTGTATGTGATGGTATGTTATATGTTGAGATTATATGTTGAGTCAAATAGGCTGACAAAAGTTCTTTTTTCACTTGATAATATATATTTTCCCCATGTTCAGTTGAACATCATCATAATCAGAGAAAGATTGTTTTTGTAATGTCAGTCGTAAAGAGGCACAAACAAAGATGATGTGACGAGCTGTCGCTCAGGAAATGCAACCATGATGGCGAAATCACTGAAAATGATTCACGAGACCAGAGGAAGTTCTCGATAACGTGTTGGATGTTGGACAGTGACAGTAAATTGTCTGACATGTCACAAAGTACATCCACACAGTGATGGTGTGGCTGATCAGCGTTTTCCCCACATGAGTGAAATATTTGCTCAGATCATTTTAGAAATACAACCTTGCATGACAACGTCTTTTTAATAAACTCTTCAATTCTAATGGGAGATTCCTTTCTTCCTTCCTGCTTGTACCACGTCAAGGGTACAGCGACACACGTTCCAAGATCAAACTGCATAATAAAGTAAACACAGGATGGATTTCAAGTTGTGAAGATCTAAAACAGGTTTTATCTGCGTAGGAAGTTCTAAAATAATTTAAACAAAACTTCAAGTATGGTGGTGCACGCACTTGATTTTGATCTCCTTGAGAACTGCAGTGCTCATTTTAGCATTTTCAATTGCAATCGATACACACCACATTTTGCAATTGTCCAAAATTGGTATAACTCTTGTTGAAACAAACTGATTAATGCATGAAAAGCTAAAAAGAAGCAATAACTAAGCTGCCAACATGCAGGCAGCTCTCGTCAAGGTAAGTTAATGTTTCATTTCCACAACAAAGGTACTGTGGACAGAGGATACTGTTGACGTTATACTCTAATGTTGCAGTCAGGAGAACTGAGTTCCTTCTCCATTATACAGGAGTTCAGTGCAATGGTAACTGTTATGACAAGTGGTTGGCTAGCACTGACATTTAGAGCCATCTTTTCTTTATTTATCTGAAGAAACTTTGAGTTCACAAAAAAGCACTATACAAGTTTGATTGATTATTATTATCATCACATGGAACAAGACAGAAGAACGGTAGAAGCACTAGTAGAATCAAGAAGCAGAGCGCTATCGGATATTTCAGTATTCATAACAGCATTAGCAATCTAATAAAAATAATCAATGCATTATTGTCAGAAGCAACTGTGTCACAAAAATATTATAAAATGTTATTTTTCAACACATTTGTTTTTCTAGATGCTCGAAACGAAAGAGTGTTATTTAGAGCTGGTGTGTGTTTGCTGCTGTAAATACATCCTTGTTTGCTTCAATCATCCCTGACCCCCATGTGTCCCCTGTCCAGAGCCAATGTCAATACTTCTGTTTAGAAGGGAATCGTTTGGCGGCGTCTGTCTTTCAATAGAATTAGACCAAAAAGCAGAGGGACATTATCTGCATCCTAGCAAATCAAAGACAAGGACACTGTGACGACGTCAGGAAAAACCCAAACACACACTTTGTAGATGTATTATTCTTCCTGAGTTTCTTTCCTGTAAATCCCTTTGACACCAAATGAGCAAACCAAGCTGTGCTTCTGAGAGGCCAGACATGAGAGAAGGAGTGGCGCCGCAGCAGCGTCCCCCATGGCGCCGTCCCCGGGAGAAACCGAGCCAGCGTCCCCCATGGCTCCGTCCCCGGGAGAAACCGAGCCAGCGTCCCCCATGACTCCGTCCCCGGGAGAAACAGAGCCAGCGTCCCCCATGGCGCCGTCCCCGGGAGAAACCGAGCCAGCGTCCCCCATGGCTCCGTCCCCGGGAGAAACCGAGCCAGCGTCCCCCATGACTCCGTCCCCGGGAGAAACAGAGCCAGCGTCCCCCATGGCTCCGTCCCCGGGAGAAACAGAGCCAGCGTCCCCCATGGCGCCGTCCCCGGGAGAAACTGAGCCAGCGTCCCCCATGGCGCCGTCCCCGGGAGAAACAGAGCCAGCGTCCCCCATGGCACCGTCCCCGGGAGAAACAGAGCCAGCGTCCCCCATGGCTCCGTCCCCGGGAGAAACAGAGCCAGCGTCCCCCATGACTCCGTCCCCGGGAGAAACAGAGCCAGCGTCCCCCATGGCGCCGTCCCCGGGAGAAACAGAGCCAGCGTCCCCCATGGCGCCGTCCCCGGGAGAAACAGAGCCAGCGTCCCCCATGGCTCCGTCCCCGGGAGAAACAGAGCCAGCGTCCCCCATGGATCCGTCCCCGGGAGAAACAGAGCCAGCGTCCCCCATGGCGCCGTCCCCGGGAGAAACAGAGCCAGCGTCCCCCATGGCGCCGTCCCCGGGAGAAACCGAGCCAGCGTCCCCCATGGCTCCGTCCCCGGGAGAAACCGAGCCAGCGTCCCCCATGACTCCGTCCCCGGGAGAAACAGAGCCAGCGTCCCCCATGGCGCCGTCCCCGGGAGAAACCGAGCCAGCGTCCCCCATGGCTCCGTCCCCGGGAGAAACCGAGCCAGCGTCCCCCATGACTCCGTCCCCGGGAGAAACAGAGCCAGCGTCCCCCATGGCGCCGTCCCCGGGAGAAACAGAGCCAGCGTCCCCCATGGCGCCGTCCCCGGGAGAAACAGAGCCAGCGTCCCCCATGGCTCCGTCCCCGGGAGAAACAGAGCCAGCGTCCCCCATGGATCCGTCCCCGGGAGAAACAGAGCCAGCGTCCCCCATGGCGCCGTCCCCGGGAGAAACAGAGCCAGCGTCCCCCATGGCGCCGTCCCCGGGAGAAACCGAGCCAGCGTCCCCCATGGCTCCGTCCCCGGGAGAAACCGAGCCAGCGTCCCCCATGACTCCGTCCCCGGGAGAAACAGAGCCAGCGTCCCCCATGGCGCCGTCCCCGGGAGAAACCGAGCCAGCGTCCCCCATGGCTCCGTCCCCGGGAGAAACCGAGCCAGCGTCCCCCATGACTCCGTCCCCGGGAGAAACAGAGCCAGCGTCCCCCATGGCTCCGTCCCCGGGAGAAACAGAGCCAGCGTCCCCCATGGCGCCGTCCCCGGGAGAAACTGAGCCAGCGTCCCCCATGGCGCCGTCCCCGTGAGAAACAGAGCCAGCGTCCCCCATGGCACCGTCCCCGGGAGAAACAGAGCCAGCGTCCCCCATGGCTCCGTCCCCGGGAGAAACAGAGCCAGCGTCCCCCATGACTCCGTCCCCGGGAGAAACAGAGCCAGCGTCCCCCATGGCGCCGTCCCCGGGAGAAACAGAGCCAGCGTCCCCCATGGCGCCGTCCCCGGGAGAAACAGAGCCAGCGTCCCCCATGGCTCCGTCCCCGGGAGAAACAGAGCCAGCGTCCCCCATGGATCCGTCCCCGGGAGAAACAGAGCCAGCGTCCCCCATGGCGCCGTCCCCGGGAGAAACAGAGCCAGCGTCCCCCATGGCACCGTCCCCGGGAGAAACAGAGCCAGCGTCCCCCATGGCACCGTCCCCGGGAGAAACAGAGCCAGCGTCCCCCATGGCTCCGTCCCCGGGAGAAACCGAGCCAGCGTCCCCCATGACTCCGTCCCCGGGAGAAACAGAGCCAGCGTCCCCCATGACTCCGTCCCCGGGAGAAACAGAGCCAGCGTCCCCCATGGCTCCGTCCCCGGGAGAAACCGAGCCAGCGTCCCCCATGACTCCGTCCCCGGGAGAAACAGAGCCAGCGTCCCCCATGACTCCGTCCCCGGGAGAAACAGAGCCAGCGTCCCCCATGGCTCCGTCCCCGGGAGAAACAGAGCCAGCGTCCCCCATGGCTCCGTCCCCGGGAGAAACAGAGCCAGGACAAACCGGACAGCGGGGCCACGACAGCCTGGTGTGGCAGCAGCTACTGGACACCAGAGGACCAAAGGCTAAAATGCCACTCGCACTGAACAGATGCCACATCAAGCAGTTGGTAAAATGTCATGTCTTCTCCCGATGTGGCCTCATGGCCCTCGGAGTGTACAAAGAGTGAAGGTTAGGAGCCAACAAGTCATTGCCCTTTTCAGACAGCCACAGACTGTTCTGATTAACTCTGGAAAAACGTTCCTATTGCTGTTTCACTGATGTCACAGTGCAAGCAGAGGAAGGCCACTTATCTTCAGATGGTTTTCAAAATGATCACGTGGTCACAAATACGGCAGGTAAAAACTGTGATGGATCACCTGCTGGTCAGCATCGTGTGAAGCAGAAATGGGACTGAGCAGTGTCGAATAGCAGCAATGAGATCGAGACATTTCTAAAAAGGTTTATCACTGCAGTGTGCGTGATGATTTAAAATAAAAGTGATTTTAAATAAAAGAGAATAAATTGTATCTGTCCCAAAGCCAATAGCTCTACGGTGACAGACCATATGAAGCACATCAGCTGGATGCATTCACATAAATTCAGGGTACAAATGTATAAAATGGCCCAAAGAGGAGGATGGCATAAACCACAATAATACATCCGATACATCAGAACGAAATATTATTGTAACCCACGTTTTGTACCTTATCAAATACAACTGATTTATTTTAGTACACTAACAAATGATTACAACATATGACTCCTTTTTTGGCCCTCAATTAACAATGAATACAATTGTTGCACTGCTAAATTCAAATCTGCTAACACACCTTTGATATTATCCTTGTATTTTATATATCGCCTATATGCATATCCTCAAAACTCCAGCAGCCAAGATTTAGGGATGCAATAGAGTTACACTAAAACTTTTGCATTGAGGAATTAAATTAATTAGTAGTGACAAGCTGTTAAGTAAAAATTGTACTTTTATTATCATCTGGTGCTTAGTATAGTGGAAATTGGTGTTATTGAAGTTATCGTTAATTCATGCATGTATATGTTGATCGCTGTTCACTGTTTGCACCTGCGAGGCCTCGAGTTATTACACTTTGTACTCACGGGAAGATTTATTAACTGCAGCACTCTGAGACGTCTTCAAGGTCTCTGGCCGGAGGAACATCTTATCTTAGGGCATTCCTACCTTCTCAGCTCACAGGGCACTTACACACACTTACACACACTTACACACACGTACACACTTACACACACTTACACACACTTACACACACACGGGCCTGAGAACCAGTGTTAACCAGCTTTGTTGTATCTCTGGATGAAAATGCAACCGCCGACTTCAACTGTGTGAATAAAATTGGTCAGCAGAGGGAAGGAAGTTGGCAGATGGATGAACGAGCTGTGAGGTGACTTCAGTTCTCTGCCCTTGGACAAGAAAATTGATTGTTTTGATTGTCATTGCTCTCGATACTGGGTTTGTCTCTTTACTCTCATTCTTCCAGGTTTTATACCGAACACAAGCTTTGTTGTTACAAAGATCTGAAGCAACGGGGGATATGTGCCATTCATTGATGAGATTGAAATAATGTATATAAATGTATATAATGAATATGCATTTGTATAATTTCTGTAACCTCACACATTATGCCATCAGGAGTGACACTTTCTCCCCCACAAGTGTAATTTGAGTTTTTACCCTGAACACCTGGTCACCAGCTGTATATTTCACCATATTTTCAGAGGGCTACAGCTTCAGCGATATAAGAGGAGAAGTGGTGATACAGTTGCTTCTCCCCTCTGTACAAACTCTACATACAATTGGTCACATAAAGATTATATGTTAAGCATTCAGAAAGACTCAGACAACAGCAACAGATTGCAATGCTTCAGAAATATTAAGATAAAACAAAAGTTACATATGTAACTCCGGTTCTATGAATCCTGGATGGCCGCCTGGATGTTCCATCTTGAGCATGCACAGGTCGAGTAATTATATCAACAAAGTCACCGGTGACTGCTGGATGACCAGGAGAGTCTATATCTGCTGGCGTCATCAAATGATCTATTCCTGTCAAAGTCTTATTGCAAGGATACGAGGATCCTGAGTGACAGGACGCACTGGCGGTTATCCAGGACTCGTAGAACCGTAGTTATATACGTAACTTTCATTCTATTTCATCCTTCCAGACCACTAGAGCCGGTGTTTTAAGCACTGGATGACTTGCACCAGAAAGGTCGTGAAAAGAGGGACTGTACGGCCGTTAGCATGGCTGTGCTGTGGACGGTATAGCCGTTGCCACAGGCTGGCCACCTGCCACATTCACCTTATATTAACATCCAAAAGTGCAGGATGAGGACCAATCAGCTGGAGCAAAGATGTCCTGCAGGGAAACGCCCCTCAAGGGGGCCCACGATGCAGCCATGCCTCTAGTACAGGGGTCGTGACCTTTAATGCTCAAAGAGCCATTTGGTCCCGATTGCCACTGAACACTACACCCAAAGAGCTGCACGCATTTTATTTTGACAGTCCCACCGGCAGACCATGCCAGGAGGACACTACACATCAGTCTTTTATTTTGACAGTCCCACAGGAAGACCATGCCAGGAGGACACTACACATCAGTCTTTTATTTTGACAGTCCCACAGGAAGACCATGCCAGGAGGACACTACACATCAGTCTTTTATTTTGACAGTCCCACAGGAAGACCATGCCAGGAGGACACTACACATCAGTCTTTTATTTTGACAGTCCCACAGGAAAACCATGCCAGGAGGACACTACACATCAGTCTTTTATTTTGACAGTCCCACAGGAAGACCATGCCAGGACGACACGACACACAAAACCTTCTTCACTGCTGGTTGACAACTTACAACTAATAAACTAAACTACATGAACTAAGCAACAAAAACACAACACAACACAATTATTACCGACACTACAAACCTAATATAATCCCCAATAATTACATTTAAAAGACGACAAACAGAAACTCCCATAATGCATTGCAGCTCTCAGCTCCTTTATTGCTACACATTATTAAAATGGAAGATAAATGTGGAGATCTGGATTGTTAGAACCATGAGTGTGATGGTGTGTCTTTAATGTCCTGTAGTTGTTGTGTGATTCACTAGAATGTTCCGTCACTCTCAACAAGTCTGTAATCAACCTCCTGGAACTGTCGGCTTTTACTGTGAAAGGTACAGGAAGCTCCCAGCTTCAGACACCAGTTGAGCCGCTGTCATGACCTGCAGCCGCAATTCTACCTTCTTCATCCATTATTGTTGCGCAATATTACATCGCTGAGTCGTTCACGACCCGCCTACATTTTACTCCACTCTTTGTAGCGGGACTGAGCTCTGGGTGGCTTTGCCTCCTTACCTCCCGCTCAGAGGCTCAAGGAGCCGCAGTGGAGGGACGAAAGAGCCGCATGCGGCTCCGGAGCCGCGGGTTGCCGACCCCTGCTCTAGTAGAATGGCACTTTATACCCTGAGGCACCAGAATGTTCAGTGCACGATAAGCATACTGGATGACCTCCACTACCCAGTGAGAGAGTCTCTGTTTAGAAAGTGCGGTTCCCTTTCTCCAGCCTCCATGGTCGACGAAAAGACTATGTTGTTCGCTGGCTCACTGTTGCCTCCATGTACACCTTAAGCGTCCGCACAGGACACAACAGTGTTGACAGCTCACCCTTCCCCCCTGAGGAGCCCTGAGGATTGAAGGCAGCCAACTCGATAGGCTGGTTCACATGATGAGGGGGTAACCGCTTGGGTAAGAATTCAGGATTTTAGCCGAAGACTCACTCCAGAGCCATCAGCCTTCCAGCGCAGACATGCCTGCCTCACTGACCCCACACGTTTTGCTGTGGCCACAGCAAGAAGAAAGGCTGCCTTGAGAGACACCCACTTTAAATCAGTGCGTTCCAGTGAATTGAATGGCGGCTGGGAAAGAGACTGAAGAACTGGCTGCAAGTTCCATGATGGCAGCTCTTGGACCCAGTGCGTTCTGAGCCTCTGAGTCCCTCTCAGAGACTGCTTTACCAGATGATGCGATCCCACTCACTGGCCATCGACCTTGGTATGAGTGGCCGAGATAGCAGCCACATACACTCAGAGGGTGGAAGTAGTCCTGTTTCCATCAAAAATGGACTGCAGGCAATGCAGTATTGCCAACGCTGAGCATGTCTCTGGCACCTCATTGTGAGAGTTACACCACTCCACAAATAGCTTCCACCTGTTAGTGTACAGCAACTTGGTGGATGGTGCTAAGCACTTTAAAATCATGTGGGCAACTGACCAATCGCAGGACACCAAAAGCAGGTCCTCAACTATAGAGGCCACAAGAACAGCTTCAGGCGACCCAGATTCGGGTGCCATGTGCATCCACTGACCTGAGACAGGAGGTCTTTCCTCTCTGGAAGACACCACAGTGTTACCTGCAGGAGTTTGAGCAACAGCTGAAACCATGGTCTCCCTGGCCCTGGGGCAACCAGAAGCAGGTGGTGACCACCCTGCTGGACCCTGTGAAGTGTTGCTAGTATGAGGGGGAGTGGAGGGAATGCATATATTAGGCCATTCGGCCAGGTATGTGCCAAGGCATGCTTCCCTAGAGGGAAGCATGCCTTGGCACATACCTGGCCACATACCTGGCCGAGGCTGGTCTCTTCCCTCGGAGAGAACCAGATTGGGCAGTGAGTCGCTGCATCTGAGGCAAAGAGGTCTGCTGCTGCTCTGTCAAACATGGCCCATATCACGGCCACCACCTCTGAATGAAGTCTCCACTCCCCGGTTGGCGGTTTCTGACACGAGAGGAGATCCACGGCAGTGTTCCCGAGACTAGGAACATGCATTGCCCGGAGGCTCAGGAAGTTGAGGTGAGCCCACGTGAGAAGCCAGTGTGCCACCCACAGGTACGCCAAACATCTGGTGCTGCCCTAGTGGTTGATATGGTACACGGCTGAGGTATTGTCCGACCGGACAAGAAGATGCCAATCTCTTAGAAAAGGTAGAAAATGCATACGCGCCAGGAATACAGCCTGAAGTTCCCACACATTTATGTGCTACCGCTTCTGCTGGGTACTCCACAGCACCCTGGCAGTCCTGGACTGCCACACTGCCCCCCAACTAACAAGAGACATCTGTCTCAACAACCTCCCGCCAGGAGGATATCCTCCTCAAGGGTACACCTGACATAAAGTATGCCCTCACCCTCCAGGGTCGGAGGGTACGGCGGCACTGAGCCGGTGAGTGCTGGGGTCCAATTGTAGGCTGTTCACAGATACCTGAAGGGGGTGCAGTGTAAGAAGCCCGAGTGGTCGAGCCATGGATGCCGAGACAAGCATCCCCATGAGCCGCAGGATCAGGCCATACTGCAGGAGGCTGCCACATTGGAAACACCTCTTGGGATAATTCACCTTGAGGCTGAGATTTCCCACGTGACTGAGGAGAGCTGCAGTGTCCCTCAATGCCTGCTCGCGTGTTGGGGAAATGACATCAGTCATCCAGATAGGGGAGTATTGTTACTCCGCTGGCCTGTAATGGTGAGAGAGCAGCTGCTATGCTCCGGGTAAATATCCGTGGAGCCAGGGAGAGCCCAAACAGCAGAACCTTGAACTGATAAACCCGGTTCATGAACATAAAATTAAGGAACTGCCTGTGATGGAAACATGAAAGTATGCATCTTTCAGATCCGGAATCGGAATCGGAATCGGAATTGGAATCGTCTTTATTGTCATTGTAACAGCTATAACAAAAATGCATAGAAAGTTTGGGGGAAAGAAGGACAACATGAGGTGAGGAGAGGAGGGAGAAAAAGACGCAGATTACAGACTATGCTCTAAGGAGCTCTAAGGAGTTCAGTCTGTAAATGGGGGGGGTGAATCCACCTCAGGCACATTTAGCATCAACACAGACAGGTTACACCATATTTCTCGAGACAGCACTTGGGATATGTGAAGGCTAGTTTAGCAGCCCGCCGCGAGGGGGAGGTGTTTCGGCGCATCGGCCGCAGCCATATCTCCTCCCACAGCCTCTGCTTGGAGTTGGGGAGGGGGAGCGCAGCAAAGGCAGTGAAAGGTACTGGTGAATTCCAGTGGGCCGAAGTATCCGGGAAGGGGAGGATGGGATGAGGGGAGGAAGTGGAGGAAGGGGGATTGGGGGGGGGGTCAGAGCCTTCATTCCACACTCACATCCAGGAGAGTTGAAGACAAAACACACCCTTGGCGACTGGGTGTCTTGGATTCCGAATTGTAGATTAGGTTTGTTTTCGTTCAGGCGCTTCAGCTTTATCTGTAGACCTCGAGTGTCTCTGGTCTGCATGCTGCTCCAATTGTGGCAAGATTTAGCTTCCCAACCGAGTTCCAATATCCTCCAAGATCGATCCAATTTCACGTAAACGTTCAAGAGTCGTACTCTTGAGTTGGTTTATCACCTGAGTCTGAGCGTTCAATGCTCGACACAGTCCTTCAGTGACGACAGGCAGCCTTCCCAATGCGGCTGCTAGCGTCTTCTCAACTTTGCGATAGATCAGAAAGCCTCCAGCTCCAATCAGCAGCAAACCTGCTATCATGAATCCCAATATGTAGAGGTCCTCCACATCCTCCATGGAAAGAATGGCCAAACACAGAGAACTCCAGGAACCTCCAGGACCTCCAGGGACCTCCAGGAACCTCCAGGACCTCCAGAACCCCAGGAACCTCCAGGACCTCCAGGAACCCCAGGGACCTCCAGGACCTCCAGGAACCCCAGGAATCCAGCATGTATCCGGCTGCAGACGTCCCATCAGGACATGCAGGCTCTCCTTTGCTGATCGTTGTGTTGTAAAAATTTGGTCGATCGCATTGAGAGACTAGCTGATCAATTCCATGGCTCTGGTTAAATTCGGATGGGGGTGTAAAGAGAGGCTCTTGTTAGATCTGACACGAGACAGTATAGGACGGGAGTACCGAAGCTAGGAGCACACAATCACCAGGCGATCTCCGCCGATGACAATACGTGTGCAGTACCCACCACCTCCAGCAGCTCCCTGGCAAACTGGTCACTTTAGTCAAGTGGCACTCTCACCTGCCGCAGACTGTGGTACCTCAGCCACACTTCAAAAAGGAAAACAGCGAGTCGCAGTTTCAAGCGGACGAGAATGCTCAAGGCGCTAACCCAGGGGAGGGCAATCCTGGTCCTGGAGGGCCGCAGTCCTGCACGTTTTCGATGTTTCCCTGCTCAAACACACCTGTTATCATGATGAGGCTCTGCAGAAAGCTTGACAAGGAGCCACTAATTGCTGTCAGCTGTATGGATGTGAGGAGACATGGAAAACATGCAGGGCTGCGGCCCTCCAGGACCAGGATTGCCCACCCCTGCGCTAACCTTACAGTTACAAAGCTACCAGCGACAAGCTCTGAATAGCAAAACACCGACCTGGTATCGTAACTGCAATCGCGAGAAGATAGAAGGAACAGATTACCTGATGACGCCGGTAGATATAGTCTCTCCGGGTCATCCGGGGGTCATGACTTTGTTGATATAATTACTCGGACTGCGCATGCACGAGATGGAACATCCAGCGTGGAAAGCACCACCTCAGGTGGTCTGGGAATATGAAAAAGAACTGACTTTTTTCTTAATATTATCCAGTTCTAATAGAATATCCAGTTGAGATATTTTTATTTTCTATCATTTATGATGTGGCAAAAATCTAATTTGGTTTTACTGCGACTACCTTTCCACTTATCACATGCACACGCATGTGTGCATTCCATCCAGCTCCTGCTGAATATCCTCCTCCGGTTCCTGAGAGGAGGACACAACATCTTGGTCTTTTAACGACCTTGCTAAAAGGTCATGATGTTGTGCTGCGCCGACATTTCAATAAACCCTTGATTTAGAAATCAACCAGTGAGTGCAAAGCTGTGCATGTAAACATGTAATGCATGTAAACAACAACAATATTGCAGGCAAGTCAAGAGGAGCGATGGTCATGACCAATCAGCAGACAGCGTTGCTCCTCCTCACAGACCCGTTACTCTGTGCCGGGTACCGCAGCAGATATGCGGCGGGAAATAGTACCCTGCAGTCGCAGGTTCTCTCTGTATCATCCACAACTTTAAATTTGAAGCAAGCGAACACCTGTCCCACCCCGCTCCGCGATAGAAGGTGCAGTGTAACTGCGCCTTTTGAGGCCTCAGAACAGTTCAATGCCTCCTGTCCAGGGCTGGAGGTCCAGACACCGATTGACCAGAGCTCACACCAACATCATGGACTATTCTGTCTGTGGATGCTGACATACAGGTTCTGTCAAACTGTTTTCCTGCAAGCTGTCATCACTACACTACACTAGGGATGTCCGATAATATCGGCGGGCCGATATTATCGGCCGATATTGATTTAAAAATGTAATATTTGGAAATATCGGTATCGGATTTTTACAACCGATATTGGAATTTCCGAGTCTGCATGAACGCAGCATGGGATGTTTACGGGCGCGCGCTTGATGACGTTTAACAACAGCAAATACAACACGCTCGACTCGTGGCTAAGAAGGAGAAGCCCGGTGAATGAAATGTCCGTGGAGGACTGGAGGCTCAACCAGGCCCTCTTCCCTGCTGGGCCAGTACCTGACTGCACCCTGCACCAGTGTTGACAGTGAACCACTGTTCAGCACTGGTACCAGTACCTGACTGCACCCTGCACCAGTGTTGACAGTGAACCAGTGTTCAGCACTGGTACCAGTACCTGACTGCACCCTGCACCAGTGTTGACAGTGAACCAGTGTTCAGCACTGGTACCAGTACCTGACTGCACCCTGCACCAGTGTTGACAGTGAACCACTGTTCAGCACTGGTACCAGTACCTGACTGCACCCTGTACCAGTGTTGACAGTGAACCAGTGTTCCGCACTGGTGCCCACATCATTGATGAGAAGAGAAATCTCATACATTGCTGAGATGCTGAGATGCTTGTATTCATACAGAACAATCTACCTCTTACACATGAGGACATGGGGAAAGAAATAGACCAGTTATATGGACGAGTCAACTTCAGTCTTTGTTTTTGTTGCACTTTAAAGGAGGGCTGTTTTAATTTTGTGAGCATTTCTGTGCCTTTCTTGTTTATATTTGCACTATTTTGTTACTCTTAAAAGAGATTGAGCCCAGTTTGAGTATATTATTTGACAAGCTATGGCCAGTTATTCATTCATTGACTGTTTACAACTAATGGACTGAAGATATGCCTCTTCCTTTTTTTTATATTGTCTGTGGTGTTGTTGAGTTTGTTGTTGAGGTTTCTCTCTAACACTAAATAAATATGGCACTTTTTTCCATAATTTAAGTTAAGTTAAGTTAAGAGTTGGACAATATCGGAATATCGGATATCGGTAGAAAAGCCAATATCGAGCATCCCTACACTACACCTCTCATCTCAAAGTTATGCAATAATCTCATATTTCTGCTACACTGTGCAATACTTATAATTAAAACTATTGTGCACTACATTAGTCAATTTCTCAAGACGTTTGGTCTGAAGTTGAAGCATCTTCTGTACTTTTTTGTCCTGCAGTGAAAAAGAGTTGTTGTTTGAAGTGTACAGTGATGCTGGTAACATGTTAATTAGTAACGCATGACTCTGACATGACCACCTTTTTCAGTAACGAGCAATCTTATGTGTCACTATTTCCAAATCAGTAATCAGATTAAAGTTAAATTAAGTCAGAGTAAAGTATTAAAGTCACTGTGTGTTACTGTTGTAGCATCTCGCAGGACAAGTTTCTTGTCTGCAAATGCGCTTTATTAGTAAACAGAACCTGTCGCTCCTTCCTTCAAACAAACCCACACACAAAAAAGGCAGTCCTGCAGATTTGTTTAATGTGAGTTAAAGAATAAATCCTGGTCAAAAATAACTCCCAGGTTCCTCACAGTGGTACTGCAGGTCAAAGTAATACCATCCAGTGTGACTACATCTTTAGATCATTTGTCTCTCAGATGTTTTGGCCCAAATGTAATAATTTCAGTTTTATCTGAGTTGAGGAGCAGGAAATTCCAACTCATCCAATCTTTTATATCTTTAAAACAAGCTTCTGGTTTAGAAAGTTGGTTATTATCATCAGGTTTCATAGATAAATAGATTTGTGTGTCATCTGCATAACAATGGAAGTTAATGGAGTGTTTTTTAATGATATTCCCAACAGGAAGCATGTATAAAGTAAAGTATGGGACCTAAGACAGAACCCTGTGGAACTCCATGTTTAACTTCAGTCTGGACTGAAGAGTTATCGTGAACATGAACGAAGTGGAACCTGCCTGATAAATATGATCGGAACCAGTTTAGTGCCGTACCTTTAAGCGAGAACACAGACCAGTCCTTAGTCTGAGGCCATGAGAAGATCATTAGCAACGTTGACCAGAGCTTCTCTGTGCTATGAGGAGATCTAAAACCTGACAGGAGTAAGTCATTTTTTCTTAAATTAAAAGATTTTAGAAATAAAGAGAAGGTTGGATATTGGCCTATGTTGGGATCTCACAGGACCACAGAAAGTTTGTTCATTTCTAGGGAAAGACAATTTAAATTTGTCATGATACACTGTCTTGACATATGAATTCTGACCGAGGAATGTGATTGTCTTTCATACCCAGTGGGGGGGGGACCTTTTGCAGGACCTTCCTACACTTTCTGCTCACAAGACGCTTCCCCCATGCACTCAGCCAGTCACTAATTGGTTGAAGCTCTCAGGATTCGACACCTTCGAATCCACACCCGTGCAGCAAAAGGCTGCGAAACCAGTCTCATACTCTCCCTTGCAGCGAGCTTTCTCCTGTGAACACTGTGGGAAGAGCTGCTTCCCAGCAGCTCAACTCACCCAGCGTTAGCATACAGCTAACACCAGAGGCCTGCACCCAGGGCCTTCACTCCTCCACTCCTCTGCTGACCCACCACGAGGGTCAGACCTTCCCCTGATCCAGAGACCAGCACCCAGAGTCTGATCTCCCATCAACCAGGAAAACCAAGCAGTTCCTCCAGGACGGACCAGGGAAACGACGTCTCACAGAACTTCTTTGTGTTTTCCTCAACCAGCAGGAAAACCATCACAGACCTGAGCGACCAGCTCCTCAGTCTGGACAAAAGGAACAACCAGGAGCTGCAAAGAAGGACTCCTGAAACATCAACTTCATCTTCTTCTCCTCAGCCTGCAGAACCAGCAACCACAGTTAGCAGGAGGTGCTAACTACAGGAGAAGACACCAGCTTCCCTCCAGCAGGACAACAACTGAACTCCTTCAAGGAAGTGGGAACAACAACTGGGCTTTACCTGAGATTAGTTAAACCTGATGCTATGATAGAACTGTTTAACTTCATGAAGAAGTTAATCATCAGATAATCATCTTGTCTTTGGTAAAATGGTTGTGGAACAGACACAGTCTCCACATGAACGATTTGGATGTTAGAGGGTGAGGAGACAGCAGGAAGAGAGTTTAGTCTTGAGGACACAGATGGTGAGGATGTAATTGACAGAGGAGAACAGCAGGGGTTGGAGTCCACGAGGAACAACACTCAGGGGCGTGTCCGTGAAATGTATACAGTCAATCTCGGGACGATGTAGGATATTAGCGGCTAATATCTGCAGGAAGCCCCATCCCCCTTTTTCAATCAATCAATTAATCAATATAAGACATTATTTGTCCCTGGGGGGGCAATTAAAAGGCTGCATAGAGCAGGCAGTGCAAAAAGATAAATATCAAAATAAACAGATAAATAATGCAACAGACTACAACTACATCAATCCATCCATTATCTGCCACTTATCTTGGGCCGGGTCACAGGGGCAGCAGTCTGAGCCGAGTTGCCCAGACTTCCCTCCCCCCAGACACTTCCTCCAGATATATAAAAAACGTTTGTTATTTTTATCTTGACACAGTGGGGGGGTCGGCAGCTGCTGAAAGTAACTAACAATACGTAACTTGCAATCTAACTTAGTTACTTTTAAAAACAAGTAATCAGTAATGTCACTAAGTTACTTTTTATGAGTAACTAGTAATGAGTAATCAGATTACTTTTTCAAGGTAACCGTGGCAACACTAGAAGTCTATTGTTTGTGTTTGTAATCTCAGTCTTTTTGTGTTGGACCCATATGAGACTTTTTATCAAAAGAGAGAAGAAACGATCTAAACAGTTGATGGCTGAATTTGTATCTGGAATTTATATTTGGAACAAATCAATTTCCAGTCATGCTCACCTGCCAGCATCACATCATCTGTATGGATGGACACGACAATCTGCTCTCCACTGTTTGGAGTCAAAGTTGTGTGTTTCATGTGTCTTGTCACACAGAGCTGAGCTGTCTTGGTGTATTAATGTGTGTTTCAGCAGAGAGCCGTGAAGGTACCTACTTCTTTGCGCAGCGCTTGATTTGACACAATAATCACGTTGGGTGGATCTCCGACAGCTGTGGCGGCGCCTCCGATGTTGGTGAAGATTACTTCTGCAATCAGGACATGTCTGGGGTCCAGATTAAGCACTTCACACAGCCTGGGAGATCAGAGAGGAGCAAGAAAGCCCATTAGCGGCGATTAGATTGCAATAGGTCAAAGAAATATAGATTTTTTGGCTCAGCTCGTTCTTCACCATGATGGACCAATTCAACATCTGCATAACTGCAGACGCTCCATTTTCCCCCCACTCGTGAACAAAACCCAGAGATACTTAAACTCCTCCACCTGTGACAAGGGCACTCGACCGACCTGGAGGGGGCAAGACACCTTGTTCTGGTGGAGAACCATGGCCTCGGATTTAGAGGTGCTGATCTTCATCTCAGTTGCTTCACACTCGGCTACAAACCGCATCAGTGCACGCTGAAGGTCCAGGTTTGATGAAGACAACAGAACCACATCATCTGCAAAAAGCAGAGATGAGATCCCGTGGTCCCCAAACTGGACCCCCTCCGGCCCCTGGCGGTGCCTAGAGATTCTGTCCATGTAAGTGATGAACAGAACCAGTGAAAAAGGACTCCATACTCCCGGAGCACCCCCCACAGGACATCTCGGGGGACGCGGTCGAACGCCTTCTCCAGATCCACAAAACACATGTGGACTGGTTGGGCGAACTCCCATGAACCCTCAAGCACCTGGTGGAGGGTATAGAGCTGGTCCAGTGTTCCACCACCAGGAGAACCTGGTGGAGGGTATAGAGCTGGTCCAGTGTTCCACCATCAGGAGAACCTGGTGGAGGGTATAGAGCTGGTCCAGTGTTCCACCATCAGGAGAACCTGGTGGAGGGTATAGAGCTGGTCCAGTGTTCCACCATCAGGAGAACCTGGTGGAGGGTATAGAGCTGGTCCAGTGTTCCACGACCTGGACAAAAAAACCGCATTGTTCCTCTTGGATCCGAGGTTCGACTAACGGCCGGACCCTCCTCTCCAGTACCCTGGAATAGACTTTCCCGGGGAGGCTGAGGAGTGTGATCCCTCTGTAGTTGGAACACACCCTCCGGTCCCCCTTCTTGAAGAGAGGGACCACCACCCTGGTCTGCCAGTCCAGAGGTACTGTCCCCCCCCCCCCCACCACGCGATGTTGCAGAGACGAGTCAGCCACGACAGTCCCTGCACATCCAGAGACTTAAGGAACTCTGGGCGAATCTCATCCACTCCCGGTGCCTTGCCACCGAGGAGCTTCACAACAACCTCGGTGACTTCAGCTTGGGTAATGGATGAGTCCACCTCTGAGAACCCAGCCTCTGCTTCCTCAATGGAAGACGGGGTGGTGGGATTGAGGAGGTCCTCGAAGTATTCCTTCCACCGCGTGATGACATCTCCAGTTGAGGTCAACAGCTCCCAACCTCCATTGTAAACAGTGTTGGTGAAAGACTGCTTTCCTGTCCTGAGGTGCCAGATGGTTTGCCAGAATTTCCTCAGGGCCGACCGATAGTCCTCCTCCATGGCCTCTCCGAACTCCTCCCAGACCCGAGTTTTTGCCTCCACCACAGCCCGGGCTGCGGCTCGCTTGGCCTGCCAGTAACTGTTAGCTGCCTCGGGAGTCCTGGGGGCTAACAACGCCCGATAGGACTCCTTCTTCAGCTTGTCGGTATCCCTTACTTCCGGTTTCCACCACCGGGTTCGGGGGTTTCCGCCACGACAGGCACCAGAGACCCTGCAGCCACAGCTCAGAGCAGCAGCTTTGACAATGGAAGTGGAGAACATGGACCATGTCTTACCCCTACCACTTTGAAATGCGAGTTCACGAGGGTCTGAGGGGTGTCCCATTTCACTACTGTGAAGAGGCGGAGGGGTGAGGGGAAGGGCTATTCACCCCTCTAAATGGAGCTTTAACAGATGCACACTTTAAACAGAGGGGTATGAGGACCTGGCACCGAAGGACTCACATTTCACATATAAACGCGTCTAAAGTTCTATAAACCTGTTGTGTTTTATACTAGTAAGATTCACATAAATACTTCTAAAGCTATATAAACCTGTTATGTTTTATACTAGTAAGAACGGCAGTAGCGCTGCCGTCTGCCGTATGAAGCTTCCGTGTGTCTTTGTTTGGTAGAGACTGTTTATAACATTTTATTATTACACTGTAGAGTTCCAAAGTCTTCTAATATGGTGTTTTGAAAACAGGGACCAGAGCAAACAAGGAAGATCCTCCGCTTTTGCATGTTGAATGAGGAAATATTTCTGAAGTCCAAATACAGCGCAAAAACTGAAGGTTTTTGTCTCCGTCTATTTCTTCACCTTGATGTGGGAAGGCGGAAGACGAAACAAAGCAGCCAAGCTGCTGCAACACGGGGAATTCTGGACGGCAGGACGACGCTCCTGCTGGAAAATCAACTAACATCCGAGGCTCAGCTCTGCTGATGTAACGCCGCAGTATTATGATGTCAAAAATGTGAGATGAAGCGAGAGGGGCGGGGCTGAGCAGAGGGAGAGGGGGGGGGTTGAGCAGAGGGAGAGGGGTGTCCCAAATCTAAGGGCTAAAACTTTTACCCTTTGCCTTTGCCCTCGTTTTGGAGGTGAAGGCAGAGGCGGAGGTGGAGGGCTAAGGAGTAGGTGGAGGGGTAGAAAAGAGAATTGTCTCCAGCCTCCCTCGGGATCTGTGAGAAGCTCTCCCGGAGGTGGGAGTTGAAAACTGCGTGGACAGAGGGCTCGGTCAGATGTTCCCAGCAGACCCTCATAACACGTTTGGGCCTGTCGAGTCTATCCGGCCTCCTCCCGGTCCAGCGCATCCAACTCACCACCAGGTGGTGATCAGTTGACAGCTCTGCCCCTCTCTTTACCCGAGTGTCCAAGACACGCGGCCGGAGATCAGATGACACGACCACAAAGTTTATCATTGACCTCCGGCCTAGGGTGTCCTGGTGCCACGTGCACTTATGGACCCCCCTGTGCTCCAACATGGTGTTCGTTATGGACAAACTGTGACTGGCACAGAAGTCCAATAACAGAACACCGCTCGGGTTCAGATCGGGGAGGCCGTTCCTCCCAATCACCCCCTTCCAAATCTCACTGTCATTGCCCACGTGGGCGTTGAAGTCCCCCAGGAGAACAATGGAGTCCCCAGTTGTGGCATTATCCAGCACCCCTCCCAGGGACTCCAAGAAGGTTGGGTACTCTGAGCTGCTGTTCGGTCCATAGGCCGAGACAACAGTCAAAGACCTGTCCCCTACTTGAAGGCGTAGGGACGTGACCCCCTGGTTCACCGGGGTGAACTCCAACACATGGCGGCTGAGCTGCGGGGCAATAAGCAAGCCCACTCCAGCCCGCCGCCTTACACCGCGGGCAACTCCAGAGAAGTGGAGTATCCAGCCCCGGTGGAGGAGCTGGGTTCCAGAGTCCAAGCTGTGAGTGGAGGCGAGCCCGACTATATCTAGACGGTATCTCTCAACCTCCCTCACAAGCTCGGGCTCCTTCCCCCCCAGCGAGGTCACATTCCATGTCCCAAAAGCCAGAGTCTGTGTCCGGGGATTGGGTCGTCGAGGCCCCTGCCGTCGACTGCCACCCAATCCACACTGCACCCGACCCCTACAGTGGTCTCTGTGGGTGGGGGGCCCACAGGAGGAAGAGGAGGAGGGGCCCGCGTCGTCCCTCGGGCTGAGCCCAGCTGGGTCCCGCGAGCAAGAGCCCGGCCACCAGGCGCTCGCAAACGAGCCCCAACCCCAGGCCTGGCTGAACCTTGCCAGGCGACGTCTCTCTTCTCTTTGGTTTTTTTCTCCATAGGGGTGTGTTGAACTGCTTTTAGTCTGACTCGTCACCTTGGACCTGTTTGCCTTGGGAGACCCTACTGGGGGGCATAAAGCCCCCCGATAACAGAGCTCCTAGGATCATTCAGGTACTGAAACTCCCCCACCACGATAAGGTAGCAGTTCAAGGGGGAGCCAATACAAAACCATTTGACTGTTAGTGTTTGATATGTCGTTTTTGTTTGTTATACAAGTCAATAATGAGTCAAACATAAAATTGTTTTCAATTACATTTCCCACAGAACATACAATCAGTAAGATTTCAAAGTCTGTCCTGCTCTTTACCTTATTGTAACAGGTGTGAAAAGCATCATGGTGGTGACATTGTCCAGGAAGGCTGACAAAATGGCAGCGATGAGACAGAGGATGATGATCATGGGCCAAACTCTTCCTCTAGATAACTGGTAGGCCTGCAAAATAAATAAAAAAAACATCTACAACTAAAGCAGCAGGATCATTTTCATATCTGATTCCTTCTTTGGCCACGGGGGTTTAACTAGCATTTGTGTTCAGTAATGCCAATGCAGTGAATAATGTTTGTTTCCATGGCAATGCCGAAGAAGGATATAACCATCTATGTTATCGTTCAGCTGTGTGCTTTCATGTTTGTCTTGATTCCTGACTCTTCTAATACTATGTACTGCACTGTATTTAAAATAAGGCACTTCCATAATTTCTTTTGCAAATGTATGTCAAAAAACATCATTCCTGAACTGTTTTACCTTTTTCCTGCTCAAAATATCTAATTAAATTATGTCCTCCACATTTTTACATCACAATGATGAAAAATGTCATGAATGTGTTTCCAATATCAAATCAGATCAGTGTAAAACTTTGCTGCTTTGCTGCAACATTTAAATTTTTTTGGTCTTTGAACAATTTGAAATTAAATGAAGGTTATATATATATTTTACAAATTCCACTTTCTATTTTTCTTTACAAATTCCCCAGCATGTCAGGTCAGCGTCTGTCCTGTCTGATTCCCAGTGTGGTCTGTCACAGCACTTGTCCCAACTCATGTATGTGTGTTTGTGTGCCTGTTGCTCCCATGTGTCTCCCTTCGTGTTTCGCATGATTTAATCATCTTCTCCTCTGTGCCCTTTCGCCTCATGTGCATCACCTGTGTCACCCCCTCTTTACACCCTTCCCTCCTGCTCTCTCACTGCCAGATCCTCCAGTTTGCTTGTGCACAGACAGCGAGTCCTGTCATGGTCACGTTATTTCTTCTCTTTGCTGGTTTTTGGACCTCGGTCTCGCCTCGCCCTCCTGGACTCGACGTCTGCGGACTTTGGTAAAGTCAATAAACTAGTTAAACTGAACTCTCAACTCGGTCTGCTTTCAGGTCCATCACGTTCCCAACACACCATTGTAACTTTGTAAAACTGCATCTGTGACTCGTCAGTTTGTACTTTTTGAGCAGCTGAACTGGAAATGACATTATTCTTCATCCGGCTCGTTTCAAAGACCTACTTTCCTGAACCTTCTATTCCAAACAAAGTAAATGTCCTTTTTGTCAGCTCTCCCTGTCCTGTATTTGTAGGTCAGGATGTAAAGATAGACATCAAACTGTGGCGGGTCACCTGATGGTGCAATAGTCCTCCTGAATCTTGATCATGTCGGATAAGTCAAAATGAAAACTACAGACTTGTTATGCGTTTGTGCTAAATTCAGAAGTAGCTCAAAGCCTGTCAGCTTCAGAGATACAAACTTTTTTTCATACACTTGTCACTCAGTTGGTCAAAGGTAAACATGAAAACACAAAACAAAAATCACACTGTGCGTTTCCCTTCATGTACCTTAAAATAACTCATTCTACTGCATATATTACTTTCAATGCTGCTATTACAGAATATCCAGATGGATCATTAATTACGGGTTGTTTTTTTTTCAGACAACTCACCTTTACTGCACAGTAGTCAAAGAAGCCAGTCTCGGAGAAAATTGCCACCAGCACCATCTGTAAAGTAGACGTTACAAAGAAACAGTAATGACCCATTATAGAACAGCAGTCTGTGTCACCCTGATCTTTCAAACAGCTCAGGAAAGGAACAGTCATCATAACTCTATTTGTAAATGTGTTCAAGCATTCAACTATTACCAAAACAGTGGCAGCAAAGTGAGATTACAATCAATAAATATGTTTGGATTCTGTAACTTGCGCGCAAACTTCTTACGAATTATAAGAAATGTTAAACAGTGCAGCATGAACAGTGCTGCAGCGCTCATGCGCATGTGTGTGTGTGTGTGTGTGTGTGTGTGTGTGTGTGTGTGTGTGTGTGTGTGTGTGTGTGTGTGTGTGTGTGTGTGTGTGTGTGTGTGTGTGTGTGTGTGTGTGTGTGTGTGTGTGTGTGTGTGTAAAATGCATTGCAGAAGAGGTTATACTAAATACAGAATATCTTAATAATCTGTCTTTTAGTCCATCAGTTGTTCAACACAGTTGTAATTTTTAGCTGAAACGCCTGACGCAGTCCTGAACGTCACACGATGCACCAACTTGAGAATTTATTATTGAGTAAATTCCCCACTTTGGGTTTTCTGTTGAAATATATTGTTTCCAAAGTTTGATCCATAGGGCATACAAGAAAATTCTTCACATCTCTATATACACATGGGCAAAATGATGGTCTAATCACTTATGTCATCGTCATTTTTACTCTTTATTGCATAAAAGAATAGTCCCTCTGTTGACCTTTATTTGTATGTAAAATACAGAATGTAAAATACATTTTGATTCTTTGGTTTATATACAAGCCTTTTTGGTTTGTCCATTGCAGAGGAAGAGAAACTGTAATTCAGGGTTCAAAACAGGTTTTGGTGCTTTCCCATGAGAATATTTTGAAGAGGGTTAGGGTAAAGACACACTCTTTCACATGTTTCATACCACAAAGTAAGAAACAAACGCTTCTGTTTAGGCTGACTAATAAGAATAAGAATAAGTATTTGTAAGTGTTTTCTCTATTTGGTAATGTTTTCTCTATTTAGTAGTGTTTTCTCTATTTAGTAGTGTTTTCTTTATTTAGTAGTGTTTTCTCTATTTGGTAGTGTTTTCTCTATTTGTAAGTGTTTTCTCTATTTAGTAGTGTTTTCTCTATTTGTAAGTGTTTTCTCTATTTAGTAGTGTTTTCTTTATTTAGTAGTGTTTTCTCTATTTAGTAGTGTTTTCTCTATTTGTAAGTGTTTTCTCTATTTAGTAGTGTTTTCTCTATTTGTAAGTGTTTTCTCTATTTAGTAGTGTTTTCTCTATTTAGTAGTGTTTTCTCTATTTGGTAGTGTTTTCTTTATTTGGTAGTGTTTTCTCTATCTGGTAGTGTTTTCTTTATTTAGTAGTGTTTTCTCTATTTAGTAGTGTTTTCTCTATTTAGTAGTGTTTTCTTTATTTAGTAGTGTTTTCTCTATTTGGTAGTGTTTTCTCTATTTAGTAGTGTTTTCTCTATTTAGTAGTGTTTTCTCTATTTGTAAGTGTTTTCTCTATTTAGTAGTGTTTTCTCTATTTGGTAGTGTTTTCTCTATTTAGTAGTGTTTTCTATTTGGTAGTGTTTTCTTTATTTAGTAGTGTTTTCTCTATTTAGTAGTGTTTTCTATTTGGTAGTGTTTTCTTTATTTAGTAGTGTTTTCTTTATTTGGTAATGTTTTCTCTATTTAGTAGTATTTTTTGCATTTGTGTTTTCTCTTTTGAGTAGAGTTTTCTCTATTTAGTAGTGTTTTTTGTATTTGTAGTAGCTCGCGGCCTAGCATGCCAGTTAGCATGCTAACAAACATTATCCGATTGAGCTGAAATTTGGTAGGTGGCCTAATGGGGGTGCTGCAGTCATGAATCTCAAGCTAATTAGCTAATTTTGACTCAGATTTTTCAAAATAAAAGTAATTTTTTGAAGAAAAAATAAAACCTTCCAAATGTCTTTCTGATCGGTATCTCACCAGGCCAGAGGCCCGGATCGAGTCCACCCCGACGGGCCAGAGCCCCCAGGTGGAGCGAGGTCCCGGCCAACGCTGCTTGCAGCTTTATTTTTATTTATTTTTTGTATTTGGTAGTGTTTTCGCTATTTAGTAGCGTTTTTTGTATTTGGTAGTGTTTCTGAAGGTTGCAGTGTTTTGCACTTTCAGGCCACAGTAGGATTCAGCCAAAATAACAACATTGGAAACAAGAACAAGAGCAAAACTTTACTGCCCAAACTCGAGTCAACAAAATGTTAAACCTCGACAAATGTTCTATTGAGAATATACGTTTCTATTGACATTACATTTTGTATTCAAGTATGAGTGTCTGATCTGATTGAGTAAAACAAATCAAGCAAAGGATTCATGTGGTTCTCTCACCATGCCAAAGAGGAGAGCCAGAGTCTCGTAGTCAATCCACTCCACCACAGTAACCAGGCTGGGCCGCTGTGACAGAGATCAACACACAAGATGAGCCCAAGACTTGTTTATTTCAAGACAAATCCAGACCTGAAAAACCAAACAATGGTTAAAACATTTGTAAGTGGGTTACAGTGGGGTACCAGTTACTTAAAAAATAGAAAACAGTGAAATGTGAAAATCGGTGATTATCAGTCGAGTTTTCTACAAATTGTGTGTGGATTACCTCAAGGTTCCATTCTGGGCCCAAAATTGTTTAATATGTACACAAGCGACATTTGTATAACTTCTCAAATTCTTAGATTCAGCTTGTTTGCAGACGATACAAATATTTTTGCTTCAGGAGACGATTTAAAACAACTCTGTCAAATTGTTAACTTGGAACTCAAGAGTGTCAACAAGTGGTTCAAACAAAACACTATCTCTAAATCTGAGTAAAAGCAAAATGATGATATTCGGCAACTGTATTTCCAATGCTCAGGAAGCAGTTCAGATAGAGGGTGTTGTTATGGAGCAGGGGCATGAAATCTATTTTTTCTTTTCAAATCACAGATCATGAAGTTTAGTGACATTGTTGAGTTCCAAGCAGTACAGATGTTATACAAAGCAAGTTACACATCGTTACCAAGCCAAATACAAAGAAGGTTCCCAGATCGGACTGGTCGTTATGAAATATGTGATCAATTAAATTTTAGGGCTCAGAAACAGTACAACCCTGAAACGTTTTAGCCCGACAGTTAATGATGTTCAATTGTGGAAGAAATTGGAGACGGAGTTGAAACGATGTCCAAACATCAACCTGTTCAAATATAAATACAAACAAAAGACTTTTGAAATATACAGAGAGGAAGAAATGCATCGCCACTAGGGGGAGCAGCAGGATCAACTTATATATGCATATGTGTGCGTGTGTATATGTGTGTTGTAAGTTTGGTCCATGTTTATATAGCCGTTTGAAATGTAACAAGTTCTCTTTTGTTGATGTCTTGTTGATGTTTTGTTCTTTCTGTACCATTGCAGACCTTTTATTTGCCACAGGAGTTCACCGCTACGTTTGTCATTGCTGCTTACATCCCTCCGGATGCTAACGCAAAAAGTGCTATGAAAGAACTTTATGCTGCTGTCAGTAAACAACAAGCAGCTCATCCGGAGGCAGCTTTCATAGTTGCTGGTGACTTTAACCATACTAACTTAAAAACTGTGCTCCCAAAGTTTCACCAACACGTTTCCTGTCATACAAGGGGAAACAAAACTCTGGATCATGTTTATACAAATATTGCTGGAGTTTACTCTGTGGCCTCCCTTCCCCATATGGGTCAGTCAGACCATGTATCACATGCATCACCCCCAGATACTCCCCTTATAAACCGTGTGAGGCCTAACTAAGACCATCAGTGTGGCCAGAGGGTGCAGATTCTACACTTCAGGACAAATTCCATCATACTGACTGGAGTGTTAGCCTCTCCTGGCACTGGAGGTACCAACACTGACCTGGACACATACACTGCTGCTGTATTGAACTATATTAACAGCACCGTAAATCACCACGTACCCAAACCAGAAGCCCTGGATGAACAGGGAGGTGCGTCTGCTACTAAAGACATGTAACAGTGCCTTTGCGTCAGGGGGTGCAGAGGCCTACACTACATCTGGGGCTAATCTGAGGAGGGGCATCAACACTGCTAAGCGTTGTTGCAGCACAGAAGTCGAGGAGCATCTTTCCAACTCTGACCCTCGGCTAATGTGGCAGGGCATACAAGCCATCAGCGACTATGAAGCCAAAAACTGTAGTCCCACTGTCACAGACGCTTCCTGTCTGAACGAGCTTAATGAGTTCTATGCTCGGTTCGAAAGAGATAATGGAGATTCTGCTACTAAACTGATTCTGCCACCTGACCACCACTCACTCACCTTCACTCTGGCCGAGGTCCACTCCATGTTAAGCCGTACCGACGCTCACAAAGCTGCCGGGCCAGACGGCATCCCAGGGCGAGTGTTTAAAGCATGTACTCTGCTGCTTGCACCAGTTCTGACAGACATGTTCAACCTGTCTCTTGCCCAAATGCCTAAAAACAACATCAATTATGCCGGTACCACAACATCACAGCCCAAGTACACTGAATGACTATCGCCCCATAGCACCCACACCACTCGGGATGAAGAGCTTTGAGGGGCTCCTCCTGGCAAGACTGAAGGCTTCTATTCCACCGGGCCTGGACCCCCACCAGTTTGCCTACTGTAACAACAGGAGCACAGAAGACACTATCTCACTGGCCCTTCACAACATTCTGACACATCTGGTTAATAACAACACATATGCCAGGATGCTGTTTGTTGATTTTAGCTCGGCATTTAAAAATGTCATTCCATCGAGGCTAACCAACAAACTCCTTGACCTTGGTATCAGTCCAGCTCTGTGTAACTGGATCATGGACTTTTTAACGAACAGACCACAGCACGTTTGTATATACAACCACAGTACCAAGACTCTTCAAATCAACACTGGAGTCCCACAGGGATGCCTTTGTCTACTCTCTCTTCACTCACGACTGCAGACCAGTGTCCCCCACTAACTCCATCGTCAAGTTTGTATTTGTAATGTACTGTGGCGGAGCGTGAGTCACTACAGCGGGTCGTCACTACAGCCCAGCGCATCATCGGGACTCCACTCACTGCCCTGGAGAACATCCAGAGCAAATGTTGTCTGTGTAGGGCTCTGAACACTGTGAAGGACTCCTCCCATCCTGCACACAGACTCTTTAGCCTCCTGTCTTCTGGCCGCCGCTACAGGAGCCTCAGGACCGGGAGCCTCCGGGCCGGGAGCCTCAGGGCCGGGAGCCTCCGGGCCGGGAGCCTCCGGACCGGGAGCCTCCGGGCCGGGAGCCTCAGGGCCGGGAGCCTCAGGGCCGGGAGCCTCCGGGCCGGGAGCCTCAGGACCGGGAGCCTCCGGGCCGGGAGCCTCCGGGCCGGGAGCCTCAGGACCGGGAGCCTCCGGGCCGGGAGCCTCCGGGCCGGGAGCCTCAGGACCGGGAGCCTCAGGACCGGGAGCCTCCGGGCCGGGAGCCTCCGGGCCGGGAGCCTCCGGGCCGGGAGCCTCCGGGCCGGGAGCCTCAGGACCGGGAGCCTCCGGGCCGGGAGCCTCCGGGCCGGGAGCCTCCGGACCGGGAGCCTCAGGGCCGGGAGCCTCCGGGCCGGGAGCCTCCGGGCCGGGAGCCTCCAGACCGGGAGCCTCAGGGCCGGGAGCCTCAGGACCGGGAGCCTCCGGACCGGGAGCCTCAGGCCCGGGAGCCTCAGGACCGGGAGCCTCCGGACCGGGAGCCTCCGGACCGGGAGCCTCAGGGCCGGGAGCCTCAGGACCGGGAGCCTCCGGACCGGGAGCCTCAGGCCCGGGAGCCTCAGGACCGGGAGCCTCCGGGCCGGGAGCCTCCGGGCCGGGAGCCTCAGGACCGGGAGCCTCCGGGCCGGGAGCCTCCGGACCAGAACCAGCAGGCTACGAGACAGTTTCTTCCACAGAGCAGTCACTCTACTGAACTGTCACCCCGTTAAAGCACCTTAATGGCACTTAGTTCAAATAGTTCATTAGTTTAAATATAATATAATGTAATTAATGTAAATACTAGTAATAGCAACCTTACAGTGTTCCTTATTTATTTATTTATTTATTATTTATATGTGTATGTGTGTGTATCTGTATATATGTGTATGTGTATGTATATATATATATATATATATATATATATATATATATATATATATATACATGAATGTACATTGGTATGCATATATATATTAATCTGTGTATAATATTATCTGATACTTGCGATATTGCACTTCTGGTTAGATGCTAAACTGCAGTTTGTTGCATTTGTAATGACAATAAAGTTGAATCTAATCTAATCTAATTGTAAAATGTACTTTTTTATTGCACTGAATTTGGGGGTAGGAGCTCATAAGCTTCTCCCTTTGAGCAGAATGTATACTGCTCAAATAAACAGATAAATAAATAAATAAAAAATAAGTGATATGTCCGTAATTAAAAACCTGCAAACAGAACAGAGCTTCTGTGTATTTTAAGAAGCACAGCAAGAAAAGCAAAGATGGGACTGAGATGATTTACTAATGATGCACTCTATTCTTGAAGCAATCCCATAGAGTCATAAAGCTCGTATAGTTTTTTGTTACTGATTAAACCTGTGGTATTTCTGAAAACGTTGGAACTTGATATTTCAAGTTTAGTTGACGTGTTGCCATTTCCAGAGGGAAATGGTGATTTTGCCATTGCTAAAGTTGCACTGCAAACATATTTTTTTTATATCTTTACTTACTAAATTACATTTGATTATGCGCTAAAAAAAAAAGAGTTATCAAACATAGTCTATGGTCCAAAAATGGCCAACCAGGAGGCGCAGTGGGATGGTATTGCAAAGTGCAAGATATAAACGTTATTATTCAATAAAAATAACATTATTTCCACATCATCTTGCAACTGTTTGTAAAATCAGTAAACATGAGAACTGAAAAAACAGAACAAAACCCAAAGATTGAGACATTTTGTAAGCGAGACCTTGTGGAACTGGTTCCATTGTGTTTTTCCCTCATCAGTGTGAAGACAGTCGTGCTGGCATGGAGGTTTTCAGAGAGCAATTTAAGAGAAAAACATCCAGTTAATTATAAAAAGTTCTCTGAAGGAAAAGAAAATGACGCAAATATGAATGTTTTGAGAATTTATTCGTATTTCCTCGCACCGTTCTTGTCACTCATTGAAATCAAGCAGGAATGTGTGTGTATGGAGGTGTAGCGGGAAACAGCGTCCACCTTTGGAGCAGTTGTTTCTGGAAAATCCCAAATTCTTGTAGTGGAAACCAAAACCTTAAAGGACTATACCAGCCCATCCCTGCACTCTTTGTGGTGGAAACAGGGCTAAAGTTAGCTTACCACCAAAAGAAGATTCTACACTCCACAAGCACTTGAATACAGATTAATCAACAGAATCCGATGTTCCAGCACATTTCAAAGCCTTGTTGAGGTGGCCCTTTGCAGCTCTATAGATCTGGGCCAAAATGCATTTTTGTACAATCCAAGTGAACTTAAGCAGCACTTTATTATTCCACTATCTAATCTATAAGAGTAAAAAATATGACATACATCACCAATAATAGCGAGAGCAGCTAATGCAGCCAGGGATCCCAGCATGGCGGCCAGCGTGCGGTGCACGATCTGGAAAGACAAAGAATCATCAGCATTACAGTATTTAGATGTAATCTAAGTATGTATTTGTAAATGTAGCTTCTAATCACGTACGTATGTGTAGACTAAATAGGCTGAATACAAACAATAGCAGAGCTAGAAAACGTAGTTTGTTGAGCTCAGCTGAGGAAAACACTGATACATGTGCTGAGCTGCAACCTTCCACTCAACCTTTTACGTGATAAATATATGTTGGGCCTGGAATCCATGCTCTCCCCCAAGCAGCTCTCCCCCAAGCAGCTCTCCCCCAAGCAGCTCTCCTCCAAGCAGCTCCCCCCCAAGCAGCTCCCCCAAGCAGCTCCCCCAAGCAGCTCTCCCCCAAGCAGCTCTCCCCAAAGCAGCTCTCCCCCAAGCAGCTCTCCCCCAAGCAGCTCTCCTCCAAGCAGCTCCCCCCCAAGCAGTGGGGTGCAGCACCTTATACAATCACACCTCCAATGTCCATCAGTCATGTGGGCGATTTGCAAAAGAGATTTTGCTTCTCCCTTGATTGAAACTGCAGATAGCAGAGCTTTTTAATGTGGTCCACCAAACAGGAGCACCATGGCAGGAGCACATGACACACAAAATCCTTTTCACTCCTGATTGCCAACTTACAAATATTAAAATAAGCTAAACTCAATCAACTAACTAACTACAAACACAATATAACCCTCAATAAAGTCATCTAAAACACGACGAACCCAAACTCCCATGCACTGTGACGATCAGCTCTGTGATCGTTGCATAATTGTAATCAGGAGTGAGAAGAGCTTTGTGTTTTGTGTCATTCTGCCATTGTTCCTGTCTGTGCCTATCAATATAAGAGCCTCTGCCAACTGCCGTTGGCTGACATGTGTTAATCTATAATATTCAAGATCGTAAAATACCATCAAATAATTTTTGTGTAAATGATTTGCTGTGGGGAAACTCACGGCGCAGCACAGACACCTCCACTGACTGGACGTGAGCCGCTAAGGCAGAACAGCAGTCTGTGGTCAAAGCAGTAGTGACTAATGCAGCTTCTGGATGTACCAGGAGGCAATTGGGCTATGAAAAGTACAATATTATGACACTTTCAAACCTACAGGCACTGTAAGCTGAAGATTTAAAAACAAATATTAATTCTATTATAATTCAAACAAATAACCAGAATGAACGTTTTGTTCATTTCAATCTAGCCTGGGGAAGCACTACCTACCCTGCCTGCACGGCACTGCTGCACACAACCCTGGCTCAAGGAAAACAAAAGGATCTTCGTTGCTGCTTCAGATTTTGTTGAGAATGAAAAATGGCTATTTGCTTTTGACAGCTTTGAGAATTTTTGAGCATACCTATTAAAAAATAAGCAAAGTGCCTATTAAAATGGCCCTAGACATTGTCAGATTTCTTTATTTGAAGTTAGAAAGAAGAATATTCCCATGACACAAACAATATTTAGTTGTTTCAGACTAAAGTGTGATCTAGAGAATCATGATGATTAAGCTGATCAGAAATGGAGAACTGAAGGCAGGTGATGTGTTCTTGTCTAAATCTTTATGCACTTTGCTTTTCATTACTTTGGAGACCAGTCCTCACTGGCCTCATTCACACTGCAGGGAAATGCCAACCACTTCTGTTTTTGCTCAAAGTGACTCATATTTGACTTGTTTTATGGTCGTGTGAAAACAGCATTCTGACGGTTTCACCCCAGACCCAGGCCTCCGTCATATGTGGCACCAATTCT
Organism: Blennius ocellaris; assembly: GCF_963422515.1. Lineage (NCBI taxonomy): Eukaryota > Metazoa > Chordata > Actinopteri > Blenniiformes > Blenniidae > Blennius > Blennius ocellaris. The sequence continues at coordinate 3,401,750 of NC_137661.1, read as the reverse complement.
GACATTTTTCTACATTCGAATGCTTTGCATTGACGTGTGACGTCACAGGGAAACGCCGCAGGAAGTGGCTCCACCAAAATCTTAAAGCTGTGCTCTCGGTTTTTTCATACTTATTCTTCTTTCTCTTCTCATGTTGTCTAGATTCTGTCAGCTTGTATTTAACTTGAAAATTGAAAATGAATCTACACAGGCTGACCAGGGTTGCCAGATGTGGCGTGAATCCCTTAACTGGAAATACCTACTTACCTTGCCTTTTGACTTTATTTATTTTGAGCATTTGAGTGTTTATGGCATGTTCTTCATTACACATATAATGGTTTTGCAGTTTTAACATGATTTCGAGTCAGTCGAGTCACATCTGGCAACCCTGGTGCTGACGGGCGTGTCATGTGTAAATAGCGTGCTTGGCATTTCTTCATGCCGTCTTCTGTGTTCTGGAGCCGGAACACATCTGGTCCAATCACGTTTACATGGCAGGTGGAGTTTGAAATGATTCCACAAAAAAAATCACATCCCAGCAAAATCATTTAAATTGAGTGTGAAGAGCTGCAGTGTGAACAGTACAAGCCGGATTAATGCTGCCATTTGTCACAGCCTGCTGCTGACTTTCACCAGATGTGTTGCTCCATCAGCACGGCAAGTTCATAACTCCTCACCCTCAGAAGAAATTAGCCTGAATTTTATTAGTCAGCCAATTTAGATTGTTTTGTAAGGAAACTATGCTTCATCAGATTAGCTCCAAAATCTTCTCTGCACTTGTGAATTTATTGACAGGAACATGGTGGATTTAAAGATTAGGAGTAACTTTGACTGTCAGACTCATCCGGGTGCGATGAATACATGATTGGACAGAGTCAGCAGGCAGAAGACAGAGCTGGAAGTTCAGCGTGTACACCGCCACCACCCTGAAACTAAGGCAGCTAAATGGAATCCAGCCATATTTCATTTCGTATTTCACACTTGTGCTGTTCCTGCTCAGGAACATTAAGATCTTTAGTGTGAAAAGAATGATGTGAATGACCAAACATTGAATGGTAAGTTAAACACCCCGAAGGAGCCCTCCTCTGTTTTCACTTCACTGGGTGGCGTATTGGTGCTCTTGGTTAAAGCCGGGCCACACGAGGTGCAACACACTGACGTTTCCTTCCCCGGCTGCTCAGGTCCCACACACACAAACTCTCAACAATGACAGTGAGCGCAGGATCCTTCATCATCCTGTACAGGAGCCCCAGTATCAAGGGCTGTTTACCTCAAAGATAATAAGAACGTAGACCCCAGCTAGGATGATGCCGGCGATGGCCACCTGAGTCTCCACGCCGACGTAGAGCGACTGGCGCGTCAGGGACAGTGGCACCACCTCGTCGTTCTGGAGGAAGGCCTGGATGCTGATGGTGATGGGGTCACTGGAGGAGACACAAGTGCCAACAGCTGTTTCTCTTTCACTGCATGTTGGAAAACACTGAGCGGCAAACAGTTACCAGCAAAGACAAAACATTTTCCCGTCTGTTCCACGTAGGGATTTGGCACAACGTGCAGTGTGAAGCAAGCAAAGTCCATTGATCAAAATCTAAAGAGGCTTACAAAGTGATAATAACCATAATGGATTTATATATATATATATATATATATATATATATATATATATATATATATATATATATATATATATACAGAGAGAGAGAGAGAGAGAGAGAGAGAGAGAGAGAGAGAGAGAGAGAGAGAGAGAGAGAGAGAGAGAATAAAGATTCATTCTTTGGACACAGTTTTGTCTTTTTTTTTAACTGCATTTTTCATCACAGCTTCATGTGACAGTATTTGTGAATAAGCAAACCTTTGCTGTATCGTTATGTCGTTGCTCATGTGGTGTTTTGCCCAGACGTTACCCCTTCGTGGTTCATTGTGTTAACACTTAGTTTGGGGCATTTCCTTTTCCTTTTATCAGAGAGGAAGTAATATATGGAAATAAAATGTATGTATTTCTAATGTGATGTTTAAACGCCTTAAATTAAAAATGTGAAACGTAATGACGCATCAGGGCTTCTGTCACAAGTGTTTTCAACTATTCTCACAATAATAAACTTAAACAAGCAGGACTTCGTCCATTTGAAGGCCCATTTAGGTTTTTACATTTGGGAGTTTGTCACAGTTTCCAAACATGTACAATTAACTACCTTATGATTGTGACAAAGTATGAGTAAGAACTGTAATATCATAAGCTGATACCGCCATAGCAAAGTTGTTTTTAAAGGAAATATGAGCCTGGTGGCTTTCATAGGTTATTCAAATGTGTCCTATCCAATGTGAAGCATTACATCTTGAGTGCATCAGAAGCCATCAAATATCATTGTTCAATCCTTTGGTGGATTTATGTGAAACCCTCTGTGCCCTTCAGTGGGCCATTTTATTGGGAGGTGTTCCAGTTATTATTATTTTTAATACGATGTGATGATATGTCACGCTTGAGGTCACTGAAAAGAACCACTTCATATTCCTACTTATGGAGCTCGTGTGTTTTTGACTTGATGTCGTGCCACTCAGGCCAGCCTATAAAGGCAGTTTGATTATATGAAAAACAGGCAAAGATGTCATGGAAGAATGATTTTTCCAAAACAAGGCTGGTGTATGAAGATGAGTAATCATGCTTGAGGAAATCACAACTGCAGTTCCGGAATCCATGAACAGAGGGACTGTGCACTCTTTTACAGTTTTTCTAAAAACGTCTACTCGGCCATCTCAGAGGGTCCATTAGCACCATATGCTATGAATAGTAATTCTGTGTTTAACCCATGTGCTAACATTTTGTATTTTAGCTTATACAACATAAGTCACAATGTGGGAGCGACGGGTAAATATGAATAAACATGACGGAGTATTTATTTCTTTTGTCAGTTTTTTGCAGATGTTCTTTTCATTTCCTGAACACTGAGACATGAGTACTAATTCCTTCAATTTCAGGACTGTATAAAACATTTTAAAAGTTATTTACATCTGATATCTTGTATGAAGGCAAATTCCCCAGCCATCGCCAACCTTCAAAATTAAGCGTTTTATTTGAACTATTTTACATTTTAAAGAAATGAAATTGTATTTCATGACATGATGCAGATTCATACTACAGTTTCACAGATGATTAGACATACTTGTGCAGTAAACCTGCATCAGTATCTTGTTAAGCCAAAGTTGGGAGGTGGAAGGATTATCTCGACACATTTGTGAACAGTATTTGAGAAAAATGAGCTTTTTGTGTGTACATAGAAATAAGTCTTGGATCTGTGAGTTCAGCTCATGAGAGCAAAATGGGAGCAAAAGAAAAAAAAAGTGCTTTTATAGTTTTGTTCAGTGTACGTGCATTCACAAAATTGTCGACACGTCAGGGATTTACCACATGTATTCTGGTGTTTAAAAACAGACACGTGTAGTGCTTGATGTGAAAGCATCCCTGGATATCACATGTCTTTAGAGTAGAATTCTCTCATCATTAGATAACATCTCAAGTATAAAGCGAAGCTCTTCTGTTGAAAACAACACAATAAAACATGTAGTACTCCATACCTGCTGAGCATCTCAAAGGTTTTTGTGAACTGGATCTGGTCATTTCGCTCCGCGTGCAGAGGAATGGTCCAGTTATGAAGAACCTGTTCATAAACAGCAGAAGATAAATGTGTGAGCCTTTTTTTATAAAACAGAGAATGTATGTCACAGACGCTCTCACCTGCTGGGTCCTCCTCCTCCTCGGCCCCACCTGCTCAGTCTGCTCAACCTGGATGAAGATGTACTCCTGGTTAGTGAGGTCTATCACCCCTCCTGCAAACGGCCCGGCGACCTGCAGCTTCAGCAAGGCGTTGTCTCGAAAATCAGTCACATTCATCACTGCGAGGCATGAAGCCGTCAAGAGAAAAGCATGAAGATTGTTGCGAAGAGAATACCTGTTAATAAAGCAGAATACCTGCTTTTGTTATTTAAACCAAATAGGCTCCTCCTTCCTAGGCTTGGGAGGACGCAGCAGGGGAGATCAGTAATGCCTCTGTAAAGACCACATTTACCTCTCTGCCCTGCAGCATTGAACGTCTGCTACTTTAGTTTATCTTTCACCCTCATGGCACAGTGTGCTCCTCTTCCCAAAGAAAAGCTCAGCTGCATCATGTTCCTCCTGACTACTCTTGATTAAAGCTCTGCTGGGAACACTGGAGCCCACTTCTTAGTTTTAGATTTCAGAGAAAAACACAGAATAGCACCATGTCTCTACGATAATGATGCAGCGGGAGAGGATACAGAAGCTCTCTGATGGGGACACTGCCAACATCCTCCAGGGGTTATCTCGATCTGGATACATGCTGAAGAACAGCTGAAGGATGAAGAAAATTCACAGTAAAGAACCCGTCAGGGTGATGTTGAGAATAAAGGAAGTGTTAAGTGTAACTTAGCCCAGTAAACAGATGAAATGAGGATCTATGAGGTCCAGTTGGAATGAAGCCTGCGGTCAGTCCTGGTTTTGTTATGAAGCTGTGTTCCTCAATATGTTGAATAAGTGCAAATATTTACCTGTTTCAGATTCATAAATCTGGTGCTCACAGTAATGCAATACACAGAACCGCTGAGATTATCTCCTTGTCATTTAATCGTCAAAAGAGATTGTATGTGGCGAGTCTTGATGCCACAACTTACTATGCACAACAAAATTCAGAATGTGGTGTCAACTTCCTCATTTTCTCTAGGTTGTGCTTTTCCTTCTCAGAATTAAAGAATTATTGTGAATAAGAAAACTTTTCATTTTTAAAAGGGGGTTAATAAGGACCCGTTAAACTTACACTGCAGAGAACCACAATGGCAAATATCATGGCAATTTTTGAGATTCTGAAGCAGCACCTGAAAAGACATAAAAACATGCATTATTATTATTATTATTATTATTATTATTATACAAATAATACATATATATAATATAAATAAACAATACAAACACCAGCCAATGTTGCAGAAAATGAAATTCGTAAGGCAGAGGTTCAGGTGGGACACCATGGAGAAAGACACCAAGGAGTTTGTCGCTGCCTGTTCTGTCTGTGCCCGTCAAAAGTCCTCGACCAAGCCCAGCTCTGGTCTACTGCAGCCTTTCCCTGTCCCACACCGGCCCTGGTCACACATGGCAGTGGACTTCATTACGGGATTGCCTCCTTCCGACGGTAATACCGCAATTCTAACTATGGTTGATCGGTTTTCTAAGGCGGCACATCTTATCGCTCTGCCTAAACTCCCCTCTGCTAAAGAGACTGCTGAGATATTGGTCTCACAAGTTTTCAGGATCCATGGAATCCCAGTGGATATTGTGTCAGACCAAGAACCTCAGTTTATGTCAGAAGTGTGGAAGCTTTTCTGCAAGGCTCTGGGAGCCACAGTCAGTCTAACATCTGGGTTTCATCCACAGTCAAATGGTCAGACGGAGCGGGCGAACCAGTCCCTGGAGACCCTGCTGAGATGTGTCATGGCAGAAAACCCCACAGCCTGGAGTTCTCAGCTTCCACGGGTAGAGTACGCTCACAACACGCTACCTAACTCTTCCTCTGGCTTATCACCCTTCCAGTGCTCCCTGGGGTACCAGCCACCATTGTTTCCATCTCAGGAGGAGGAGATTGCCGTCCCGTCCGTTCAGGTCTTCATCAAGAGATGCGAGAGGACGTGGAAGAAGGCCAGGGCCTCCCTAACCCAGTCGAATCAGAGGATGGAACAGCAGGCGAATCGCAGATGCACTCCTGCTCCAGTGTGTACGCCAGGTCAAAAGGTTTGGCTCCGGGCCAAGGATCTTCCCCTGAAGGTGGAGTCTCGGAAGCTGGCACCGCGATTTGTCAGACCAGTCGAGGTAGAGAGGATTGTTAACTCCAGTTCTGTACTGCTCAAACTTCCTGCCTCCATGAAGATCCATCCGACCTTTCATGTTTCCCAAATCAAACCTGTCAGAGAGAGCACTCTGGCCCCCCCTGTCCGTCCCCCTCCACCACCCAGGATGGTGGATGACGCGCCGTAAGACGCCTATTGGATGCGCGCTGATGGAGACGCAGACTTCAGTTTCTGGTAGATTGGGAAGGGGTATGGGCCCGAAGAACGCAGCTGGGTACCCCGTCGCCAAATTCTGGACTTCAAACTGATCCGGGACCTGAGAAGACGACGTCCAGAACGCTTCACTTGTGCACCTGGAGGTGCACATGGGGGGGGGGGGGGGGGGGGGGGGGGGGGGTACTGTCATAACCTCCACCTCTGGCTCTTCCTAGTGGCATCAGTTTTCCCTTCCCCCTCCCTCCTTTCCTCTTTCCTAGGTGGGCGTGTCCTGCATGCTGTGAGGTGGAGGAGTGCAGTGCTGATTACCTGATGCTCTCACCTGCAGCAGGGTGTCGCTTAACCCTACAATGCACCTCTCTCTCTATAAAGCTGGCATCAGATGAAGACTTGGCGCCAGACTGTAAAACTCCCTTCAGTTAGTGGTGCCGTGCTCTGCCTTGCCTTGCCTCAGTCTGTTTCTCTGGGTTAAATCTGTCTCTCCTCTGCTGCAGTTCCGGACCCACCTGCTGCACCGAGCTCCTGCCTGGGACTCTGTTCTTTGGCCGTTTCCTACAGTTTCTGGACAAGACTCCCTGACAGCCTCCTCCAAGCTGCAGCACAACAAGACTCCCTGACAGCCTCCTCCAAGCTGCAGCACAACAAGACTCCCTGACAGCCTCCTCCAAGCTGCAGCACAACAAGACTCCCTGACAGCCTCCTCCAAGCTGCAGCACAACAAGACTCCCTGACAACCGTCCTCCAGGCTTCAGCACAACAAGACTCCCTGAATACCTCCTCCAGGCTTCAGCACAACAAGACTCCCTGAATACCTCCTCCAGGCTGCAGCACAACAAGACTCCCTGACAACCTCCTCCAGGCTGCAGCACAACAAGACTCCCTGACAACCTCCTCCAGGCTGCAGCACAACAAGACTCCCTGACAGCCTCCTCCAGGCTGCAGCACAACAAGACTCCCTGAATACCTCCTCCAGGCTGCAGCACAACAAGACTCCCTGACAACCTCCTCCAGGCTGCAGCACAACAAGACTCCCTGACAGCCTCCTCCAGGCTGCAGCACAACAAGACTCCCTGACAACCTCCTCCAGGCTGCAGCACAACAAGACTCCCTGAATACCTCCTCCAGGCTGCAGCACAACAAGACTCCCTGAATACCTCCTCCAGGCTTCAGCACAACAAGACTCCCTGAATACCTCCTCCAGGCTGCAGCACAACAAGACTCCCTGACAACCTCCTCCAGGCTGCAGCACAACAAGACTCCCTGACAACCTCCTCCAGGCTGCAGCACAACAAGACTCCCTGACAGCCTCCTCCAGGCTGCAGCACAACAAGACTCCCTGAATACCTCCTCCAGGCTGCAGCACAACAAGACTCCCTGACAACCTCCTCCAGGCTGCAGCACAACAAGACTCCCTGACAGCCTCCTCCAGGCTGCAGCACAACAAGACTCCCTGACAACCTCCTCCAGGCTGCAGCACAACAAGACTCCCTGAATACCTCCTCCAGGCTGCAGCACAACAAGACTCCCTGACAGCCTCCTCCAGGCTTCAGCACAACAAGACTCCCTGACAGCCTCCTCCAGGCTGCAGCACAACAAGACTCCCTGAATACCTCCTCCAGGCTGCAGCACAACAAGACTACCTGACCACCGTCCTCCAGGCTTCAGCACAACAAGACTCCCTGACAGCCTCCTCCAGGCTGCAGCACAACAAGACTCCCTGACAGCCTCCTCCAGGCTGCAGCACAACAAGACTCCCTGACAACCTCCTCCAGGCTGCAGCACAACAAGACTCCCTGACAACCGTCCTCCAGGCTGCAGCACAACAAGACTCCCTGACAACCGTCCTCCAGGCTGCAGCACAACAAGACTCCCTGACAACCTCCTCCAGGCTGCAGCACAACAAGACTCCCTGACAACCGTCCTCCAGGCTTCAGCACAACAAGACTCCCTGACAACCTCCTCCAGGCTGCAGCACAACAAGACTCCCTGACAACCGTCCTCCAGGCTGCAGCACAACAAGACTCCCTGACAACCGTCCTCCAGGCTGCAGCACAACAAGACTCCCTGACAACCTCCTCCAGGCTGCAGCACAACAAGACTCCCTGACAACCGTCCTCCAGGCTGCAGCACAACAAGACTCCCTGAATACCTCCTCCAGGCTGCAGCACAACAAGACTCCCTGACAACCTCCTCCAGGCTGCAGCACAACAAGACTCCCTGACAACTTCCTCCAGGCTGCAGCACAACAAGACTCCCTGAAAACCTCCTCCAGGCTTCAGCACAACAAGACTCCCTGAATACCTCCTCCAGGCTGCAGCACAACAAGACTCCCTGACAACCTCCTCCAGGCTTCAGCACAACAAGACTCCCTGAATACCTCCTCCAGGCTGCAGCACAACAAGACTCCCTGACAACCTCCTCAAGGCTTCAGCACAACAAGACTCCCTGAAAACCTCCTCCAGGCTGCAGCACAACAAGACTCCCTGACAACCGTCCTCCAGGCTGCAGCACAACAAGACTCCCTGACAACCTCCTCTAGGCTTCAGCACAACAAGACTCCCTGACAACCGTCCTCCAGGCTTCAGCACAACAAGACTCCCTGAATACCTCCTCCAGGCTTCAGCACAACAAGACTCCCTGAATACCTCCTCCAGGCTGCAGCACAACAAGACTCCCTGACAACCTCCTCCAGGCTGCAGCACAACAAGACTCCCTGACAACCTCCTCCAGGCTGCAGCACAACAAGACTCCCTGACAGCCTCCTCCAGGCTGCAGCACAACAAGACTCCCTGAATACCTCCTCCAGGCTGCAGCACAACAAGACTCCCTGACAACCTCCTCCAGGCTGCAGCACAACAAGACTCCCTGACAGCCTCCTCCAGGCTGCAGCACAACAAGACTCCCTGACAACCTCCTCCAGGCTGCAGCACAACAAGACTCCCTGAATACCTCCTCCAGGCTGCAGCACAACAAGACTCCCTGAATACCTCCTCCAGGCTTCAGCACAACAAGACTCCCTGAATACCTCCTCCAGGCTGCAGCACAACAAGACTCCCTGACAACCTCCTCCAGGCTGCAGCACAACAAGACTCCCTGACAACCTCCTCCAGGCTGCAGCACAACAAGACTCCCTGACAGCCTCCTCCAGGCTGCAGCACAACAAGACTCCCTGAATACCTCCTCCAGGCTGCAGCACAACAAGACTCCCTGACAACCTCCTCCAGGCTGCAGCACAACAAGACTCCCTGACAGCCTCCTCCAGGCTGCAGCACAACAAGACTCCCTGACAACCTCCTCCAGGCTGCAGCACAACAAGACTCCCTGAATACCTCCTCCAGGCTGCAGCACAACAAGACTCCCTGACAGCCTCCTCCAGGCTTCAGCACAACAAGACTCCCTGACAGCCTCCTCCAGGCTGCAGCACAACAAGACTCCCTGAATACCTCCTCCAGGCTGCAGCACAACAAGACTACCTGACCACCGTCCTCCAGGCTTCAGCACAACAAGACTCCCTGACAGCCTCCTCCAGGCTGCAGCACAACAAGACTCCCTGACAGCCTCCTCCAGGCTGCAGCACAACAAGACTCCCTGACAACCTCCTCCAGGCTGCAGCACAACAAGACTCCCTGACAACCGTCCTCCAGGCTGCAGCACAACAAGACTCCCTGACAACCGTCCTCCAGGCTGCAGCACAACAAGACTCCCTGACAACCTCCTCCAGGCTGCAGCACAACAAGACTCCCTGACAACCGTCCTCCAGGCTTCAGCACAACAAGACTCCCTGACAACCTCCTCCAGGCTGCAGCACAACAAGACTCCCTGACAACCGTCCTCCAGGCTGCAGCACAACAAGACTCCCTGACAACCGTCCTCCAGGCTGCAGCACAACAAGACTCCCTGACAACCTCCTCCAGGCTGCAGCACAACAAGACTCCCTGACAACCGTCCTCCAGGCTGCAGCACAACAAGACTCCCTGAATACCTCCTCCAGGCTGCAGCACAACAAGACTCCCTGACAACCTCCTCCAGGCTGCAGCACAACAAGACTCCCTGACAACTTCCTCCAGGCTGCAGCACAACAAGACTCCCTGAAAACCTCCTCCAGGCTTCAGCACAACAAGACTCCCTGAATACCTCCTCCAGGCTGCAGCACAACAAGACTCCCTGACAACCTCCTCCAGGCTTCAGCACAACAAGACTCCCTGAATACCTCCTCCAGGCTGCAGCACAACAAGACTCCCTGACAACCTCCTCAAGGCTTCAGCACAACAAGACTCCCTGAAAACCTCCTCCAGGCTGCAGCACAACAAGACTCCCTGACAACCGTCCTCCAGGCTGCAGCACAACAAGACTCCCTGACAACCTCCTCTAGGCTTCAGCACAACAAGACTCCCTGACCACCTCCTCCAGGCTTCAGCACAACAAGACTCCCTGACCACCTCCTCCAGGCTTCAGCACAACAAGACTCCCTGAATACCTCCTCCAGGCTGCAGCACAACAAGACTCCCTGACAACCTCCTCCAGGCTTCAGCACAACAAGACTCCCTGAATACCTCCTCAAGGCTGCAGCACAACAAGACTCCCTGAAAACCTCCTCCAGGCTGCAGCACAACAAGACTCCCTGACAACCGTCCTCCAGGCTGCAGCACAACAAGACTCCCTGACAACCTCCTCCAGGCTTCAGCACAACAAGACTCCCTGACAACCTCCTCCAGGCTGCAGCACAACAAGACTCCCTTAAGTCTGTAGTTCTGGCTCTTTAGAGTTCTGCTTCCTTGTGTTCCTGGTTTGAGTTCTTTGCCACGTCGCTTAATAAACGTCACTAAGAGTATTCCTGATTGCCCTGTTTCTGTCTGCACCTGAGTCTCTGAGTGTGAATCGTGACACGACAAGTGGTGGGCATAACAAACTTCAAACCAACAGGGTTGTGGAATTTTGTGAATTAAATAAACGTTTGTCACCACTTGATATAACGTTAAACATCTTGGTATTTAGTTTTGGCCGTATTTCCCTGATAGATTTGCAAAAACATTTTTCATTCAGTAGATTGATTTCAGGTAGTCTCATTCACCCATTCACAAATGCACACAATGAGCAATTTAAGGTTTTGAGCCTTGCTCGAGGACATTTCGGTATGTGGACAGGAGATGGAGAATGAAACCTGCAACCTTCCTCGGCTCAAACAGTTACACCACTTACATGCGTGACGTCACAACACCACAAACGATAAGCATTTAGGGGTTCAACCAGCCGCGTGCTCCATCATGGACACGCTGTCCTCATTCATCGTTCCTCCCTGATTGCTTCTGCCAGGACGCGTCGCTAGAGCTCACTAAGAATCTCACCATCAACACCAGAAGCTGCAGTTTGGTTTTATTTTCTCTGGCATCTTTGAGCCTGATCAAACTGGCAGCAGATCACTGGCTTGGCATCCGTTAAATCCACTGTTTAATATATCATCACATTTTCCTCCAGGGAGGATGGGGTCTCACTTCATGCTGCTGGTGAGTTTGAAGCTCAGGTTGTCCAGAGGGTCGTATTTGTCCGAGGAGCTGGAGCGGGACAGGGACAGGCTGGTGACCTCGCTGCCCAGTCGGTAGCGTTTTTCCACATCCAGCGAGCCGTTGTCCCAGGGCTCTCCCCCTCCAACAAAGCCTGGGTCGTGTAGGGTCATGTAGGTTATGCTGAAAAAGAATAATCAGTCACTCACTGTCAGACATCTACGGTTTAAAAGTCTGAGCAACTAGATAAACACATTAAAGACACCAGCTGTGCCCCTATCAAAGCTTTTCACTTGAAAAATGTCTGAACGGAAGAAAACGCCAGTAATAAAATAATAAACAAGCGTCACATAACATTTTCATTACATGCCTCACTGTCAAGAGAATTTACTGAAATGAAACATCTCCATGCCGCTGTCATTCTCTCTGACACGACACACCGGAAGCAAAAACATCTCTTTTTTTTCTGGATTGTCCCCAAATCTGCATCAATAAAAGTATTAAAGTCCAGATTATGGAATCCACAATACTTCAGTGTTAAGAGAATGATGATTCTAGGTAGTTTGGCTGCTCCCTCTTTTTTACACAGACACCATAGAAAGTCTTTGTATCTTTGTAGTTTGTATGCCTTCCTCACACTCGCTGTCAAGATTCAACACAATGCATAACCAGATGGTTGGTGTCACGAAAATGTTTTTAAAAAAACTAAGTAGCAAACACAGAAGACTGGAGGACAATTTGTGTGGTACTACATGTGAAGCCCACGTCATACCATGATGGCCATGGCAAATATTTTTGCTCTTAAACTTTATTCCTGTTAAATCTTCTATCCTGTATTAAATACCTGCACACATTAAATCACAACTTATTGTAAACCTGGGTCCTGGTCTTGCTCAAAGGCAAAAGCTAAAGAAGGATCAGGAGGGTCATGTCATCAGGCAACTCTTACATTTATTCTTTCTTTAAACTACAAAGATGAGTTAATGAGTGCCACAGAATACAGCAATAAATAGGTGATTTCTGCAAATTCTACAGCGTGTGAGCATCAAATTGTAAGGGTTCTAAGAGTTGTAGAAAGTGTGCCTGTTTGAGAACTTGTGACATGTTTAGTGCGCGGGCATTCTTTAATGTGTGACATTATTAAGTGTATGGGCCTCATCATTGACCCAGACTCTCCTCATCTTTACACTTCCTCCCTTATTGCTTCTGTGATGATGCCCACCACCACTTGATGGACGCACCAATACCACATACCAGACTCATCGGGTACCAGGTCCAATACTGCACGGAGTACTTATACTCATTGAAGATCCCCGATCTGCCCAGCAAGTATTATGTGATGTCATGCGTCAGATATTTTGATATAAATAAGAATGACCAAAGTAAGACAGACTGTAAATTATGTTCTATGAAAATATGAAGAGAAAACTACTTTGTAAAACATCAGCAACTTAACGTCCAGCAGAATCTGCTTGATGTCATTCATTGGTTCACCTGCTCAGAGGATCTAGTAACTCTGAGCCGTGCCCCATACGACATGCTAAAGAGTTTGGGGGCAGTGATGCTACATGCTAAACATGAAGAAATGTGACTGACACAGTCATGAACAGCTGGTTGCAGCGTGTGGCGGTGCACAGCGAGATGTGTGTTCGCTGCTCCATGTCTTCCTACGTGCTTTATTTGTGTTCCTTTTCCCTTTTGTTTCAGGTGCAGTCTCCCTGCGCCCTGATGGTTCTGTTTGCCGCTGTTCCGCTTCATGTTTGCTTGATTATTCTCACCTGTGTTCCACTGATTTCGTTCATGTTTATTTTAATAGAATACTGTGTCTCATCTCGTCAGCTCAGCGCCACTTGCCTCCATGTGTAACTCAGGTTAAGTGTTTAGTGGTTAATCCATGTGACCACATTTATAACCAGGCTCTGGTTCGGCAGGAGCTTCTTGTTTGGTTAACATCTCAATTCCTGTTCTTTTGTTCCTTTGTCAGTTTATCGAGTTTCTGCTGGAAACGCTGCCTAAATCTGACTGTGACTCCACTGTAGTCCATCCTCTGTACATAAACTATATAATAGTGAATGGAATCAAGTAGAAAAAGTAACACAACTGTTCAGAAGTTTTGTAATTAAGTTATTGTTATTCACATTCTAGTCTCATCAAACAAGAAGAAACATTTTTCAATTGAAATTGATTTTTGTCGATGAATAGATCAATAAAATGACTTACATGTGTTCACACAGCAAATCTTTATTCATTATCGGAATGTAGCATTATCACCATTATTCTGTTTTTCTGTCTTTTTCTTTGTTCTTTTATTTCCAGTGTGAGCAATACAGTATAGTTTAAATATACACGAGGAAAAACCTGTACAGCTGAGGTGTTCATGCTTACAGCTACTGTACATGTTTAGCACTGAGACGATACCAAAGACTTGAAACGTTTCAGCGATGTGTGAATTGTTTGTTGCATAAGCCATGCTCTTATCCATGCTGCCACCCCACAGAACCTTGTTGAGTCTGCTGAAACAGTTTGATGGAAGATGCTTTAAAAATTAAAGGAACTTTCTCAGGTGCAGTGAGGAAAGTTTTGTGTTGGAGTGTAACTGTCACGCCCCACTCCTCAGAGGCCTCTTAGGGGCGTGGCTGGGTGTTCTCCCTCTCCTGTCTCTCCTCCCCTTCTGGTTTTCAGGTTGTGTTTAAGGAGGCGGAGCTGCTGAGGGATTCATCTCCTGATTCAGTTCAGCTGCGACGACCGGGTGGAGCTCGTTGTCTCCTGATCAGCTACAGCTCTTAAACGTGTGCTCGACTCCACTCGGCGCTGGATCGTAAAACTCCCTGAGTCAGTAGACCTGCGTGTGCTGTGTCCCAGTTTAGCATCATACTAACGCCGTTTCCTTTGCTTCCCTTTGAAGACTCGCCAGCCTCAGCTTCCTTGGTTTCCTGACCCACCGTGACCAGACCTGACTCGTACCCCAGTAGTCCCTGCCTCAGCTAGCCACCTTGACCTCCTGCCTCCGGAGCCTGCAGCACCTTCAATCCACGCTTGTTAAAAGAATAAACTCTTCCAAGTGTAATCATCTGTCTCCCGCTGGTTTCTCCGCACCTGAGCCTCCGAAGTCCCACCGTAACAGTAACAATAAATCAGGATTAGTTGAGTTATTTTCTGAACACATGTATTCTTTTATTAATTAAAAATGAATATGTTAAGCTACTAAAACCAGTGACGTGGTATTCCCACTCTTGCGCCTGCTCTTGTTTTGAAACATTTCTACACTGATTGTGTCACAATCACAATGAGCACTCGAGGTCACACTTCAGTTCCATATGTTTTCACAGCTGATTAAAAGCTCACCACGAATAGAAAGAGACATTACTCACCTGTCATCTTGAGAGAATCTCAGCAGTGGTGATCTCTCTGACAGATTGGCAGAATTCTTCTTTCCTCTGAGAATGTTAACAGCACTGAAGTTATGCCTAAAACTGAAACAAAACAAAAAAAAGTACAAAGTATAAATAGTTAGTCACATAAATAAACTGCTGAGAAACAAGAAGCATCTATAAACTTTAACTCCAATGTAGACTCTCAGCTGTCACATCATGGCTGCCGCTTCCTCATTAAAGTGTGTCTGCAGACGTTCAGGTGGTTAAAGGTGGTGAGAGCCGGTGACTCCACACCGGAGCCGTTATGAAAGGCTTTTTTGTCAGCCTGCGGCTGGACTGTGGCCTCAGCTGGATCTCCACCAACAATACAATCCTCACAAACACACACACACACACACACACACACACACGCACGCATGCGTGATGTTAAGCGTCCATACAGAAGCAGGAGGAGGATTTACAAGACAATTCTTTGATAACAACAGAGATTCCATGAGAATTGTTATATCAAAGAAAGAGTAGCTCACTGAAACTTAAAAGTTCCCCCTCAGATAATCTTTCAGTCTAAAAGGTTTTTCCCCTTTTCTACTCGCTCCTTATTCAAAAGATTTGTATGCTTGTATTCAGTTTGCACTCGTCACAAGAAAAAGGGCCTCCTGCATCATTTTTAAGTGCTGCAGGTTTAGTTGTGGATCAGTGTGAAGATAATAGTGATAGATAATGTTGGCTTTTTAACATTTCTATGAACCTTTCATGCTGAACAGCAAAGATAATTCTCTACCGTATTTCCCGCTCTATAAGGCGCACCTAAATACCTCAAATTTTCTCAAAAGCTGCCAGTGCGCCTTATAGCCCGGTGCGCCTTATATATGGACGATTGTTCTACTCCAGGCTGCTATTTGACAGCTGAACAACCAGAAGCTTTTATTTTGACAACTCTAACTTCGCAACCGGATCTTCAGAGCGGACGACACTCCACACAACACCTTCATCACTCATGGTTGCAAACCAACATTCTAACAAACCAAAATAAACTAGATGAAATAATGACTCCCTAAACTGGGGGACAAAAACACATAAACACAATCAACACAACACCAAGCCCAACAACAACCCACAATAACCTCCAACAAATTCAACCTGAGCTCCTCAGTGCAGCCGATAGAAACTCCCATAATTCATTGCAGCTGTTTGTGGTGTTTTAAATGCAATTATTGGGGGTTCTATTTGGTTTGTGGTGTCGGTAATAATTGTGTTGTGTAGTGTTTTTGTTGCTTAGTTCATGTAGTTTAGTTTATTATTATTATTATTATTACCGGTAGTTGTAAGCTGTCAACCAGTAGTGAATAAGGTTTTGTGTGTAGTCTCCTCCTGGCATAGGCTGCAGGTAGGACTATCAAAATAAAGTATGTGCACCTCTCTGGGTGTTAGAATCAGTGGAAAATGTAACCCAATAGCTTTGAGCTGTAAAGGATGCTGACCACTGGTCTACTCCATGCGCCTTACGGTAATTCGTGATGCCATAATGATGTTGTTGTGACCAGTAGACAAGTCCGGCGAGCGCCAGCAGCCCCATCAGAGAGCCAGCACAGTTTGAAGCAATGAATGTGTCCCGGGCGCGAGGGTGTTCATAAAGGCATGGATTACATTTTGGAAGCTGCATTAATCCTCTTCTGAGCGCTTCTTGACCTGGCTTTGGACGAGCAACGACGGCTGGGTGTTAGCATACACAATGAGAGATCCTTAAAAGTCTTATTGACGTTGTGTGTTTCCTTGGCAAACAAGAGCTTGCTTTTCATGGAAACAATTAAATTGAAAGGTCCTCAAACCGGGAAAATTACATTGATCTGCTGCACCTGCTAGCCAGCAAGGACGCGGATCAAGCCTCCCAATTGACGTCAACAGTGTTTTCCGGCACCTCAAACAATCCAGAACGACTTGATTGAGGCCATTGTAGATGTTCTGAGGGGTGACATTAAAGACAAAGCGAGTGCTGCTCAGTTTAGCCGCGTTTCCACCGCACAAAACGTGCAGGACGGAACGGAGCCTTAAGGAGCGGTACAGCAAAGTGTGACCGGAGCCAAATCCGGTGCCCGTTTCCACTGCAGAAAGGAGCTTAAAAAGGAGGCGGGGCTTAGAGCTCCGCAGATATTTGAGGTTACAACAGTCGTCTCAGCCTGTCGGCAGATCTGGATCTTATGAATCCTCTGTTGTTGTTGTTTACATCCTCCACTTTGCACTAGCGAACACTCCGGCGACTTGCCCCGCACCCGAGCCCCCGGCTGGGTGTGCTGCACCGGGACACGGGAGCCCTTTCTGAGCACGGAGGCTCTGAGCGTCTCTTTGCACTGCACCTTCTGCCCGACCACCGGCAGCACGGAGCTTTCTGTTCAAACGCGATGCAGCGGCGCTGACCGTGGTTAAACAGAACGCTGCATCGCCTTTGAACAGAAACCTCAGACGCAATGCAAAGACAGACCCGGCACAGCACACCCCCGGCACGGCGCACTGACGCTATGCTGCAAACAGATAGCTCCGACGCAATGCAAAGTCCCGAGCCTCAACCTCCAACTCAGACCCGTTCCACGGTCCCAGGTACCCCGATGGAGGGGGAGCGGGAAAGCAACCGCCTTTGGAGCGGTTGTTTCTGGAAAATCCCAAAGTCTTGCGGTGGAAACGCGAACCGTAACGGACTATACCTGTCCATTCCCGCACTTTTTGTGCGCTGGAAATGGGGCTTTTGTTGCCGTGGAGGTAGACGAAACTACAGACGTCAGAAACAAGGCTCAACTCTCAGTCATTTACAGTACGACTCTGGCAGAGACGTAAAGGAGGCTTTTTTAGGCTTCGATGATGTTGGTGATGACAGGAGAGCGACAGCAATCACTAACTACGTGTTCAGTGTACTGGACAAGTTCAACTGTGCTCACGAGAAGTTGTGCAAACATATGATGGCACGTCATTTATGGCATCACAGCGAAATCG
This sequence comes from Blennius ocellaris, assembly GCF_963422515.1. Classification (NCBI taxonomy): domain Eukaryota; kingdom Metazoa; phylum Chordata; class Actinopteri; order Blenniiformes; family Blenniidae; genus Blennius; species Blennius ocellaris. The sequence continues at coordinate 3,383,842 of NC_137661.1, read as the reverse complement.
AGTGCAGGCCAAAATCAAAGAAAAGAGCCTGGAAGCAATGTTTACTCACAACAACGGTCATAAAGTGAACCTTGTCCTTTCACAGTCTGCACAGATGATCCCTGGGTGTAAAGTTTTTTTAAGACTGTGGAGGGCCTTGCTGCTTATTTTAGCAAGTCTACTAAATGCAGAAAGCTGCTTGATGAAGTGGGGAAACGGCGGATTCCACAGGCAGCAGCTACCAGATGGAACTCAAACTCTCAGCTTGTTCAGACCATCATGTTCCACCACGCAGAGCTTTGTGAGGAGTTCAACATCGTTCAGGAAAACCCTGATGGATGGGATGGACAAGCTCGAGCCATGGCATCTGGATTCAGCCTCTGGTTATCAAAAGCTTCCACTTGCTTTCTTCTCATGGTGTACGCCGTCAGTTTCACAGAGACAGATGCATTGTTCCGTGTCCTCCAGGGTAAGGTGAAGGACATACGATTCTGTTCTCTCCGTGTCAGGGAAACCATGTTTGCCATGAAGAAACAGAGGGAGTCGTTTGACTCGTTCCATGATCGTTTTCTGTTGTGGTGCAACACTATGAACCTGATTGACAGCAATCAGCCATTTGTCTAAAAGTTGTTTTACACCATCCTAGATCACGTCAACTTGCAAATGGAGGCACAATTCCAGAACCTGGGAGAACTTGATTTTCTAGCTTTAGTTCAGAGTAAAAAGTTTGATGATCTGTTTTGACATAGCAAAACTGCACAGCCTCGCTACATATGGCAAGCATTTTGCTTTTGTGGGGCTAAAAGCCAACCTCATCGGACTGTATAGCTCACAGGTGATCAAAAACCAATCACCTCAACAACTGCTGGCTTTCCTGGTTGAAAATGACCCTGATCAGACTGTTCCAGAGGCAATGAAACTGCTGAAGTTGGTGTTGACCATTCTGCCACCACAGCATTGGTGGAGAGGTTTTTTTTTTCTTTAAAACGCATAAAAACCTCCAGCGGCAACAGGACAGAGCAAAGAAGACTTTCCTCACTGGCTCTCAGATCCACTGAGAAAGAGAGGCTCATAAAGCTGAAGACCAAGACGGCGGACCTCTGTGATCGACGTCTCTGTCAAGAAGGACAGACGCATGGACTTCATCTTCAAAATAAAGTAAGCCTAAATGCTCTCTCTCTCTCTCTCTCTCTCGCTCTCGCTCTCGCTCTCGCTCTCACTCTCGCTCTCTCTCTCTCTTCCTCTCCCTCTCCCCCTTGATTACAGCAGCTGTCATTGTGAGTGGTTATAGCATTGCGGACAGCTCTGCCATCCAAGGTGTCATTTTCTCGCTGACATGGCATGAGTTTTATCTTGTTGGGAGCGTTTGTAGACGGCTATTGAATAATTTATCAATAATAGAGATAATAATTTATCTCCCTGCTCATAAAACTTTGACCTTGAGAGAAGTAGAAGTCGAATAGAATGTTGAGAATAACAACATTATCTTGTGCTTATAAAGAAACCCGTTCCTTATAGATTGCCGGTCGTTTGGAAGAAGCATACTGAGAGTTTAAAACCACTATACGGTGGGATCATTTGTTCAGTTTCAATCTCATAGATCACCTTTGGTGTACCTCATACGAGATAATTTACCCTCTTATAAATGCCTTAATTGATTCCCATAATACGGAAGCTGAAATATCTGAGGTTTTATCAATTTAAAAGAAAAAAATCTAATTGCCTTATTATAAGTTCAACAAACTCTTTCTCCAAGAGAAGTTGTGCGTTGAGGCGCCAAGGCGGCTGTACACACGTGAATTTCTGAATAGATATATATTAGCGGAGACTGATGCGCGATCCAACAAAATAATTGAATCATATTTACAGCCAGAAACTGTTGTAAGCAGTGAGCTGTCTGCCAAAAATAAATCAATATGTGTAAAAGTCCGATGTACTTTTGCCTGGGTCATAATAACGCCATTGATCAATAACATTAAACTCATCCATGAATGCTTCAATTACTTTGGCCGATTTAGATTTGGGCACTAAGGTTGCACTAAGGGAGCAGTCTAACGAAGGGTCCAGCCAGCAAATAAAATCTCCACCCAAAATTAAGTTATGTTGTGACATGTCTGGCAACATTGAAAATACTTGTTTAAAGAAAGCCTCATCATCCCAGTTAGGGGCATATATATTTGCAAGGACTACCTTGGCATCATAAATTTGGCCAGTAACAATAATGAACCTGCCTGTAGGATCAGATATAGTTTTAATGTGATCAAAAGGAACGGTTTTATGTAAAAGTATTGTAATGCCTCTCACTTTACTGGAGAAAGAGGAGAGAAATATCTGACCAACCCAGCTCCATTTTAATCTAAGATGAAATCAAATGGGTTCAGTGTTGCCAGCTCCTCAGTAAGGAAAGTAGCTATTGGCTGTCCTCAAAGTCACTAGAAGTCGCTAAATGACGCCATCACCTAATTTGCATAATTGGACATTGACGTGTAATTGCAAGGCACGCTGTAGGAAAGAGGAATAACGTTATGGAAGAACCAAAGTACGTGAAAAAAAATGCCCTGAATATGTTTAGAATTGCCACTGAGCTTTCTGCTGCTGATTCTAGTGTTTTTGGTTTTATTTTTCTCACTGAAGTAGGCCACACAATTTTAAGCCTAATGCTTTGTTGAGACCACATGTGGCTCAGATGTGGCCCATGGACCTTGAGTTGAGAATTTGTATTTGTTAATCCGGTAAATTTTATATTTACTTGCTGCTCAGTAAACCAGCAGGAGCCTTGCACATGTGTGGACGCAGGTCGGAGAGGGTCTCCACTCGCCCGACTGCAGCTGGGACTGCCGCAGGAGGGAGGGGGGGCTCCTGTCAGGCTGACCTCAGGCCTGTGAATGCTTCAGGACGGCGGGGGGGCTCACAGCAGTACCCGCTGCTCCTTGACGACAGCAACTGCAGAACCATTCGTGATTTGGCGTCAGTCGTTAAACACACTAGAAAGTCACCAATAACACCAGAAAAAGTCGCTAAATTTGTCGCCAGTCACTCTTCACAACAAAAGTCACCAACGGGACCTGAAAAGTCACCAGATTTAGCGAGAAAGTCACCAAGTTGGCAACAGTGAATGGGTTTCCTGCAGAAAAATTACATGAGCGATGATGTAGATAATGTAGCACCTTACTCCGCTTAATCGAATTGCTCAGACCTTTACAATTAAAACTAACAAACTTAATGTCTCCAATCACATTAGGTGGAGTACTATTGGGCTGAGCCATTAAGATGGAAAAGCATTACAATATCAAAATAAAGAGAGGTACCTACTGGTCTGATTGGAAAAATAAGTAGATAGATTTAGGACTGGCATGACCACGTAACTCATGACACAAAATACAAAAAGCTAGCAGCATGATCGTAGTCGAGCAGTGGTGCACACACACGCTAGTGCCATCTTGGCAGAGGTGAGCTACTTGGGGATGCTGGAGCCTGGGCCTGGTGGCTGCTGGCTGTTGCGGAAGTCTGGGCAGGTAGAGTTGGAAACAGTTCGCCGCCAGCTTATCCGAGCACGGAAAACCGGGTCTTGTCCACGATGTTTGGCCTCACACCGCCGTGCTGCCCCCGCCAAGCCAACCAAGAACTGCTCGCTCCACCGTCAGTTGCTCCAACTGGAGGTGAAATCTTGGAAGATATAGATGTTTTTTTCATTGTGAGTCAGAGGTGAAGCCTCCCCAGCACAATGCAGGATCTCTGACCTGGAACTTGTTGACTCTGATGACAATTGGCCGTGGTGGCTCCTCCCCCTGCGGCCTAGCCCACAGCATGCGGTGGACTCTGTCCAACTTGGGCTCAGCTTCGAGGCTCAGAAAGTCTTTCAGCAGTTTAGCCACAAACTCTGTAGGGTTAGGACCCTCAGTTCCTTCAGGCAGGCCCACAAGCCGAATATTATTACGCCTAGAACGAGCCTCTATGTCCTTGCATTTCTTACTCAGGGGCCACACAGAAGTTCAAATGGGGAGAATCCTGTTGACGCCTGCGGTACCTCCCTGTAGGCAAAGAGCCAAAACGGCAACCAACGGTCGCAGTCCTTGCCCGTGTCATCCACAAATTTCTGCAGCATGCGTTTCAGGGTTTGGTTGAACCTTTCAACAGAGCCGTCTGTCTGTGGATGCTATCATGTGGTCCTGATGGCAGAAACACCCAACTGTTTATGACGCAGCTGCATGAGCCTGGAGGGGAAGTTTGCACCTTGGTCAGTCAGGATTTCGTCAGGGATTCCGACCCTGGCAAAGAGTTGTACCAACGCTCGCAAGACAGCAGGGCCAGTGGTTGTGTGCATTGAGAAAGCCAAGGGAAACCGGGTAGCATAGTCACACACTACCAGGATGTACTGGTGTCCTGCACTGCTTCTCGCCAGAGGACCCACAATGTCCATAGCAACCCTGCAGAATGGGGTAGGGATGATAGGAAGAGGTTGCAAGAAAGCTCGGTCGGACTTACAGGCAGGGCATGTTTTTAAGCATGTGTGGCATGTAGCACAATATTGCTGGATGTCTGTGTACATGGAAGGCCAATGAAAGCGTGAACTGATGCGTAGGGTCAGGGGGGGCCGCCAGGTGCCGGAGGGGCGGCGTCCTTTCCACAGTCGCAAATAAACCTGCTTGCTCAAGTGGACATGTTGGACTTTTCTATTTTCTCTGTTAAAAAAAAAAAAAAAGACTTTTTCTTTTTCTTCCATGAAGTCACACATCTTCCCTCAATCCAAAGACATGTTTTTTGTTTTTGTTTTGTGTTCTGTTGATTCAAATTGGACACAAGTGTGATTCTCTCTTTTTTAGCTTCTTGCTAAACATGCATCCGTTCCAAGTTGGAGTCTATCTTTCTCACAGTTGCACTTCAATCCCCAAAACAAGTATATGTGATTTCAAGCAATCTCATGCACCGTTTATGGGTGATTTCAAGAAAGAATATCTCCTGGCTAAGCATGCTAATTGTTTCTTCCATTGCAGTGTAAATGGTTCACGTTTTCAGAATGTTGTTGTGTCAACAGGATCTCATGTTCGGTCAGCCACCTTGCGAGTCCGAGCCGTTCCCAACCTGGGCTTTTGCTCCTTCTTACCGGGGGTCCAGATGTTGCCCAGTGAAAAACATCAAAAAAAATTGTTCATGAGAAGCAGGTTAAGAAATAAATAGACAGAGGGTTAAAAAGTGTATTCGAAAGAGATGAGATTAAAATACATATTTTATAAATGTGTTAAAATTCCATGAGAATGTTTCAAAATGTTTTAATATATTGAATTTATTTTGTAAAAAAAAAAAAAAAAAAAGCAATGCAATGAAAAGGTTTTACAATTTACAGCTCATTATTTAATTGTTAATGTGAGAGATTACGACCTGCAGGACCTTTAATATTGACATGAAGTACAAACTACAATGTAATCTTGGTACGTTAACGTGAGAGAGAGACGCTCTGCCTTCATTAGTACAGAAGAGGCGGAGGCCTTTTAGCAGACCACTCCTGCTGCATCATTCTGACTGGCAAGGTATGATGTAAGTCTTGGATAAAGAAAACAAACACAAAAGTCTATCAGATGCACTCAGTGTTAAACAGCCACCCTCCCTCACACTCTGTGTTGCTCCACACAGGAAACTCCCAGCAGCTGCTGAACGACTATGAACTACTTTAAGGTTCCTCAGTCCTGTGAGCTTCTTTAACTTCTCTCAACTATTTTCACTTGTCTGCTGAAGCAGATTGTAGCATTTTGTTCAATCCCATCAACCAGCTGAAGTCATGTGAGCCGTTTAACCTCGTGCCAAGGTCTGCAAAAAGACATTCCAGCCCCTCCTCCTCCTCTAACACGTCACATCCAGCTGTAGTTCTGCTCAAGTATTGCCCACTCTTTTATCTTTTACAACTCTTATTCAAGTATTGAAGCGAAAGAAATTCCTGGGCTTAATCCCAATAACGTCACAGCCACGGGCTTGAGATTAGCACCTCCTGAGCGTCTGAGCTCCTCACCCGCCGACACATACACTCATATCTGTGTTTGAACGTTCACAGCTGACAAGAAATGTCAAAGCTTTTCTAAGTATGAGAACATATCTGGTATGGATTTATCCAATAAGGCATGGGTAATCTCTTTCTGCATGTGCGATTGAAATTCTTGGTATGAAGTTAATCCAGCAACAAGAGAGAATGAGTGCAAATCTTCTTAAACAGCAAACAAAAACGTTTTTAAAACGTATCTTCACATTATGACCTATCCAAAAACCTCATTCACAAACTTTTGGGATGAGCTTTTTCACATATTGGAGGCGGGATTTAGTAATAAATAAAAGTTTTGAATATTACCAACGATTTCATTCAGTGTGGTTTCCAACAGACACGTGTTTGTAGTTCTCGTCTTCATTTAGTCTTAGTCACGTACCTTTGGATTGCCCAGGTTCACATGGCTCTCAGTTACCCACACTCAGTTTTCCTCATGACACCATCATAAGCATAAGCATTCAATCTTAATGTTGTGTTCCATGAGTCTTAATCTTTTCTTTTTTTCTAAATTACACAGCGCTGTGAGATTTCAAGAAGTGAACATTTTTTCCTCAAGATAAAAAGTAAACTAGTGTGGTTTCAACTCAGACCTGTTTACAATGTTTTTCCAGTGAAAACATAAAACTTTTGTTGTGTTTATGGTTCACGTGACAACGGTGGTCAGAGACACTGAACAATCTCAACACTCAGGCTCCATGTGGAGGAACAAACACTGCTGCTACTGCTACTACTGCTAGTACTGCTAGTACTACTGCTAGTACTGCTACTACTGCTACTGCTGCTGCTACTGCTACTACTGCTACTACTGCTACTGCTGCTACTACTGCTACTACTGCTAGTACTACTGCTAGTACTGCTACTACTGCTACTACTGCTAGTACTGCTAGTACTACTGCTAGTACTGCTACTACTGCTACTACTGCTACTACTGCTAGTACTGCTAGTACTACTGCTAGTACTGCTACTACTGCTAGTACTGCTACTACTGCTACTACTGCTCCTACTGCTAGTACTGCTACTACTGCTACTGCTACTACTGCTACTGCTGCTACTACTGCTACTACTGCTACTGCTGCTACTACTGCTAGTACTGCTAGTACTACTGCTAGTACTGCTACTACTGCTAGTACTGCTACTACTACTACTACTGCTCCTACTGCTACTGCTGCTACTACTGCTACTACTGCTAGTACTGCTAGTACTACTGCTAGTACTGCTACTACTGCTAGTACTGCTACTACTGCTACTACTGCTCCTACTGCTAGTACTGCTACTACTGCTACTGCTGCTGCTACTGCTACTACTGCTACTGCTGCTACTACTGATACTACTGCTACTGCTGCTACTACTGCTACTACTGCTACTACTGCTACTGCTGCTACTACTGCTACTGCTGCTACTACTGCTACTACTGCTACTGCTGCTACTACTGCTACTACTGCTACTACTGCTCCTACTGCTACTGCTGCTACTACTGCTACTACTGCTGCTACTACTGCTACTACTGCTCCTACTCATGCGCTCCAGTCGTAGTAACTAGTTCTCCTGCACATGCGCCAGCAGATGAACAATGAGAACAATGTTTCCTCCAGAGTCACGACTCCCACATCATATTTTCCTGGACTTGGTTGTCTTATAGTTAACAGTCACCCAGAATAGTAATCTAACTTCATTGTCTTTACATACGAATGTCTGTGTTCTCAACATTGATAAAGTTTATAAGTTATTGTTCTCTGCTGCACATGTGTGGTCTTATTACAAAAAAGAACAACAGCAATGACTAGTGGCCCGACAGGAAAACTACATCATTTTCAGTGTTTCTTTCATTCCCATGTAAACAGACATAATTTTCACAGTATTGTAAATATAAACACAAACCTTTTGTGAAATTATAATTGGAAAAACGATGCGTTTTCACCTTAAACAGTCTAACACAGTTGGGATTATAAGATTTGTATTAACATTCCCCAAATTTACGTAAGGAATACTGCACTAGGAATTTTTGCCTCTTCCTTCTTTTTATGATAGTATAGGACATTTGTCTTCATCCTCAGACAACAGAGCCTCTGAAGAAGCTCTCCTCATACAGCATGACCCATCATCATCATCATCATCATCATCATCATCATCATCATCCTCATCACCACCACCACCACCACCACCACCACCACCACCATCATCATCATCATCATCATCATCATCATCATCATCATCATCATCATCATCATCATCACCACCACCACCACCACCACCACCACCATCATCATCATCATCATCATCATCATCATCATCACAACCACCACCACCATCATCATCATCATGATCATCATCATCATCATCATCATCATCACCACCACCACCACCACCACTACCACCACCACCATCACCTCCACCACCTCCACCATCATCACCACCACCACCACCATCATCACCATCACCACCACCACCATCACCACCACCATCATCACCATCACCACCACCACCATCATCACCATCACCACCATCACCACCACCACCACCACCACCATCATCACCGTCACCACCACCACCACTACCACCACCACCATCACCTCCACCACCTCCACCATCACCACCACCACCACCACCACCACTACCACCACCACCATCACCTCCACCACCATCATCACCATCACCACCATCACCACCACCACCATCATCACCATCACCACCTCCACCACCACCACCACCACCACTACCACCACCACCACCTCCACCACCACCACCACCAGCACCACCACCTTACCCGTCTTCAGGTCTCACGGGGACGAAGGCCTCGGTATGGACGCCACACTGTCCGGAGGGCAGGCCAGCAGACTGCAGGATCTTTTGTGTGTCTCTCCTCTCAGAGATTCCTTCCAGCAGGCGAAGTTCCCCAAAGTTCCCTGCAACAGCCTCTGGTGACCTCAGGCTGCTTCGGCCCTGGTGCCCTTGAGCAGACGTCTCCATCTCCATCTCCAGGTTGCTTTTGTTCTCCAAATACATGATGATCCCACTGGTGACGGAGGAGGGAAGAGTAAACACCACCAAGAAGATTCATTCTTTGGCTCATGTCACCAGCCAGTGATTATATTACATCACATGTTTGACCACAGTGGCTTTGACTGGGGACCAGAAGCTGCAGGTCCGTCAGTTCAGATGACGCCCACTCAGCTCCAGACTCATGAAGTGAGCCTGGTAACAGCAAAGCACTCTGGGAGATTAGAATCAAAATGCTAAATGTAAAGCTCTTTTTAACCCATTAAAACCCTGGACATAGCTGTCTACACATATCTCTGAAGACAGCAGGACCGACCACAATGAGCGTCAAGGAGTGACGTCATCAGGTGGAATCTGAAGGCTGCTTTATATCTACTATTTTTTTCTTGAAATATTTTGAAATAAATATGAATGAAGAAAGAAACATGTGGTGAGTGAAACTTAATGGTTGTATCAAAATGCATGTCTTCATTACCTGTGTGAGCATGACGGCACCGTGATGTGACTGTGATTACACTATTGGTGTTGCAGATGATATAACAAGACCCACTGAATTTCAAACTGTTAATATTATGTTTATGGATCTGATATTTGATAGGGGGCAACAATGTTCCATGAGGGCCACTCTACCCGCAACCCTTGTTTCAAAGGTCCCATATTATGTCTTTCACCAACTTCACAAGGTGTCAGAGGTCAGACATTGTATTAAAAGTGTATTTCTCCAAATCCAGCCTTGGGCCTGAATATCATCAGTCTAAAAGTGCTTCTATTGGTTCTACTGAGAACAGGCTGGTTCTATGTCTGTCCATTCGTGCTCCACCACACTCTGGGTTAGATCAGTGTTGCCAGATTGGGCAGATGTCCTCCCAACAGGGCTTCTTGTGGAGCAGATCTGTGCTGTCTTTTTTTTGTTGTTGCTCATGTTGTGCAGTTGTGCGCCATGATGTGTTTGGTATTACTCCTACAGAGTTTCTACAGACGTTGCGTTTTGGGCTGGTTTTTACTGAGGTGGGCAGGTTTTACCTTCTGTTTGGCTGGAAACAGTGAGTCAGATCTGGCAACCCTGGAGGAGACACAGCTTACCGATACAATGCATACAATGTACCTACCGCTAGCTCCTGCAAACTGTAACAGTATAACTCTTATTGTTTTTCATGTTATACCGAATTACTTTTGTTTATCAATAAGGCAGAGCTCCACTACCAGAGGGAGTGGTCATTTCCCCACATGACATCATGAAGGACAAATCTCTGAGTGGCCTGGTCTGACATATTCCCGAAAAAGTGGAGTGAGTGGAGGAGATGAAAGACTTACCCCAAACACAGGCTATAGAGACACATTACTGGTAGAAACCATTCTAAAGATAATTGTGTATAATATGGGACATTTAAGATGCAATGTTTGCATATTTCTCCCTTTGGTTTCCATATGTCCTCTGGCAACTTAAACGAATCCTAGTCTGTGCAGTCGTTCTTAAATGTGATTCCTGTTTCCAGGTTCTCTGAGGAGAAATAGTTTTCTCCAGGTCTTATTGCGGTAACGGTACTCTGTTATATTAATAGTTGTACGCCAATTGTAGCCGTTTGGTGGTAAACAAGTTGTATATGTTGGAATTTTTAAATCAAAAACACTTGTCGGTGGTTGCAATGACAGTTGTGATCGTCAACTAAATACAGAAACCACAAGTCACATCACACACTAATGGGGTCATCTCAACCAGTGGCCCTTTAAAATTAAAAAAAGTAATATCTTGGCGAAATAAATCGAAGCCTCTGGACTGGAGGGAGAGAAAAGCCCTGAAAGCTCTCAGGGCCTCTGCTGTGTCATGTGACAGCCCACATCTGGTTTTGTAACATCACAAAGAAATCTTTCGGCCAATGGCCACCTGGAACCTTTTTAATCACCCAACATTAATCAATCATATCAATTTACACTTTTCTTCCTCACGGGATGCCTACAGAGAGCTGTTGTTTCCATCATAGCAAAACGTGGACAAACTTAGTTGGCCTCAACAGGTTCTCCTGCACGCTTGAGAGAAGAGGTTGCAATCTGCAAACCACCACTAGATGCCACTAAATTCCGGCTTCTGCCTCAACTCATGATCAAATCCCAAATCCCCCCCCCCCTCATCTCGACTTCACCTCACTGAGAAAAAACAAAACAAAGAGCTTTGTTGTCCACTGTCATTCTGATATCACAACAATAGCCGTACAGTTTCCGCTGCACGTGGATTCATAGGAACGACGCTCCCTGGAGCTTGATGATGCAGAGGAAAGTCACGGTGCATCTCAACAGCTGAGCCATTCAGAGCTTAGCAGGAGCTCGCTGGATGAAGTCAGCTTCAGCAGACATGTGGTTCTCATCAAGACAAAGGATTGAATTCAGTGGGATTAACGCTCACATGAAAGGCAACAGGAGCTCAGGTGTAGCGTCAGAGCTTCCTGTGTCACAATGCCTCTTTGAGGAAGAAGATCACATTTCTGCAAGAGGTCAAACACACTTCTTACAACTTCCAGTCAGTTTGACAGAAAGAAAAACAAACTTTCACATAAGTCACTCTGTTGTGTCTGTAGGACTGCAACAAACTCACGACACAGATTAACCCTTACATGCACACGCGGGGTCACAAATGACCCATTCTTCAACAGCTTTACAATGAAAAGTTGTAATATATTAATATCCAGGTAACATGTTTGTGACATGAGGCCATTTGCATTTGTATTTATTTTGTCATTAATTTTAAGAAAGTGCAGTATTTGTATCTCGACCCCACTCTTCCACAAGTGGGGTCAAAAATGACCCCAAGCAGTTCCTATGGAATCTTCTATGAAACTTTAATTCTTAGCAACTCTGACTGTCTCACTTACACATCTGATGTCATCTCTCACATCTGATATCATCTCTCACATCTGATATCATCTCTCACATCTGATATCATCTCTCACATCTGATATCATCTCTCACATCTGATGTCATCTCTCACATCTGATGTCATCTCTCACATCTGATATCATCTCTCACATCTGATATCATCTCTCACATCTGATGTCATCTCTCACATCTGATATCATCTCTCACATCTGATATCATCTCTCACATCTGATCTCATCTCTCACATCTGATGCAACTTTGACTGTCAATACTGTCCCACTTACACATGTGACGTCAGCAGTCTCACCACCCTGGAGGACATTTTACCCAGCAACGTACAGGTAAGTATTATCTCCATTTATGAACTTGTTTTTCATTGACAAATTATGATGTGTGAACAAATTAGTGATAAAATGTGTGATCAGATTAGCCTACTTTGTTGTTAGCTAACAGTGTATTTAGGTAGGTAACTGGTATTTCTTAAAATGAATGAAAAAAAAAATAAAAATGCTAATAGTCTCATGTCACAAACATGTTTTGTGAGGAATACCTAGAATATTAAAATATTACAACTCTTTGTTTTAAAGATTTTGAAGAATAACAAGCCAGTATTGTAAAAACGCATTGATTTGAATTGGGGTGATTTTTGCGCCCACTGGTGGACGAGTGTCGGCTGGTAGGTTGTGCATCCAAGGGTTAAAGCAGCCCCAGAGTGGTCAGTTTGTCCATGTACGGATTATATTCACTCCCCTTAAGTTTCCTCTTGACAACTATAGTCAGTGAAAAACACCCACCATTCTCAAACAGGTCCTTTTCATAGCTGGTGTCAATACATTTAGTCACGCCTCATTTATCAATGCCTGTCCAAAGCTCATGAAGGCGCTCATTCAGAGCGGAATAATTCCTTCTGTACAGGCTGTTAATGCATGTAACAACAAACACTAACTGCTTTCTCCACGCTCTCTCCCAACAGCTCAACATTCAAGACTCCCAGAGAAAACTCAAGGTTGATGTGTCTAATGGTGACCACCGTGCTGAAGGAGGCAGCAAAGCCATCACACATCTCACTCCTTTACTTTTACCCTCATTCATCGTGTAAAAGACTATCTAGTCACCGTTAACAGTGGAGAGGAGTGACTGCAGGGTTTTGTTTGTTTTAATGTATTTGGACATAATGCTTTAAGTCCTTAAACAAAGCCAACTAGAGTTGTAAAACCATCATAATTCAACATTAATAATAAACTCTTTGTTTGGTTGCAGCAGTAGATTGGAAGAGTCCAGTTATTGTTTTGCTATGAAATTCAACATCCAAATTAAAATGAAACTTACCGTTTTAAATGGAGACAGAAGCAATTTTAGATGAAAATGATGAAAATGACGACGGCGACGATGATGATGCTGCTGCTGATGGTGATGATGATGATGATGATGACAGCAATGTGATGTCGATAGTTCGCGCTAATAATCCCAGGATTTTGTTGCTTTTAAGATGCTATTTCTGAGCAGGGTGATGTTTGTGGAAATGAGAGAGAGGCGGAGGTGTTTCTCCTCTCCTGTGCTCTCGCCAGAGAAGGAGGGAGAAGGTCCTGAGCTGCCGAGGGGTGGAGGAGGGGTGGGGTGCAGGAGTGGAGGAGTGGAGGAGCCGGGGAGGGGTGGAGGAGTGGAGGAGGGGTGCAGGAGTGGAGGAGTGGAGGAGCCGGGGAGGGGTGGAGGAGTGGAGGAGTGGAAGAGGGGTGCAGGAGTGGAGGAGTGGAGGAGCCGGAGAGGGGTGGAGGGGAGGAGGAGTGGAGGAGCCGGGGAGGGGTGGAAGGGCCGGGGAGGGGTGGAGGAGTGGAGGAGTGGAGGAGCCGGGGAGGGGTGGAGGGGAGGAGGAGTGGAGGAGTGGAGGGGTGGAGGAGCCGGGGAGGGGTGGAGGAGGGGAGGAGGAGTGGAGGAGTGGAGGAGCCGGGGAGGGGTGGAGTAGTGGAGGAATTGAGGGGTGGAGGAGGGGAGGGGTGGAGGAGTGGAGGAATTGAGGGGTGGAGGAGGGGAGGGGTGGAGGAGTGGAGGAGGGGTGGAGGAGGGGTGGAGTAGTGGAGGAGGTGGAGAAGGGGTGGAGGAGAGGTGGAGGAGGTGGAGGAGGTGGAGTAGAGGTGGAGGAGGGGTGGAGGAGGTGGAGGAGAGGTGGAGGAGGGGTGGAGTAGTGGAGGAGGGGTGGAGGAGGTGGAGGAGGGGTGGAGTAGTGGAGGAGGGGTGGAGGAGGGGTGGAGTAGTGGAGGAGGTGGAGGAGGGGTGGAGTAGTGGAGGAGGTGGAGTAGTGGAGGAGGGGTGGAGGAGGTGGAGGAGGGGTGGAGTAGTGGAGTAGTGGAGGAGGTGGAGGAGGGGTGGAGGAGGTGGAGGGGTGGAGGAAGGGTGGAGGAGGTGGAGGGGTGGAGGAGGGGTGGTGGAGGGGTGGAGGAGGGGTGGTGGAGGGGTGGAGGAGAGGTGGAGGAGGGGTGGAGAAGGGGTGGAGGAGAGGTGGAGGAGGAGTAGCACACTTTGCCTTCAACTACTAGCAGCTTAACAGAAAAGTGTTCCTCTCGGTGGTTTTCACTCCTTCATGATCATCAAGTGAGAAAACTCCTCATCAACTGATTGTCTTGACACTGGAGGCATTTCCTCCATGACCCATGAGAACTTTGCTCAGAGGTCGTCATCATCAGTAGATAGATAGCTAGATAGCTAGATAGATAGATAGATAGATAGATAGATAGATAGATAGATAGATAGATAGATAGATAGATAGATAGATAGATAGATAGATAGATAGATAGATAGATAGATAGATAAATACTTTAATGATCTCCAAGAGAAATTCACAAGTAAAGGCCCAAGTCACAACAGCAGAGCAACTGAGCGCCGCAGCCTGAAGGTTAGGAAGGTCAGAGGGATGGGGTAAGGGTTAGGGTTAGGGTTAGGGTTAGGGTTAGGGTGAACCCTAACCCTATCCCCAAGTTGCAGTTTCAGAAAAGCCCAGATCACTGCTCAGACTGATGTTACACAATCAGTGGAACTTGTTGATCATCTCCAAAGAAACAGGTGTTTTCTGGTTCTTTTGTGTGGATATTGTCAGAAATGTTTTGTGAGGGAAGCGACGCCACTACACGTCATTTCATCTTAAAGAAAGAGTTTAGAAATTGCTTTTGAATTCTAAGAAAAACACTTGTTTGACGTGACGGGGCGTGAGCGTTCTCTCCAGGGGGAAGCTGGGCTCAGGAGGATAAAGGTCCTGAAGGTCCTAAAGGTCATAAAGGTCCTAAAGGTCCTAAAGGTCATAAAGGTCCTAAAGGTCATAAAGGTCCTAAAGGTCCTAAAGGTCATAAAGGTCATAAAGGTCCTAAAGGTCCTAAAGGTCCTAAAGGTCATAAAGGTCCTAAAGGTCATAAAGGTCGGTCTGATAGCAGAGCAGTAGAGTGTGACGCCACTTTTTCTGAGAATGCTATTTTTCTTCAGTCAAATATCTACCTCCACATATACCCCCACTGCTTTCCAGACATTAGGTAGCAATGTGAATGACGTTTTTTAAAAAGGGTTTGCTTCTTGAGATTGACATTGTTTGACTCTGAGTCTCTGCAGGATGGAAAAAGAAAAAGAAAGATTTTCCTCCCACATTGTTTCCTCATTCAACACAGGCAGAGTTCAAGCCTGAGTAAAGTACAGACCACCAGACCAACAAGACTGACCAGAACAACACATCCTCCTCAGCACGGCCATCTCTGTAATGAGGCAGCAGCGGCATGAGTCTACTTCTCATCACGCTCCTCCTCATGCACTCCACAGGCTTTGTTTCACTGTCTCTTCTCAGAACTCCGTGCAGACAGTGTTTCCATTGAGCATGTGCCGTCACCTGCTGTGGACTCAGGGATTCCTGAAACCCCCCAGGAGGAACGTCTCACACTGCAGAGGTCCAGGGCCGACGGCAGCCTGGTCTTGTGGGGCTGAAGGCAGCAGATCACATGCAGGACGAGGCGAGAGGAGAGTGAGCCCGGGGCTGGGAACGACGGACCAGCAGTCCTGCATGAATGAGCAATTCACTGCGGCGCTGTTAATCACATGCACACAACCAGACTCACACCAACTACAGTCATGTGACGCGGGAGAACCAGGGGGAGAAATCATCTGCACTCAGAGGTGCTAAAGGAGAGTGACTGAAAACCACAGATCCTCCAGTCAGAACCAACTCTCACTGAGAGCCTCAGTCCCCTGTGGCTGGTTTGGATGGACCAGTGGCGGCCGTCAAGGCCTTCAAGGCTTCTCTGCAGGCCTGAGAACAACATCTGCATCAGAGATTGATATTGATTATATTATGTCCATGAATACTTTTTAAATCATTCCAAATGGTCTGTCTGCTTCTTCTCAGAGCTTCTTCCCCCGGCTGCGCCGCTTCCAGACGTGAATTTCAATGTTAACATTTTAAACCAATCTTATTTCAGCCATCCACTGTTGCCCAGTCTTTACCGTCCTCCCTGCCTGCGGGGATGTTCCGGATACGGAGGTTGGACCTCCGTGAGCGGTTCTTGAGGTTGTCGACTCGGTCGAGGAGAGACTGGCCGTGGGTCTGGAGGTTCTGATGGTGGACTCCAGGGGCTCGAAGTTGCCTCTGAAAGAGTTCACTGTATTCTGGAGTCAGTCCAGTGCAGCAGCGGCTTGACACATTTTTGATCAGGGAAGAAACGTCCTCCTGAAGCGGAGCCGCGAGCCGCGAGCTGCTCCACAGTGTCTCTCAGGTGCTTCGCTGGTTAGCTGAGAGCCGCTAGCTGCAAATGTAGCTAGTTTACCTGCCGCACGTGTTGCTGGAGTTTCAGCAGAATGAACCTTTTGTCCATTCTTGGAATTGCTCATTTTGTGGAAAAATGTCTCCGCCGAAGCTTTTGTAGTGAGGGTTGAGTGAACAAGTGGTGTTGAAAGTAAAGCTTGTAAGAAGTCTCACACGCGTCCTGCTACCGGAAGGGTTTTTAAGGGCATTATAAAGAAACTGTTCCCTATTTACGTTTGGTCTAAAATTGAATAGCCTACTTGTATTAACAGAAAAAAGTTTTGGTCATATAGTTGGGTTAAATGAGCATGGAGGGGAAAAAAGAACAATAAATGTGATTATTAATGAACGTAACTCACTTTCACATTAAAGTTTGGTTGATCAAGGTCTTTTGTCTGGAAGTAATTTGACTCTTGAGTAACTTGAGCCAAAACTGCTGCATTTGTGATATTCCCACAAGTGTAAAGTGTTTGCACTCATTTAAGATTTGATCAAATTCTAGAAATCTCACAAATTCTCTCAAAGTTCAGCACAACTTTTAAATAATGTATTCTGTACCTGTATTGCATTGTATGACCCTTTTAATTTCCAAGCCTGTCCACCCACACCTTCTTGTTGTTTCCCCTGTGTTCTAAAAAAGTGAAAACATTAATGATAAGATTTTATTTTTTTTCAATTATTCTGACGATTTCATTAACTTGTTCAGACTTCAGTGTGAATTGGAAACATGATTAAGTGATTTTTTCAAAATTGAACGTGAGCATAATAAAGGTGGCTTGAGATTATTAAGCGAAAGTAAGTGTGAAATCATAGGTGTTACTATGGCAACTACTACGTGACAATTTACCAGATAATAAACATTAATGTTCTGTTTTTCACTTCTTATGGATCCAAATGTCTCGGTGATATCTGATGTGAAAATCATTACAAAGTCCAGCATTCACACACACACACACACACACACACACACACACACACACACACACACACACACACACACACACACACACACACACACACACACACACACACACACACACACACACACACACACACACACACTGCTCTCCCCAGCAGACGGTGACGATCAGGTTCCCCAGAAGGCAGAGGATCATGTGCTTGGCGGACGGACCTCTCTGGTTGAGCCGGTCGCCAGCCGACCGTTCTGGACGGCAACAAGAGTTGAGGGCCAAAGTCAAACCTCTCACTTCATTAGGCCTCTGACACAAATGGCTCCCAGCCAACCAGGGCCCCACTGAGCTTCACCCTCTGGACCAGGCTCAGGACCATCCAGCCTCAAGGATCCAGCAAAGAGTTGTTTGGACAAACATGACGGTATGTGGATGGTTGTTTAATATTTCAGAATGGCGTCTTTGTCATCTGATCCCAGAGTCAGTGGCTCACCGAGGATTTTCCCCGCTGCCTCCTGGTCCAGGATTCAGGGTGAAGACACCCCGGGCCTCTCAGGCAGGCTCTGATGGAGGGTCAGGACTGGGACCACGAGAACGGTTGCTTCGTCTTCATCGCTCAGGATCCCTGCAAGTAATCTGAGATACTATTACATCCACAACATGGAGTTGTGCCTGGAGCCGTGCTCTGTCCTTCACACAGCTCTTCCTGCAAGGAAGCATGCTGCAAGAACAATGGGGCGACAACAGGAGACGGGGGGGTGGGTGGGGGGGACCTGAGAGGGCCACAAGCCTCGGGTTGGAAAAGCCTCATCATCGGTCGAACCGACCCAGACACAGGGTACAACCACAACCAACTGCCCCCCTCTTCTCTTGTGGGCCTCCAAGCAGAGAGCACCGGGAGAAAGAGAGCACACAGTGGACCAGGAGAATCCAGACCGTCTCACCTGCTGGCGAGCAGGACACACTGTTGGACTCTCCTCTTTCTCTTTTTCCTTTTTCTTTGTGTGGATCCTGGGAGCCAGACGCAAAGCTATACCCCCCCCCCCCCCCCCCCCAGCTGCAACGCGCTCCACAGACCAGGCCGTTCACAACACAGCTGCAAACCTGAGGCCTCCCTGCAGAGAAACCAGGCCTACAGTCCAGCACGGGTCCACACAGGTCCAGCACGGGTCCAGCACGGGTCCACACAGGTCCAGCACGGGTCCAGCACAGGTCCAGCATGGGTCCAGCACGGGTCCAGCACAGGTCCAGCACAGGTCCAGCACGGGTCCAGCACGGGTCCACACAGGTCCAGCACGGGTCCAGCACGGGTCCACACAGCGCAACGGAACCACAAGAGAGCTTTTGTCTGTGTTTTCACGTGTCGCTAATAATCCTCTGTTGTACGTGAACAACAGCATCATCGCAAACTCAGGACTGTTTTCCCCTTCAGAACAGGGGTTCTGAGGAGAACAGGAGTTCTGAGGAGAACAGGGGTTCTGAGGAGAACAGGAGTTCTGAGGGGAACAGGGGTTCTGAGGGGAACAGGGGTTCTGAGGGGAACAGGGGTTCTGAGGAGAACAGGAGTTCTGTGGAGAACAGGAGTTCTGAGGGGAACAGGGGTTCTGAGGAGAACAGGAGTTCTGTGGAGAACAGGAGTTCTGAGGGGAACAGGGGTTCTGAGGAGAACAGGAGTTCTGAGGGGATCAGGGGTTCTGTGGGGAACAGGGGTTCTGAGGAGAACAGGGGTTCTGAGGAGAACAGGGGTTCTGTGGAGAACAGGAGTTCTGAGGAGAACAGGGGTTCTGTGGAGAACAGGGGTTCTGAGGAGAACAGGAGTTCTGTGGAGAACAGGAGTTCTGAGGAGAACAGAGGTTCTGAGGAGAACAGGAGTTCTGAGGAGAACAGGAGTTCTGAGGAGAACAGGGGTTCTGAGGGGAACAGGGGTTCTGAGGAGAACAGGAGTTCTGAGGGGAACAGGGGTTCTGAGGGGAACAGGGGTTCTGAGGAGAACAGGAGTTCTGAGGAGAACAGGGGTTCTGAGGGGAACAGGGGTTCTGAGGAGAACAGGAGTTCTGAGGGGAACAGGGGTTCTGAGGGGAACAGGGGTTCTGAGGGGAACAGGGGTTCTGAGGAGAACAGGAGTTCTGAGGGGAACAGGGGTTCTGAGGGGAACAGGGGTTCTGAGGAGAACAGGAGTTCTGTGGAGAACAGGAGTTCTGAGGGGAACAGGGGTTCTGAGGAGAACAGGAGTTCTGAGGGGAACAGGAGTTCTGAGGAGAACAGGAGTTCTGAGGAGAACAGGGGTTCTGTGGAGAACAGGAGTTCTGAGGGGAACAGGGGTTCTGAGGAGAACAGGGGTTCTGAGGGGAACAGGGGTTCTGAGGGGATCAGGGGTTCTGTGGGGAACAGGGGTTCTGAGGAGAACAGGGGTTCTGAGGAGAACAGGGGTTCTGTGGAGAACAGGAGTTCTGAGGAGAACAGGGGTTCTGTGGAGAACAGGGGTTCTGAGGAGAACAGGAGTTCTGTGGAGAACAGGAGTTCTGAGGAGAACAGAGGTTCTGAGGAGAACAGGAGTTCTGAGGAGAACCGAGGTTCTGAGGAGAACAGGAGTTCTGAGGAGAACAGGAGTTCTGAGGGGAACAGGGGTTCTGAGGAGAACAGGAGTTCTGAGGAGAACAGGGGTTCTGAGGGGAACAGGGGTTCTGAGGGGAACAGGGGTTCTGAGGAGAACAGGGGTTCTGAGGAGGTCTTGGTGGAGAACCGAGCCCCGCCAGAACTTTCTCCCTCTTTTCTCTTCTGTCTCTCCTCCATTAACCCCTCGTGAACACGCCCTGCAGGTATTCGTCCGCCGTGTGATTGAACTGTGTCCTTGTATGTTTTGGTCTTTGGACTTTCCGTTCAGAGGAAGATATCACAAAACAAAAAGACAGTTATTTGATTTTCAATTTAAAATTCAAAAACAAAAACTGAAATTCAATGCATTTTTCTTTATCAGGATCAAGAAGGGACCAACAAAGCTTTAAAAACCGGTGGATTCCCATTTTCTGTTTCTCAAAACAAAAAACATAATCATTGGAGAACTGAAACAAAAAAAACGACTTTTTTTTTTTCATATTGTGCGACCGGAAGTTGGCGTGTTTCAAAACAAGAGCGCGTATGAGAACTGTGTGTTTCTGGCAAGAGATCCAAAATCTCTGACTTCTACCTGAAATATCTTTAGAACCCTACTGTGGTGTGGTTGTTGGCATGGCCAAGCAAGGCCTGTCGTGTGCAGAATCTGGTTTCAGCCAGAACCGAGGAAGAACCTGCTACATCTCTCTCGTGCTACAATCAGCACCTTCAACCGGCCTTCATGTTCCCTTCTCATGATTATGAATGATAATACTACTATAATAATAATACTACTAGTTAGCTGCTGCCAGCAGCCCGGGACACTTGTGGCTACAACACAGTTCACCTCCACCTGAGCGACTGCTGGGAATGAATTATGGTTTGAGTACGTTCCTCGAAAAAAGCACTTCGTTAGCAGCTTGCTTTACTGCAGGAGGAATCCTTATTAGTGGAGAGTTTTTAAAAAATATATTTAAGGTACTTTACAGGCCATTCACTTCCTCTGATCCCATGAAATTAATTACAACCAATCTATTTGTAGGTCATATGAATTCTGAGTTAAAATGTCATCTGTTGTGTTAAAACATGTGATGATCTGTCCTGCAGGCCTCGACACAGCAACCTGAGCTGGACTGGAGACTCATTAGTGACGTTTCAAGCTTATTATTGAAAGTATGTTTCTTCTACAGTCATTTTATTCAGGTGGCCACATGACAATGTTCACTGCTCACTGACAATTCACTTCATTTATACATACTTATCTAATTTGGAATATTTCCAAAATTCCCCTGCTTAACTTCCCATGGAAAGTTTCAGGAATGTTTCTGGAAGTGTACCAGAAATATCCCGCCCCTTTGCAACCCTACTCTTGGGTCTTGCTATGTAATGAAGTTTGACCAGAGTTTTATCTATTTAATGTCCCTTCTTTATCATATTTTCAACAAGCATTTGAAGTGTCTCTTTCTATGTATGTATGTATTTAATCACTAAACCTGAGTGCCCCTCTATGTCTGTGTCTGTGTCTGTCCCTACTGTTTTACTGTCCTGCATTGTTAATGTGCTCCCAGATGTCCTCTCCTGCTGATGAAGTCGCCTTTAAACCTTTCACCTTCACATGCTGCTCTGAGATATCGCTGCTGGTCCATTCAGAAGACAACACTGCTCTTTTTACACTTTCAACAAAGACTTGGTTAGTTTGGTGTTTCTGTTAAAAAAAGAGACAAAAGAAGCTGAACTTGTGGAGCAAACAGATGTTCAATACTTCCTGGTAAAGCTGTATATCAGTGTCTACATGGATGAAATGGACAGCTTCCTGGAAACAATCATTAAAAGACTCATCCGCTGGCTGAATGTGATGACATGTAGCTGCTCAATAACCATTAAACACATTACACTTAAGTTAATGTTGAACCAGATGACACCTGAACTTATAAATTAATTCATATTTCCACCACATTTTTGTCAGGATCACCAAGCACAGCACCGCACAGAAAAAAAAACAGGATTTTGAGTCTTATAAAAGATTGATTACTCAGTAAGTATCTAAATTCCCTTTAGTGTTTTGTTTAAAGTTTCACTTAATATCTTACAGGGGTCATTTTATGCTAAACTCACTTTCTAACAGTTCTGCAGCAGAACTAATCGTCTCCACACCTGCAAGACGTCCCAGAAGAGAACAAAGTGTGTCCTCTCTCTCCCTGGTGGTTCCAGGTTTTAAAAAGTGTGTTGCTCCAACCAGCCAATCAGAATCAAACCCTCTATAGTGTCATCGGGGGTTCAGCCAATCACAATCAAGGTAGGCTCCTCCCCTTTGACTCCTCCCACAGTCAGGCAGCTCTGCTCTGGCACATGGCGCCACCAGAGGAAGTACTTCCTCCTCTTCCCAAGATGGGCGTGTGTGGGCGGAGCCAGTCCAGCTCACACAGACACAGCAGATTCTGAATGCAGCTCCTATGATCAATGTTCTAATGGAGGAGAATCAAGGAAAATCTGGATTTGGGGCAATAAACTTTAAATATGTTTCTTGAGCAAAGAGACCATGTGAAAGTGTTGAGAATCTGTATAATATGACCCCTTTAAGATTTTAATTTATTGAGTTTCTTTATTTAAAGAAATAAGCATTATGTTCCATGTACCTGAAGTTCTTGATCTTATTTTGGGGTTGATGTTCTCTCATCTAGGGCACATTTGACATTTGAATATAATTATGGTTTCTGATCAATCCACTCCATTATTCTGACAGTCAACTGGCATAACAGAATTTTGATGCAGACGAGAGAGATCCTGGATTTGCACTTGTTGCAGAAGTGCATCTCAATATCAATCACGATCATTGATAGGATGAGTGTGAGGCACTTGTGGCTCCGAGTAGCAGCCGTTGGGAGGCTGGTGGTCCGGCCAGTGCCGCTGGAACCGTCTGAGGGACTGTCGTCCTGCTGGAAGTGAATGTTTGTGAAGGTGATCAGGACACAACTCAGGCTGGAGGAAGGAATAGAAAAGACAGAAAAGGACACTGAGACCTGCAGTGGAATTCTTGCTAGTCAAGGTTGCATCAGCAGACAATTCTTACTCTGATGGGGAAATATTGAAAATATGTTTTTGGCAGGAGAATCTTGGAGAATTCATGCAGCCTGAACGTGACGCACTTTAACCAACTTTAACCTGAAGAAAAACACGTCACACTGTTGAAGCACCGACGCAAACAGAAGCTCAGTCATCTCACCATGCAGTTGTATACCTGAGTACACCGAGTACAAGCATAAATACTCATTTAGGCCCTGGTTTCTGGATGCAGTGTCATTTTCACCAAGCTGCTCTTTTCTAAAAAAAACAAAACTGTAGGTGAAATGTATAGTTGAATGAGTTTTTACTCTGGTATCTTCATAGTAAACCAGCAGCTGTGAGTTGTAGTGTATTTTGTTTTAAAGGTACAGACCAGTGAGAGATCAGACGGAGATTTAAAGTTGACATCATCCATCCTCACCTACAGAAACACGGAGAGAAATGACTTTGACTCCGTTCACAAAAACAAACAAAGGCTGTAAGTAATCGGGTAAAACTCCAGATGTCGGCGGTTAAATCAGAATTTTCTTTTCCAAACAGAAACGTGGACGAAGGCTGCAGAAAGAGGCTTTGTTTAAAGGTACAGTACGTGAAATGGACGTGATGAAAATGCAGTTTAGCTGAAATGATGGAGGTTCAGCTGGAGGGATCTGGTGTGAAGAGCTTGTGGTTGAACAAGGAACTTCAGGTTTGTCTCCGTCTCACCCTCAGGCCGTCCATGTCTCCGTCTCTGTCTGGGCGTCTGCAGACTTTGACCTCCACGACCCTCTGAACAAATACAATCTGTCTATTAAATCTTTAAACCCGATTTAAAATGTAGCTTTATTAATCTTCCCAACACTTCGTGAGCCGCTTTAATCTCTCCGTCAGAGATCCTCACTAACTTGTCCGGTAGAAGTTGGCGTTTCTCACAACTTGTCTCATCGCTCTACAAAGCAAGTCTCTTTAGAATACCGGCTCCAACATTTAAAAAACCCCAAAATGTTTATTGATCCTTCACTTCGAGAGAAGGCTAAACGTGAAACATTTGCCACACAATACATGACATGACTCGACTCATGTTCTGGTCTTCGATGCATTGATGGAGCTACAATAGAAGCAGGTGCAAATGTTTTGGGTTTTGTTTCTTTAAAGACTCCACCTGCAAGTTCTGCTTATTAGATGGCATCATAACCCCCCCCCCCACTTTATGTAAGGAAACGACAGAAGAGCCGTGGAGGAAGGAGGCGGTAGAAAAGCACCTGACCACCAGCAGCACAACGACCTTTTGATTATTACCAGAAGAAAAGACGTTAAGTCCACAAAGAATGCTAATGATTTTAAGCCTAATCATACCTTCATAAGACAGGGGGGCTTTTTTTTTTTCTTTTCTTCCTCTCGTGACTCTACACGGTCGTACGGGTGGATAAAAGTAGAAGACACACACACAGCAGCACAATGTGAGCTCTCACTGCAGTCACAAAGTTGATTCTGACCACTTGTTGAACCCAGCAGACGGCGAGGAAAACCTCCACAACCTCTGGGACACGGGAAAACAACAACGGAGTCAGATTGGAGTAGTTCCAGGAAGGCCTCTTCACCTCACAGGCCAGTCAGTGGAATTCACTACGATGGTTTGATAAAGACAGCAGGGATTTGAACCCTCTACAAACGTATTGCTGAGCTGCCAGCAGGGACCAGGCAACTTCGTCTCGTATGTCAAATGTCCCGACGGGTTATTCAATCTCACTCCAGTGAAAACAATCAGTGCTCCACTGTCAAACATCTCATCTGTTTTCAGTTGAATTTATTAGCAGAAAATGTATTAACATTTCATATGCAGGAATGAGACCTTCTGTGAATACATGGCACAATGATAATATATACATTCTTTAAGGAGATGGTGCACAAACATACTGGAGGGTCCGGAGTAAATAAAGGCTTTTTAAAGCGACCCTCCGTTGGGCTCAGACCGACGCCAGTCCAGTGACAAACGCGGATTATCTTTAATTTCAAAATTATTTCATCATTGAGAAACAAAAAAGTAACTACTGTTTTGCCGAACATTAATTCCTATATACAATCTAAGAACAGAAAATTCACACAAACCAGAGGGAGAAATCTACGACAGTGCAAGGCCGGAGCCTTTCTTCATTTTTTTTTTAACTCAGTAACTGTATTAATATACACAATTTCCATGTAACAACAATCACATGTGCAGTCGATCACCCCACTTTAATTTCAAACATCAAACCTTTGTTTGTTCCTCTCTGTAGCTTATAACGCTTTTAAAGCTCATTGCACAGCCGTCTGCAGCATGAAGGTGTCCTCAGGTGTCCTCAGGTGTCCTCAGTGTCCCGTGATGAAGTCCTGTGTGGAGTCCGAGGCGAAGGAGTCGGCGTCCTCGTTGTCCGAGTCCTCGCTGCTGTCGTCGGCGGCCGGCTCCCCGGACAGGGCGATGCGGGCGTAGTCGTCCGTGTCGATGGACTTGCAGAAGTGAATGGCGTATTTCAGTTTCTCCTCCAGGACCTGTTTGCACGAGTACCTGGGCAGCTTGAGCAGGAAGAAGCAGGTGTAGGACTCTGGCAGGAAGTGGTCCGGGGGGTTGTACTTGTCCAGCACCTGCACACACACACAGCAGCTGCTTGGACCAGGACAGGAGGACACATCTGGGCCTTCCCACTGGAGGACAGTGAGGACGGCACTGAAACATCTGGCTCCGCCCCAAGTTCCCCAAACTAGAATCAAGTTGACAGGAAGATGGTGGCAGCTGCAGTGGTGAGACATGTCTCTGTCTCTGTCTCAGGCCGTCCATGTCTCTGTCTCACCCTCAGGCCGTCCATGTCTCTGTCTCTGTCTCAGGCCGTCCATGTCTCTGTCTCACCCTCAGACTGTCCATGTCTCTGTCTCACCCTCAGGCCGTCCATGTCTCTGTCTCTGTCTCAGGCCGTCCATGTCTCTGTCTCACCCTCAGGCCGTCCATGTCTCTGTCTCACCCTCAGACCGTCCATGTCTCTGTCTCTGTCTCAGGCCGTCCATGTCTCTGTCTCTGTCTCAGGCCGTCCATGTCTCTGTCTCACCCTCAGGCCGTCCATGTCCATGTCTCACCCTCAGACCGTCCATGTCTCTGTCTCACCCTCAGGCCGTCCATGTCTCTGTCTCAGACCATCCATGTCTCTGTCTCACCCTCAGGCCATCCATGTCCATGTCTCACCCTCAGGCCGTCCATGTCTCTGTCTCACCCTCAGGCCATCCATGTCTCACCCTCAGGCCGTCCATGTCTCTGTCTTACCCTCAGGCCGTCCATGTCCATGTCTCTGTCTCAGGCCGTCCATGTCTCTGTCTCAGACCGTCCATGTCTCTGTCTCACCCTCAGGCCGTCCATGTCCATGTCTCACCCTCAGGCCGTCCATGTCTCTGTCTCACTCTCAGGCCGTCCATGTCTCTGTCTCACCCTCAGGCCGTCCATGTCTCTGTCTCACCCTCAGGCCGTCCATGTCTCTGTCTCACCCTCAGACCGTCCATGTCTCTGTCTCACCCTCAGACCGTCCATGTCTCTGTCTCACCCTCAGGCCGTCCATGTCTCACCCTCAGGCCGTCCATGTCTCTGTCTTACCCTCAGGCCGTCCATGTCCATGTCTCACCCTCAGGCCGTCCATGTCTCTGTCTCAGGCCGTCCATGTCTCTGTCTCAGACCGTCCATGTCTCTGTCTCACCCTCAGGCCGTCCATGTCCATGTCTCACCCTCAGGCCGTCCATGTCTCTGTCTCACCCTCAGACCGTCCATGTCTCTGTCTCACCCTCAGGCCGTCCATGTCTCTGTCTCACCCTCAGGCCGTCCATGTCTCTGTCTCACCCTCAGGCCGTCCATGTCTCTGTCTCACCCTCAGGCCGTCCATGTCTCTGTCTCACCCTCAGGCCGTCCATGTCCATGTCTCACCCTCAGGCCGTCCATGTCTCTGTCTCAGGCCGTCCATGTCTCTGTCTCACCCTCAGGCCGTCCATGTCTCTGTCTCACCCTCAGGCCGTCCAGAGCCACAGAGGAAGACCAACAGTCTTCTTCACTTCTGTCCAGCAGTTTGCTCTCCTTCTCATGATTCTTATATTCAGCACCTTGATTTCACTGTGGTTGTTGTCAAATAGGAACTAAGTTGAGTTTGACCATCTAAAGTGAATATTTTGTAAAGGCCATCTTGATATGTTGTTATTTTCTTTACATATTTAATCATTTCTTGGCTGCTGAACGGAATCGCATCACTAACTCACACACTTAAAGACCACGACATGACAATATGTGTGACTGCCTACTATTATGATGTGATAGCAGTTGACGCCAAGAATTAATACCTTACAAGGTGTTCGATTCTTTAAACACATGAATTTCTATATATCTGCAGATCTGAGCAACGTGCTACTGAAGACACTCAGATCTCCACTGAAACAGGACCGGTTGCTCTTCACTACTGTTGTGGTGCAATTGACTCTATTTTGCATTTCTTTTTCTTTTTATGTGTTTGTTTGTATAGGTAACTTGCCGTCTTGTGGGGTGGGGTTTTGTTTATATTTTCTGTATACATAACCCCAAAATAAATCCAACAGAATATTAATTTCATACTCAAATTATATTTGTAAAATCTTTGTCATGCATCTAAAATTAAACATCAAGACAAATACACATCTTGTCTTCAAGCTCCACTCCTTTAAAAGAAACAGATCAGTTTATTAAGTTTGATTAATGCATAATTGGCTCCAATACCATGACAATATAGTTATACTTCAGAAAAGGTTTGACTACCACCCAGTGTGGGGTCACCATTTTCAAGTGTCCAGATGTTTTTCTTTTCACACTTGAATGGAGAAGGTACAAACCCCGTTCATGTGGTCTCTGTTAAATCCTCAGGATTCCATCAGGTCACATGACTGAGCAGTAAACCCCTGAAGACACCTATCAGTGTGACGCGTCAGTCTCACCTGCACCTATCAGTGTGACGCGTCAGTCTCACCTGCACCTATCAGTGTGACGCGTCAGTCTCACCTGCACCTATCAGTGTGACCGCGTCAGTCTCACCTGCACCTATCAGTGTGACGCGTCAGTCTCACCTGCACCGCGTCAGTCTCACCTGCACCGCGTCAGTCTCACCTGCACCTATCAGTGTGACACGTCAGTCTCACCTGCACCTATCAGTGTGACGCGTCAGTCTCACCTGCACCGCGTCAGTCTCACCTGCACCGCGTCAGTCTCACCTGCACCGCGTCAGTCTCACCTGCACCACGTCAGTCTCACCTGCACCACGTCAGTCTCACCTGCACCACGTCAGTCTCACCTGCACCTATCAGTGTGACGCGTCAGTCTCACCTGCACCACGTCAGTCTCACCTGCACCGCGTCAGTCTCACCTGCACCGCGTCAGTCTCACCTGCACCGCGTCAGTCTCACCTGCACCTATCAGTGTGACACGTCAGTCTCACCTGCACCTATCAGTGTGACGCGTCAGTCTCACCTGCACCGCGTCAGTCTCACCTGCACCGCGTCAGTCTCACCTGCACCGCGTCAGTCTCACCTGCACCACGTCAGTCTCACCTGCACCACGTCAGTCTCACCTGCACCACGTCAGTCTCACCTGCACCTATCAGTGTGACGCGTCAGTCTCACCTGCACCACGTCAGTCTCACCTGCACCGCGTCAGTCTCACCTGCACCGCGTCAGTCTCACCTGCACCGCGTCAGTCTCACCTGCACCTATCAGTGTGACGCGTCAGTCTCACCTGCACCGCGTCAGTCTCACCTGCACCTATCAGTGTGACGCGTCAGTCTCACCTGCACCGCGTCAGTCTCACCTGCACCACGTCAGTCTCACCTGCACCGCGTCAGTCTCACCTGCACCGCGTCAGTCTCACCTGCACCGCGTCAGTCTCACCTGCACCTATCAGTGTGACGCGTCAGTCTCACCTGCACCGCGTCAGTCTCACCTGCACCACGTCAGTCTCACCTGCACCTATCAGTGTGACGCGTCAGTCTCACCTGCACCTATCAGTGTGACGCGTCAGTCTCACCTGCACCGCGTCAGTCTCACCTGCACCACGTCAGTCTCACCTGCACCTATCAGTGTGACGCGTCAGTCAGTCTCACCTGCACCACGTCAGTCTCACCTGCACCTATCAGTGTGACGCGTCAGTCTCACCTGCACCTATCAGTGTGACGGCGTCAGTCAGTCTCACCTGCACCTATCAGTGTGACGCGTCAGTCTCACCTGCACCTATCAGTGTGACGCGTCAGTCAGTCTCACCTGCACCACGTCAGTCTCACCTGCACCTATCAGTGTGACGCGTCAGTCTCACCTGCACCGCGTCAGTCTCACCTGCACCGCGTCAGTCTCACCTGCACCTATCAGTGTGACGGCGTCCGTCAGTCTCACCTGCACCTATCAGTGTGACGCGTCAGTCTCACCTGCACCGCGTCAGTCTCACCTGCACCTATCAGTGTGACCGCGTCAGTCTCACCTGCACCTATCAGTGTGATGCGTCAGTCTCACCTGCACCACGAAGTCGCGGCCTCTGAAGTCGGCGATGGTGCGGGGCAGGCGGGTGCGCCCCCACACGAACCTGAGGAACAGAGACCTCTCGGTGTTGGAGAACGACTCCATCACCTCCCAGAACCACTGGATGAGTGGAGCAGTGGGCTCCACCCCTTTGTAGGTGGCCACAGACTTCAGCAGGTGGAGCGGGATGTCTGGGCTTCCACACACCTGGAGCAGAGAGAAAACATCTGTAGGAGACCCGGGGGAACAGGGGGAACAGGGGGAACCGGAGGAACAGGGGGAACCCGAGGAACCGGGGGAACAGGGGGAACCGGGGGAACCGGAGGAACAGGGGGAACCGGAGGAACAGGGGGAACTGGGGGAACCCGAGGAACAGGGGGAACCGGAGGAACAGGGGGAACTGGGGGAACCGGAGGAACAGGGGGAACCGGAGTAACTGGGGGAACCCGAGGAACAGGGGGAACTGGGGGAACCCGAGGAACAGGGGGAACCGGAGGAACAGGGGGAACTGGGGGAACCCGAGGAACAGGGGGAACCGGAGGAACAGGGGGAACCGGAGTAACTGGGGGAACCGGAGGAACAGGGGGAACCCGAGGAACAGGGGGAACCCGAGGAACAGGGGGAACTGGGGGAACCCGAGGAACAGGGGGAACCGGAGTAACTGGGAGAACCGGAGGAACAGGGGGAACCCGAGGAACAGGGGGAACCCGAGGAACAGGGGGAACTGGGGGAACCCGAGGAACAGGGGGAACTGGAGGAACAGGGGGAACCCGAGGAACCGGGGGAACAGGAGGAACCGGGGGAACCGGGGGAACAGGGGGAACCCGAGGAACTGGGGGAACCCGAGGAACTGGGGGAACCCGAGGAACAGGGGGAACCGGAGGAACAGGGGGAACCGGAGTAACTGGGGGAACCCGAGGAACAGGGGGAACCGGAGGAACAGGGGGAACTGGGGGAACCCGAGGAACAGGGGGAACCGGAGGAACAGGGGGAACCGGAGTAACTGGGGGAACCCGAGGAACAGGGGGAACCCGAGGAACAGGGGGAACCCGAGGAACAGGGGGAACCGGAGTAACTGGGGGAACCGGAGGAACAGGGGGAACCTGAGGAACAGGGGGAACCCGAGGAACAGGGGGAACTGGGGGAACCCGAGGAACAGGGGGAACCGGGGGAACAGGAGGAACCGGGGGGACCGGAGGAACCGGGGGAACAGGAGGAACAGGGGGAACCGGGGGAACCGGAGGAACAGGGGGAACAGGGGGAACAGGGGGAACCGGAGTAACTGGGGGAACCGGAGGAACAGGGGGAACCGGAGGAACAGGGGGAACCCGAGGAACAGGGGGAACTGGGGGAACCCGAGGAACAGGGGGAACCGGAGTAACTGGGGGAACCGGAGGAACAGGGGGAACCCGAGGAACAGGGGGAACCCGAGGAACAGGGGGAACCCGAGGAACAGGGGGAACCCGAGGAACCGGGGGAACAGGAGGAACAGGGGGAACCGGGGGAACAGGGGGAACCGGAGGAACAGGGGGAACCGGAGGAACTGGGGGAACCCGAGGAACAGGGGGAACCGGAGGAACTGGGGGAACCCGAGGAACCGGAGGAACAGGGGGAACCGGAGTAACTGGGGGAACCCGAGGAACAGGGGGAACCCGAGGAACAGGGGGAACTGGGGGAACCCGAGGAACAGGGGGAACCGGAGGAACAGGGGGAACTGGGGGAACCCAAGGAACAGGGGGAACCGGAGGAACAGGGGGAACCGGAGTAACTGGGGGAACCCGAGGAACAGGGGGAACCCGAGGAACAGGGGGAACCGGAGTAACTGGGGGAACCGGAGGAACAGGGGGAACCCGAGGAACAGGGGGAACCCGAGGAACAGGGGGAACCCGAGGAACAGGGGGAACTGGGGGAACCCGAGGAACAGGGGGAACCGGAGGAACAGGGGGAACCGGGGGAACAGGAGGAACCGGGGGAACAGGAGGAACAGGGGGAACCGGAGGAACAGGGGGAACAGGGGGAACCGGAGGAACAGGGGGAACCGGAGGAACAGGGGGAACCGGAGGGCTTTCACATCCGACGGCTCACCATAGTTTCCAACTCGAAGCCGGTGAAGAGCGACAGCAGGGGGACGGGCACCACCCGGGCCATCCCCTCTCGCACCGCCGACACCTGCTCATCAAACTCGTGAAGCCTGAGGAGGACACACACACACACACACACACACACACACACACACACACACACACACACACACACACACACACACACACACACACACACACACACACACACACACACACACACACACACACACACACACACACACACACACACACACACACACCTGTCAACCACAACACCACTGCACTGTGTGTGTGTGTGTGTGAGAGAGAGAGTCTGACCTGTAGTTGATGGCCAGCCGGACGTACTCTGCGCGGTTGTCCAGGGTGATGTGAGAGAACTTGGAGCTGAGCTGGATGTCCTGGCCGCTGGCGTTGGGCACGGTGAAGGGCAGGGTCATGGCCTCGAACTCCTCGGCTGTGGCTTCGTTGTCTCGGATGTACATCAAGCCAGGAATGAAATCCTTATCAACCTGGGAGGAGCAGAGCAGGGCAACATGAACATCTCTTCCTCCCTGTGCACTCAGGTCGGCTGCTCATCAGTCTCCCTGTATCTCAATATCGGAACGGCATCAGCGTCAATGCAGCCCTAAATACATCTGCTGTGCATACAAGCCTTATATATTGATCAATACGAAGTCTTAATGACTAAACTATCTGCAACGTTAAAATTCACTGATCTGGTAGAGTTCAATACCATTCAAACAATGTACGAAGCAAAGAATAACTTATTACCGGTGAAGAACCAGAAAATGTTGTGTGAAGCAGCGAGTGGCTCTGATATTAGAGGAAAGTTACATTTCAAGAGTCATTAAGTCTACGACTGGAGAGTCAGTGTCCAAATCTGTGGAGTAAATTAGAAATGGAGATAAAACAAAAATCAAATATAATTCAGTTAAATAAAAAGAAGATATTAAGGTTTGCTTGTCCAGTGGAGCTTATAGCATCACATATATGTACCATGGCTACTGTAAGCATCCGGTGAATTCATGTAAAGGACTTTTCTCATTGATTGGTTGACAGTTGACAGTGTTTGGTAGGAGTCAATATGGTTTTTACTTCTTCCTACTCCCTTTGGTTCAGGAAATGAGGATTGAGTGGATTCTGTTTCTTTTGCATTTGTTTTATTCATCAAAATATATTTTCTGTTTAATCAATCAATCAACCAAATAAACCCAGTCCTGTGTGGTTGAGTTTACATCCACTTTAATACTAATAGTTGGCTCTAATGTTTGTCTTCATCCTTTCTTCCAGGAGACGAGGGTTAGTAGAGTTGGACGTGACGTCGTCAGGCTCAGAAGTGAAAGGAGACGAGACGTCAAGCTGCACACCAGCAGTCCGTCTAAAAAACCCCTGGGATCCAGAACGAGCTGCCACTTTTCCAAAACAGACATTCTAGGTTAATGTAACAAAGTTAGAAAGAGATGAAAGTGTCGGCAGCTGACGTGTGGATGTCAGTGATCCGGACACCGATCACACCGTTACCTTCGTCTAAAAGCCTCCAGACAACTGCTTTTCCTTGAAGCCATACAGCAAGCTGCTGCGCTCAGAGACTGGTTTCACGACACTCTGCAGTAGTACTGTAGTACTGTAGTACTGTTGGAGCCGTCCACTCAGCTGGCAGCGCGAGAGGGAACTCAACCCAACACCTATCAGAGCAGCGTCTCATCAGACCGACGGCTGGAAAGCCAGTCTGGTGACCGGAGTGGTTTCTCCGACACGCCGCTCCGTCAACGTACAGCTACGTACACAACAGTGCTGCTGACGGAGCAAGTCATCGTTACCGTCAGAAGTCTAGAGAAAGAAGGGCGCCTGCTAGCAAGATGGAGTGACCACGCACAGCTGAGCTCCTGCAGTTTCGCTTAAATCTCATATTTCAAGGACACTGAAGTGACCCATTGATTTTGTAAAGCCTTTCTAAAGGGTATTACTATCAACAGCACATCAAAAAAGTTGGTTATAGCTCCATTTATGGCCGCTAATCGGTGAGAGTTGAAGCAGGAGACCTCATCCAACAAGAGGGCGTTCAGGCAACAGCGCTGGAGACCCTGGCCGAGCTCCAAGGTTCCACCGGAGACCGTGGCCGAGCTCCAAGGTTCCACCGGAGACCCTGGCCGAGCTCCAAGGTTCCACCGGAGACCGTGGCCGAGCTCCAAGGTTCCACCGGAGGACCGTGGCCGAGCTCCAAGGTTCCACCGGAGACCGTGGCCGAGCTCCAAGGTTCCACCGGAGACCCTGGCCGAGCTCCAAGGTTCCACCGGAGACCGTGGCCGAGCTCCAAGGTTCCACCGGAGACCCTGGCCGAGCTCAAGGTTCCACCGGAGACCCTGGCCGAGCTCCAAGGTTCCACCGGAGACCCTGGCCGAGCTCTAAGGTTCCACCGGAGACCGTGCCGAGCTCCAAGGTTCCACCGGAGACCCTGGCCAAGCTCCAAGGTTCCACCGGAGACCGTGGCCGAGCTCCAAGGTTCCACCGGAGACCCTGGCCGAGCTCCAAGGTTCCACCGGAGACCGTGGCCGAGCTCCAAGGTTCCACCGGACACCGTGTCCTCACTACCAAACTAAGGCTTTCAACTGGACAGGGACTGTGGCTGAACCGCAGTCTGGTTCAGTAGTGGCGGGTCCGGCCCTGGTGGCCCCGGGCCCCCACAACAGTTCCATTCACATCCAGAGGACAAAACACACACACACACACACACACACACACACACACACACACACACACACACACACACACACACACACACACACACACACACACACACACACACACACACACACACACACACACACACACACACACACACACACACACACACACACACACACACACACTTCCACTCCTCATTGACGAGATTGTCCTGTTAATTATCAAAATTAAGTTGTTTGCTTTTGTTTGTTTGTTGTTTTTTTCCTTCCTGTTTTTGTTGTTTTTTGTTTGTTTGTTTGTTGTTTTATGTCCTTTTGTTTTTGCTTTTGTTATCATTGTTGTGATTATTTTGGTTTTTGCTCTGTTGTTGCTCAGGCTGGTTTCATCTCATGACAGCTGGAAAATATTTAGATCACTGTGATTATTGTGTTACTAAAAATAAAAAAATGTATGTAGCACTAACAAGGGTATTGTATGCCTCCTCTCCTCTCCTCTCCTCTCCCCTCCCCTCCTCTCCCCTCCCCTCCCCTCCCCTCTCCTCTCCTCTCCTCTCCCCTCCCCTCCTCTCCCTCCCCTCCCCTCCCCTCTCCTCTCCTCTCCTCTCCCCTCCCCTCCCCTCCCCTCCCCTCCCCTCCCCCCCTCCATCCCCGCCCATTAGGCCCCGCCCACTCTGAGTACAGATACAGACAGTGGTGGACTCGCTCATCCCTACTGTAAACCTTAATAGAAATTGAGTTCTAAATAAACAACTATAGAAAGTACAGTTCAATTCTTTGGCCCTTCATATTAGGTGGGGAGGGGGTTCTCTTATCATGAACACATAAAAGTTTGATTATTTTTATGTGACAAATGCTTCATATAACATAACTTATTACATTATTGTGTTATACGGTAAAACACATGATAACTTGTGTTCTTCTATGTTTAAATGAGGAACCGTGTGGACACAAGTGATGTGTAATCAGTGAGTCACGCCATATACCAGGAAGGTTTAACAGAATTGAAATGAGGATAGTGTGATCTGATGGTGCACGTGAGCGCACCTCAAGTCAAGCACAGTTCCCGTGAGCTCCACCATGATTCTGCCATTTAAGAGTCTTGTGCTTCACATATAACCTTTGCAATACCTCAGGGGCAAAAGCACAAAACAAGAGAAGCTTTGTGATTGAAAAGGGTCTTTTCTTTCCACTCTACTATTCTCCCAACGATAGCTCGGCAGCTCATGATCAGAGCGTGAGGAGCAGCAGCCGACTCGTCTCACACAAAGGCCAAGGTTGTGGCTTTATGCCTGCGTCACTAAAACAAATGAAGAGTTCAATCATTTTGAAGAACGGTGAGAAAGGACCTTAAGGAAGGTCTGGCGATCATTAGGGAGCTGTGAGCCGATGGGCTGAAGCTTTACTAATGTATAGGAGAGGACTGCAGGTTGGGAGTGCTACACAACGTCCCAGGTAAGGGCAAGGCCTTTGTGCTTGCAGCTGGAGGGCGGACACGCTAGCAAGAGTGACGCTAGCACGAGTGACGCTCTGCAGCGCCACACACGGGCAAGACGAAACCTATTGAACAAGATGGTAGATTGTGCTCCAACGCTGCTCACTGGAAGACAATCAGCACACTTCTTTACATTGGTGCCTAAAATCAATCTCAGTCTGTTTCCAATCAAATTCGTTTTTCTCTCTTCAGTTTTGTGTTCTTTAGTTTTCTATTGTTGCACTACAAGTGACACAGGCGGGCATTTCACACTCACATTGAGATAGAAAGGACTGAAGGGGATCGATACATTTAATATGATGTTGTTTTTAAAGGACGTGAAAAACAATCTGATGACCCACGACTTCCTGGTGTGATTGTTTATGTTATTGTTTGTATGGTATTCCTCAGGGAAACAGACCAGTTGCTCCACACAACTGGTCATGTGATGAACTATGGAAACTAAGATGTATGAGTGCAGACGTTCCACATCAAGAGTCTTGCTGTGCACAGACACGTTTGTAAAATGAGGGAACTGCTGGATTTCCATTTTCAATTGAGCACTTGAGGTTTGACACTGACTCAACTCTGACCTGTTGCTCAATCAACAAGCTCTGCAGCTTCTACAACACAAGCTCTTTTCTTGACAATTCACTGGGACGGTTTCTCTGATTGACTGAACCGTTTGATGCGTTTCAACCACTGATTATTTGCACTTCCTCTTCAGTGCAAACTTCTCGCACCGTGGAAGTATCATAGTGCAGCGCAGTACAGTGAGGAGGAGGGCGGAGGTGTTCATACCTCACTGAGGTCAGCAATGGTCAGGTTCATGCCGGCCAGTTGTTTCCATACGGGCTCTGCCAGGTTCAGGCTGAGAGGGCTTCCAGTCCTGATGGCAATTCCAAGCAGCACTCCTGCAGGTGCAGCAAGGTGAGAGAGTCACTCACACATCAAACGTTCACAAACCTCTGTCCTTTATCAATAAACACAACAATGACAGAAAAACATTAAATACAATCAAAACAAAGGCTGAACAGCTCAGGCCATTTGTTTGATCACTAAAATCCAGGTGTGTGATCTGGACTGTTTGAAATAAAAAGCACAGGCTCTGTTGAACAGCCTGGGAGGTAAACGGGACCGTACCCAGGAAGCGGAACATGCTCATGTGGAGAGGAGACTTGGCTGCGGGTTGAGCAGGAAGCAGTCCCTGTTGGCGCCAGACTCGTCGCGGCCATTCGGGGTGACGATGAGCAGAGGAGTCAGGGCGTTCTGCAGCTCCTCGCACATCTCAGCAATGGACTCGCTGTAGCCGCCGCCACAGTCGTCCACCGACTCCCCTGGAGGAACACAAGTCACGGTTCACTCACATCTCTGCATTGAGTCTACAGAGTCTGACTGTCTCAAACACCTACCCACAAATTTGACCTTCCACACCCGGTGAGGCAGCAGCAAGCTGTCTGGACTGAAGGAACTCATTTTGGCACACATCTGTCCAAACACGGACTTGGTTCCATCAGGACCCGCCAGG
The DNA here is from genome assembly GCF_963422515.1 of Blennius ocellaris. Classification (NCBI taxonomy): domain Eukaryota; kingdom Metazoa; phylum Chordata; class Actinopteri; order Blenniiformes; family Blenniidae; genus Blennius; species Blennius ocellaris. The sequence continues at coordinate 3,346,338 of NC_137661.1, read as the reverse complement.
CCCCCTTTGCTCCGAGAACGCTTTACCTGCAGGGTTAAAAAGGTGGGAGGGGTTACAGTTTGACTTGCATATTGACGTGCTTCCTGTAAAGATAGAGAGGAAGTACTGGTGCACATGAACAGCTCCATGTGGTTGTGTTCCCCTCTGCAGACTGACATGATGGCGGTGGAGGGAAGGCACTGGTCCAAGTCTAAAACCCAGACCGGAACAACCCACAGGAGATCACCCACCACCATAAAACCTGAGGGGCTCAGAAGAGCGTCTGGAACAGGCTTGCAGTCAGAGCAGGGGGAGGAAACTCAGCGAGGAGAGTCAGAGACTGGACCGTAATGGAGAGAATGATCAGGAGCGACAGGATGAGCACAGGATGCATCATTACACTTCCTGGGTGAGCTCCCACTTCCACCCAGGATCTCATCACACAAGCAGTGATGATGAACCAGTGAAGTTCAGCATTCAGCAAAGATCCTCAAATCAAAAGGTCAGAACGTGGCTGTGAGACAAGAGGGAAAGTCTTTGATATTGTGACACTAGCACTAAAACAAACTCATCTGTGATACAAAAGTATGAAAACCAAACTGGTCACCTGAAAATAAACAGACATTTTGCAAATATTCAGCAACTTTTGCACAATTTCCCTTATTGGGCTGTTTTGTATGATGTAAGATGAAACTAAAGTGTGTGTAGATTCACTTATCGACCCACATCCTATCCTGGGGCGACGCGATCCCGTGCAGTTGGCATGTTATGTAATCCTTGCAAGCGTTTTCTACGGGACATCAATGTTATGTAAATTGGTGACTACTCAGGGACTAATATGGATATATCCTTGTGAGACATTGTGAATCTTCCTGAGCATGACCAATGTGATGGACTGATAATGTGTCCAGTGTAAAATCAAGACAACAAAGATTAATTTGAAAGGAGGAAGTCAGTTCAGTCTTGATGAATCTACTTGAAGCCATCTTGACAAGTCAAGGAGGGGAGGGGAGGGGAGAGGAGGGGATGGGGAGGGGAGAGAGGAGAGGAGAGGAGAGGAGAGGAGAGGAGGGGAGGGGAGGGGAGGGGAGGGGAGGGGAGGGGAGGGGAGGGGAGGGGAGAGGAGAGGAGAGGAGAGGAGAGGAGGGGAGGGGAGGGGAGGGGAGGGGAGAGGAGAGGAGAGGAGAGGAGAGGAGAGGAGAGGAGGGGAGGGGAGGGGAGGGGAGGGGAGGGGAGAGGAGAGGAGGGGAGGGGAGGGGAGGGGAGGGGAGAGGAGAGGAGAGGAGAGGAGAGGAGGGGAGGGGGGGAGAGGAGAGGAGGGGAGGGGAGGGGAGGGGAGGGGAGGGGAGAGGAGAGGAGAGGAGAGGAGAGGAGAGGAGAGGAGAGGAGAGGAGAGGAGAGGAGAGGAGGGAAGGGGAGAGGAGGGAAGGGGAGGGGAGGGAAGGGGAAAGAGGGGAGGGGAGGGGAGGGGAGGGGAGGGGAGAGGAGAGGAGAGGAGAGGAGGGGAGGGGAGGGGAGGGGAGGGGAGGGAGAGGAGAGGAGAGGAGAGGAGAGGAGAGGAGAGGAGAGGAGAGGAGGGAAAAGGAGAAGAGGGGAGGGAGGGAGGGGAGGGGAGGGAGGGGAGGGGAGGGGAGAGGAGAGGAGGGGAGACGAGGGGAGGGGAGACGAGGGGAGAGGAGGGGAGAGCAGAGGAGGGGAGAGGAGGGGAGAGGAGGGGAGAGCAGAGGAGGGGAGAGCAGAGGAGGGGAGAGGAGAGGAGAGGAGGGGAGGGGAGGGGAGAGGAGGGGAGGGGAGGGGGAGAGAAGGGAGAGGAGAGGAGAGGAGAGGAGAGGAGGGAGAGGAGGGGAGAGGAGGGGAGAGGAGAGGAGAGGAGAGGAGGGGAGAGGAGGGGAGAGGAGGGGAGAGGAAGGGAGGGGAGGGGAGACGAGGGGAGAGGAGGGGAGAGGAGAGGAGAGGAGGGGAGGGGAGGGGAGAGGAGGGGAGAGGAGAGGAGAGGAGAGGAGGGGAGAGGAGAGGAGGGGAGAGGAGGGGAGGGGAGGGGAGAGGAGAGGAGAGGAGAGGCAAGGGAGGGGAGAGTAGAGTAGAGTACAGTAGAGGAGAGCAGAGCTCAGCAGTCTCGAGGAAGAAGGTCATAGTAGCATCATATACTGTGAAGATCACTGCGAGAAAAGAACATTGGTTTTGAGGCACATGGTCAATATGCAGTACAACTGAAGTAGTTACCGTTCGAAGACAAAACGTTATTTACACACATGTACAGCCAACCTTTGAATATATTAAAAGTGTCTTTTATCACATTTGATCCACTACTGAGATTTGCAGTCTGCGTTCCCAAGCTGTGGATTCAAACAAAACAGCAAAGAAAGGCGTAGATACATGAAGAAGGTCGTGAAGAAGGGCATTTATATAAAAAAGATCCTCATTAGGTTTTGTAAAGACTGAACTGTTTGGTACCATTTGGACAACACAGTGTCTGTACCTGGATCCTGTTGAGCTCCACCACAGGGCCGTGCTGGCGGTCCCTCACCATGGTGGCCTGCACCACCTTCCTGAAAGCTGCTTCCTGCTCAAAGAACAACATTGATCGGTTGTGGTTTGACTCATAACGTGACAATCAAATGAATCATTTAAGGCAATATTTAAACAATTTTCACTTTCACACACGGTCCTTCCCACCTTGCCCTGCGAGATGAGGATGCCCCTTAGAGTGTCAAAGCCCACTGAGGGGCCGTGGCCCGTCTGACCCAGCCGACCCTCCAGGTCAAACATGGGTATGCAGGGACAAAACAGCTCCGAGATGTGATGCAGCAGCAGCAGCCGGTTCCTCAGAGCCATGATAGGGATTTCCTGCAGATGGTTGTACTCCATGGGAACCTTAAGACGAACCACACAAACATTTTAGGATTGACACTTTGCAGTGAAAAGCATTCTGAAATCTAAAAGTGGCTTTGGGTTACTGATGCTGGTGCCCAAAATAATCTACTGCCATCTACTGGCAGCTGTGAACACAGGATGAATTTCCCACGAGTCCACCAATGGAGTTGCTCCTGTGGTGCAGACACTACCTGTGCTGGCAGCTTCCCAGCATTAGTGGGCTTGCTGGTGGACCAGGCCAGAGTGTGGGCCGACCCGCAGGCCACCCTGTTGATCTTCTTTCCCTGCAGTGCCGCCACCAGCCGTGGCCTCTGGATGGCGTTGGTGGTCCCGTCTCCAAGTTGGCCTTCGTCATTGTCCCCCCAAGTGTACACTTCTCCTGAGCCAAACACAACAGCAAAGCTTTCGGTGAAGCTGCAATTGAGCCTGACTGAGCTCAACTGTTGGCTCTCCACGGCCACAGACGGGTGCAAGTGACTAAATCCCAACGAGAAGGAAGGGCCACACTGTGCTCACCGTCCTCTGTGCAGCACACACAGTGCAGTGACCCCGTGGCAATGGCAATTACTTTCTTCCCCTGCAACCCTTGCACTTGTCTGGGTCGTCGGACATGGTCATCAGAACCATGGCCCAAGCGATGGTAGTCCCCTTTACCCCTGGAAGCACAGCACAACAGATCAGCTCACGCCAATAAAAAGCATCTTCAAAAGCGATATATGGAAGGTATACATACCAGGTGTACACCGCTCCAGATTTATTAAGAGCCACAGAAAACTGAGAGCCACACTCCACTTTCACCACTCCCAGGCCGGTGAGGGAGTCAATCTGAAAAAAAGAAGAAGCGAGACTGCAGTTAAAAAGGAGTAGATTTGCTATAAAATGGTTCCAAATGATGCAGGTAATATCTGGGCTCTACTCACCTCTCAGTATTATAATTTAGAATTGACTTTACTTTACTTTGAATGCACTCGTCTATGGATAGCAAACTACAGATATGTTTGCAGAATCTGCGATCAGTAATCAAGGGAAAAGGATAGAAAAGCCATGGACGATGGAGGCATGAGGGAAAGTGTAGGTGTATTCATTCCTTCATACAGATAGGGATGTGTAGTTGCTTGGTAAAACAGCATGTTATGATTCCATGAGAAAAAAAATCTGGCAATTACTTAAAGAAATGAAACATCTCCTTGATATTCATTTCATCACATTGTGAAATAAGGATCGGGAAGACTGTCTTGTTAACTCGTTTTACACAGACCTTCCCCTGATCCAGAGGCCTGCAACCAGGGCCTCCACTCCTCCACTCCTCTACTGACCCACCACGAGGGTCAGACCTTCCCCTGGTCCAGAGACCAGCACCCAGAGTCTGATCTCCCATCAACCAGGAAAACCAAGCAGTTCCTCCAGGACGGACCAGGGAAACGACGCCTCACAGAACTTCTTTGTGTTTTCCTCAACCAGCAGGAAAACCATCACAGACCTGAGCGACCAGATCCTCAGTCTGGACAAAAGGAACAACCAGGAGCTGCAAAGAAGGACTCCTGAAACATCAACTTCATCTTCTTCTCCTCAGCCTGCAGAACCAGCAACCACAGTTAGCAGGAGGTGCTAACTACAGGAGAAGACACCAGCTTCCCTCCAGCAGGACAACAACTGAACTCCTTCAAGGAAGTGGGAACAACAACTGGGCTTTACCTGAGATTAGTTAAACCTGATGCTATGATAGAACTGTTTATCTTTATGAAGATGTGTTGGTTCTGTTACAGTGATTGAGTTCTATAGATAATGATATTAGGAGCAGTGATCAACCTGTAAACCAACGTTAGCTCTGCCACAGACACAGGGTCTGCATGCTAATCTTTGCTTTACTAACTAGTTAACTCACAATCCTACACACATCACATCAAAGACAACATCACACAGTAACTGAACACCATCTGACGACTCCTGACGTTTTACAAAACAAGTCTCATTCACATCAAGTCATTCTAGAAATGGTCCTTTAGCAGAGACACACAGGAAGCAGACGCTAAAGACTAGCTTCCATGTTCCATTGTTCTCCAGCACATGGTGGAGACCCAGGACAGACTTCCTGTTCTCTGATAACCTCCATTTGGAATGTCGTTTCTTGTGATCCGCCATCTTGTTTTGTAGTTCATCACACGTCTCACACACACACTCCCTCCACCTCTCTCTCTCTCTCTTTCTCTGCGCACACACACACACACACACACACACACACACACACACACACACACACACACACACACACACACACACACACACACACACACACACACACACACACACACACACACACACACACACACACACACACACACACACCCCCCATCTGATGATGGAGAAATCAATAAATAAATATGATACGAAAGGAGTACTGTATTTCCCACACTATAAGGCACCTAAATACCTCCAATTTTCTCAAAAGCTGCCAGTGCGCCTTATAACCCGGTGCGCCTTATATATGGAAGAATTGTTCTACTCGAGACTGCTATTTGACAGCTGAACAACCACAAGCTTTTATTTTGACAACTCTATCTTCAGAGCGGACGACACTCCACACAACACCTTCATCACTCATGGTTGCACACCAACATTCTAACAAACCAAAATAAACTAGATGAAATAATTACTCCCTAAACTGGGGAACAAAAACACATAAACACAATCAACACAACACCAAGCCCAACAACAACCCACAATAACCTCCAACAACACAAAACATGAATTCCCATCATGCCTTGCATCCTGAGCTCCTCAGTGCAGACGATAGCTGCAATGAATTCTGGGAGTTTCTGTTTGTGGTGTTTTAAATGCAATTATTGGGGTTATATTTGGTTTGTGGTGTCGGTAATAATTGTGTTGTGTTGTGTTTTTGTTGCTTAGTTCATGTAGTTTAGTTTATTACCGGTAGTTGTAAGTTGTCAACCAGCAGTGAAGAAGGTTTTGTGTGTAGTGTCTTCCTGGCATAGGCTGCAGGTAGGACTATCAAAATAAAGTGTGTGCACCTCTCTGGGTGTTAGAATCAGTGGAAAATGTAACCTAATGGCTTTGAGCTATAAAGGTTGCTGAACACTGGTCTATTCCATGCACCTTATAATCCGGTGCGCCTCATAGTGCGGAAAATACGGTAATACAAAAATCAATAACCTTTAAGACTATCCATAACTATGATTAAAAGTAGAAAAGAAAATAATATTTATTGTGCTTTTTGAATAATTGGTTTAAATTGACCTTGACACTAAAAACATACAGGTCTACATGTTTGAGAAAAAACACTTCTATAAATATGCCTAAGCTCATGAAGGTCCACGCATTTAGTTTTTAGACTTAAAATCTGAAGTTCACTTTAGGTTCCTGTGAAAGTATGTACAGGGACGTTGTGAAAAGAGAAAAAACCCAGAAATATCAGGGTGTGTATTTGCTATCCTCCAGCCAACACTGCTGTGTAGTCACATACCTTCATGGGGATTTTGCAGCCATCGCTGCCTCCCCGGCCCAATTTGCCATAGTCCCCATCCCCCCAGGACCAGACCATGTCGTCGTCGGTCAGACACAGCGTCTGGGCATCGCCACTGCCACAGGCCACGTCAATGACCCTGTGACCCTGCAGGGCATCCACCTGGATATACCACAGAGACAGTTGCTTGTTTCACGTCAGGCGCACAGGATGTGGAGTCCTGTGAGAAGTCTGAGTGGAGTGATCACACACCAGCTTGGGTTTCAGCTGGTCCTCGCTGTCACCGTGACCCAGCCTCCCATAGCGGCCCTTGCCCCAGGTGAAGAGCTCTCCGCTGGCAGTGATGCAGGCGCTGTGCGCTCCTCCGGCTGCGATATCCACCACCTCCACGCCCCTCAGGGACTCGATGACACGGGGCCGGTCACAGGGGCTAGAGTCAAGAAGAGTCACTGAGAAAAATCTGACTTCTCTGTACCGTCCTAATCTTTAGTTCGGTCTCCAGCAAGTGCTCTGTACTATGAACTTTCCTTTGAAGGTGAAAGTCTCTTTTATTAGATGTTGCACTAACCTTCTGTTCCCGTGGCCAAGTTTGCCATCCTCTGCCTCTCCCCAGGAGTAAACCTCTCCCTCAGAGGACAGCGCCAAGCAATGTTTTCCTCCAGAGTTCACAGCCACCTTCCTGATGAAGACATGCTGGATGGACTCAAGCAACGTTGGGGTGGAAACAGACTCCGTGCCACCAATACCCAGTCTGCCCCCTGCTCCATATCCTGTGGCGTACAGCTGAGGAGCAAGGAAACACATTTTGGAATGGTGTGCAGACTACCACGAGATGATGCTTGATGAAAACGAACAGAGCTGAGACCTTCCCATCAGCGGTGACGGCAAACAGAGTCTGCTCCCCTCCAATAAGCTGCACTGGCCGCAGAGTGGCCAGAGCTTCCGTTGGTGTTGGAACTTTGACCTTTGCCCCCTCAATGCCCCCGAGCTGCCCTCTGTGGTTATGCCCCCAGCCATAGATGGTGCCGCTGCCCCCGGCGGAGAGGGTCCAATCGTCCGGGCGACGGTTCATCCATTGCACAAGCTGCTCATCATGCTCCCGTTTGAACAGTTCGTGGCTCTCATGAAGTCCATTCATGCTCTCGTGATCTGCCATGAGCTCCCGGATTTTCTTTGTCACCTGGGGAAGAGGTTAAAAAAACGACAAAAGGAATGAAGTCAGAACATTTTCTATTAAAGGTATAGACGTGAAGGCTGGTCAAGAAGGCGTCGTCTACCTCATCCAGGAAAGCTTTTGGCAGAGACGTCCGCTTATCCAGAGCGACAGCCACTCTGGAGGCGGTGCAGTAGCGGCGGAACCAGGCCCACTTGTGGGTCTCAGCGCAGCAAGGCAAGGTATCCAGCTCCAGGTCACAAGCGAGAGCAACCAGGACCTGGACAAAGTGCTTCATTTATCCTCTTCATTCAAGGACACCCAAATCTTTCACCAAACTACAGTCATTATGTTGGCAAGGAAGGGCTACCTTGAAAAATGGACTATGAAGCAGCTGCTTTCCTCCCCTGACGATAGGATCCTCATACTCATACTGCCTCTGCAAAGCCTCAGGGAGTCCCTTCACAAGAGCTGCCAGCGCACTGCCTGTGAAACTCTGAACGCAAACAGAACATATACATGTTGATACGAAGCCTTTGCCAATCAGTAACATTGACATTAGTGTCTTTCTACAGTCTCATGGGATTACTGTTAAGACGAATAATAATACATTGGTTTTATAGAGCGCTTTTCTAGACACTCAAAGACGCTTCACATTGCATTATTCATTTATTCCATACTGGATGGTGGTGAACTATCCGATGGCTGCTTTGTGCCATCGGTCCCCAACCTCTCTCTCTCTCTCTCTCTCTCTCTCTCACTGCATTCACACAGGCAGTTCAGGGCTCAGTGTCTTGCCCAAGGACACTTCGGCATGTGGGCAGGCAGAGATGGGATTGAACCTGCAACCTTCCGATTGGGAGACGACCGCTCTACCAGACAATTATTTTTGCATTTTTTTCAAGTCTATCAGAGGATTATTTATTGACAAATGTGAGGAATGCATACAGATGGTTAACAGTTAGAGCTGTTAATTTAAAGTACTATAGAAAAACCCATCAGGTGACCAGTGACCTCATACACACTTCTGTATCTTCAGGAGCCGTTACAACCATTACAAGTACTGAATATGAACATAATGCTTCGGATTTTTCTTCTGACTTCTGATTTTTTCATTCAAATTTGACTTTTGTTTCTTTAAATGAGAAAGAAACAAACAAAATCACCAAAACAAAATCAGTAAAACAGTTTTCAACAGCGTTACATAAGCCATGTGAGTCTAACAACCCATTAGAAACATCAATTTTAACAGTAGTCCAAATGATAGAAATCATCCTGTCCCATGTCCACATTAAACTCGAAGGCAGTGCTCCACAGCTGTACTCACCATAGAGCGAGCTTCGCCGTCAGTGTCTCCCAGCAGCCGGTTGATGTTGATGGACTGGCCGTACTCTGTGGTCAGAAGCTTCCGGAGCCTCTGCAGGGCCCACATCCTGTGTCCAGCAGCTGCAGGGGAGAAAACAAAAACCAAACAGCAATATCTCAAATGTCATTTCTATCAGATGTGCAGCAAATTCTGCTGGTATTTGAACAATGTCATTCTTCACTGGATCTGGACAATTGCCGCAGTACCGAGTGCGCTGAGCTGAGCACAAGCTGCCAGAGATGCAGCGAGCCGGGGCACAATGCCCCTGTTGGAGGCAAAATTCAGCCGGAAGTCCAAGAGGCATGTGACCAAGTCCATTGAAGGGCAGGACAAGATACAGCGATCAGATAGCAAGTCTTTGGGACCTGACGAAAAACAGAAAAAAAAGGCTTGGTGTAACGAATCACGGAAGTGTGTTCATGCACAGCGGTTCAGCTAGGGCATGATTTGAAAAATGAAAGTGAGCTTACCGGCTGCAGGCATGATGGGGTAGACAGTGAAGCGCCAGCCCCAGCCATTAACTGAGCCATCACTGGTGAACTTCCATTTCAGTTCATCTCCAGGAATCCTCAATTCACTGGACCAGTCGGACCACTCCCGGCCTGGAGTGAGAGGAGGATCCAGTGACGTTAACTACTCTCTGCTGTAGCATGGCATTCACGTCACAGTATCAGCCTTCTTTGGTTTACCTGATCGAACAGAAACTATCCTGTTGGCTCCGTCCATGATGGTCAGTGGGTCATGGCGTCTCTCAGTTGAACACTGTCGGTCAAATTCTATCCTCAGGCCCTCAGCACCTTCAGAAAGAAAGCAAAGGTTCTGAATAAGGAGGTTTGTTGAATCGAGGTCCTGTAAGAGCCCAACTGTTGATGCCCCTCTTTACCTGGGATCTTCACGGTGCCACTGGTAGATGTGTCGTCCGTGTATGGATGGCTACTCTCCACAACAACTGGCTGGGAAGACAGACGGCCACTCTGAGAGTCTGTGGCAACATCCTCCAACTCAGTGACGCACAACTCCAGTAGCATGTCAGCAACCTGCACGGCGTGGAAACACAAAGAAGCTCAGTGAGCAAAGTGTTGCCTTACTTGTAGGTTCCACAAGCAGGCGGACTTCAACCCCCTCGCCCTTCAGCATAACCACGACTAAATTACACAACGCAAAATTCAACAAGACTAATAAAACCACAACTTAGCAAATTAATATCCAATGGGTAAACTCTCATGAACTTTCAAGGACCTGGTGGAGACTATAATAATAATAATAATAATAATAATGCATTGGTTTTATAGAGCGCTTTTCTCGACACTCAAAGACGCTTCACATTGCATTATTCATTTATTCCATGCTGGATGGTGGTGAACTACGTCTGTTTGCACAGCCTGGGCGTTGAAGTCCCCCAGGAGAACAAAGGAGTCCCCAGTCGGAGCACGAAGCAAATTAATATGTTATGTGGTTTAGTACATCACAGCAAATTAATGTGTTATATGTTTTAGTATTTTAGTCCCAATAGGTAAAGTCAGACTTAGTCACTTGCATTCATTTGATGCAAATTGCTGTAAAATTCTAATAAAATATACTAAATATCTACCTTTTTATTTCCCGAAACCTACTTGTAAGAGTGTGTAGGGCAGTACCTGTGGATAAGCTGTACCCATGCCAGAGAGCACAGCTGACAGAACCTCCTTGCCCTTCTCTCCTGAACGACAGGACACAGCCAGCTTGAGCAGGTCCACCATCACTCGAGTGTCGTCGGGCACGAGCAGACTGGTGAACTCGTCGAGGTACTGCGGCTCTGGACCGACGACTTTACTCTGGTTCTCAGAGTCCTGCAGATCAACGCATGACACGGTACAAAGAAGTACTTCAGCACATCAGGTATAAACAAGCATGCCTGTCCTTCCCGGGAGCAGCTCGCACTAACCTCTTTGGTCTTGGTCATGGTCTCAGCGATGATGCTGGCGGCTCCGGGGTCGTCGGTCACCGGGATGAAAGGACGAGAGGAGGCTCCACAGGCGGACGGAGTGACAGCAGATGTTGGGGTGATGGCATCGTCTGATGAAGGAACCTATCCATACAGCAGAGTAGTTTACAATAATGGAATATATTACATTCGCAAAGTCATTTCTTTATTGGATATATCTTAAAAGCTAAAAAAAAAAAATCTGTGTCAAAATGATTGCACTATTGAAAAAGTTAATTTTCAGACCTTTGTTCATAACCTACAATACTACAATTTTACCCTCAGTGGCACCAATCAAACAGTTTGTCTGGACACTTGGAACCACGCTGCAAGTCTAAAGTCAGTCTGAAGAGGGGGAGGGCCATCTGAGTTCTCCTGACCTCTCCCTTCTTGTCCTGCCAGGGGTTAGGGCTGACCCGCTCTTCACTTTCAGGGGGGACAGGGAGACTTTCTTCATCGCTCACAGTTGATGAAGACGAGGACTCGGATGGTGGGACAGGTGAGCTGGAAGGACACTCTGCTGGCAGAATCATGCTGGCTGGCATCAGGGCACCGGCCACTGCATCCCTGGGGCGACACACATCATCATCATCATCATCATCATCATCATCATCATCATCCTGTCAGCAGTGGTTCCAGCCAATTACACCAAACGGAGCCAGTCAGCACAATAAAGCTTTCAGGTCATACACATCCCGAAATATTATTTAATCATTAATAAAATTCCACTTTCAGCAGGATTTTGTTAATGCAGTTTAATAATTGGTGCATAATAAAAGAAATGCGGAGTTGAGTCTGTCTTGCTTCTATGCGATTCAAATATGTCAGATTTAGTTTCCTTTATCACAATCAAAGTGCACCTTTTTTCAAAAAAGTCTTTCACATCAGTAGACAGATGCGTCCAGTCCTGAAGGCAGCATACCTGGCATACATGATCTGCAGGGCTGACAGCACATGAGACAGAGCCTGCTGTTTGGCCAGGTTGCCTTCCAGACTGAGGAGGATTTTGGCCAATGAGGGTCGATTAGGCTTTGCGCTGCTCTGCCCACTCATCTTGTTGTTCGCTGCTGACGAATCACTGTCTGACTGGACACCTGCAGAGTACAAAACCACAACAATGAGGCACGTGTCAGTGAAGCCAACCTGCCTGTTCCCTCACGAACACCTCACGCTGGCCTGTGCAGTAACTGCAAGCAAAGCTGTGGATGATGACATGATACTCAGAGATGACTATTAAAACCTGGCACACAGTGTATCGGAGGCCTTCCACTGCTTCAGACACTATATTTATGGAAGACGGCAACATGGAAGTTCTGAAAAGGGAAACCTAGAATGTGGTGTTCCCCAGGGATCCATTCTGGGACCTCTTTGTTCATTATTTACGTTAATGACTTTGTACATTGTTCCAATGATATTTAGAAAATACTCTTTGCAGATGACACAAATGTGTTTATGTCACATAAGAACATGAATCAGCTTGAAAAGCTCCTGAATGAGGAACTAGATAAGGTCAATACTTGGTTTAAATGTAATTAATTATCATTAAATATTAGCAAGACCTTTTATATTTTCCACTCAAACAGTCACAAGTTCAATAATCAGGTCATGAACATAAAAATACATTGCATAGATATTAAAAACATTGATTCCATAAGATTCCTAGGAATCTATATAGATGAATGTATACATTTTAAAAAGGATATTAATGAACTCATTAAAAGGTGGTCTAAAACTGTAGGCCTGGTATTTAAAAGGACAGTTGGTCCCAATAGAAGCACTCTTATCACTGTTCAGATCCGTTTGAGCCTCACTTGGATTATTGTAACTTTATCTAGAACAACACATTCTCAACTTGCACCACAAAGCTTCTGACACCACAAAAGAAAGCTTTAAGAATCACTTCCTGGTTAATCTCTTCCATCACTCTGGACTCTTAAAGCTTCTTTATCAAACAGCATGAATTACGTATCAGGTTGTTGACAGGTCAATATTAGATGATGTGAACTCATTTCATTATTCTCTCCCTCTCACCAACATGACACCAGAAATAAACTGCTTCTAAAAGGTACATCTCGAGAACTAAAAAGTACCAGTTTTAGCATATGGATGAGTTGGAAAGTAACTTAAAGAAATCAGCCACACTGTTCATATTTAAAAGGCAACTTAAGACTCAACTACTGGAGGTTTACATGCGGCCTGGTGCTCACAGGGTTAAAAGGTCTCTGTACATAGAGCTAGTCAAAATATATGACTAAAAATAAAGACAATTTAATGATAGTTCATTAAACCTTTAATGAAATATGCTTGTAGCAGCAAACACTTGTTTAACTGTGTAGAATAAAGTGCAAACAGCCCAGTAAAATAAGGAAAATGCATTTGCCTAAACAACACAAAAATAAATACTTCAGGTTTATTGTTTAGGTTTTTTTTCTTTCCTCGTCTTTTGCATCAAACATAACAATGAGGTTGGCACCTGTAACTAAGGAATTATTAGTTTTGTTTTGCTCTCAGTGACTCAAATATAACAAAAGTGCATTTTGTGCTCACAACTGTATTCAACTGTACTTTTTTAGCACTGAAACATAAAGTTAGCAAACATTCGCGTTACCACATTTCCTATTCAAACACACTTTAACGTGACAGAAAAAAACATGAAAGATGTGTTCAAAGGGCGGCTAAAGGGCCAAAGGGTTTCTTTTCGTTTGCACTGAACAAAGCATCTTCACTTCTTTGAAATAGGGATTGTACATGCACTCCCCTCAAGGGAAAAGAGAAATTACCCAAATACGATGCTCCTAGGGAGTCCCTGGCGGTCTGGAACAGGACTGGCTCATGAACCGATGGCGTGGTCACGTCCACGGTGGTCCAGGCCACGCTGTGGGAGGAACCACACGCTACTCTGGTGATCTTCTGTCCCTCCAGACCTTGAACCAGGGTGGGCTTCCTGTTGACTGTGGTGGTGCCGTTCCCCTGCTGGCCGTGGTCGTTGTCCCCCCACGCAAACACCTGTGTGGCAGGCACAGTCTGTACTGGGGCTCACTGCACATCTCAGTGGAGGCAACAGCTTTATACACTCAAGCTCTCAATCGCAAAATATGGCGATAAATAATATAATATTGAGTTACAGCCTCATGGTATGAAGTAAAATGCTAAGGTTATTGAATTTCCGGAGGAAAAGTTAGCGTACATGGTGAAACAAAGTCCATAGCAGGAAAGGCCAGAGGTGGCGGAGAAGCTGAGAAAGTGGATAAACTTGCTGTTACTGCAGGGAGAAGGACTGATGTCTGGAAGGTGTCATGGCTCTACAAGGAGAAGTGAACGCAAGCGAGTACAAACCTGTCCTGCGTCAGTGACGGCCAGGCAGTGCAGCGCACCAACAGCAACGTGGACAATCTTCTTTCCTCTCAGCCCCTCTACCATTTGTGGTTTACGCACATGAACATCAGTGCCATGGCCCAGACGGAAGTAATCCCCTTTGCCCCTGTTGGAAATGTAAATGTGGGCTGGTGACGGGACAGGCTGAAGACGGAGGAATCGCACTAGTGAAGACGGTACTTCATGGTCCTACCAGGTCCACACCACTCCAGACTTGGTCAGAGCCAGGGAGAATTGTGCTCCGCACTCGATCTGGCACACACCCTGCCCATTGAGCCTCTCAATGTTCTGAGGGATGTTGCAGCCCTCGCTGCCGCCACGACCAAGCTTCCCAAAGTCCCCGTCACCCCAAGAGAACACCAAGCCTGACGAAGAAAAGAGGAAAACAGAGCACGGGTGATTGAGCAGAGACAACAGTCACATCTCCTGCAGATCTCACAGGTCCTTCAGCACACACCTTCATCGGTGAGGGCCAGGGTCTGAGCGTCTCTGCTCCCACAAGCCACCTGGACAACACGATGCCCCAAAAGTACTTTCACCTTTGGAACAGAACAGACAGCAGCTAGTCACAAAATGTGCAATTACAAGAAAAAAATATGTGCTGCTTCAGAAATATACTTATTTCCTTTATTCAACTCGGCTGATGGTTAGAACTACTTTCAGAAACAGGAAGTTAGTTAGTAGTGGTAAAGTTGTGAACCTCTTTATTTCACCTAGTCTTATTTGGTTCAGAGCACCAAAGTCCCTCTGGGCTAGCAGACGCCACAAGTAGAGGACAAAACAGTGAAACGGTCTTGAAGTGACTTTCATTTGGCACTATAGAAACAAAACTGGATGACCACACTGACCAAGCAGTTTAGCACACAGGTTGGGATGTGAAGGTGCAGAGCTACCAGTTTGGGCCTCAGTTGAGTGGTGTTGTCGCCGTGTCCCAGCCGGCCGTACTCCCCGAGGCCCCAGCTGTACAGCTCGCCGCTGGACGTGATGGCCGCACTGTGGGAGCTCCCACACGCTATGTCCCGGATGCGCTTGGTCTTCAGGGCCTCGATTAACCGAGGCTTGTCACAGTTCCTAAAACGAAGAGCATTTGTTTCTTCGTCGTTCAAATGAGAAACGGCAAGCGTGTGAAGCTGTTAAAGAGAACCTTCTGGATTAGGAGTCGTGGAGATCATTCAGGCTTTTTAGCTTTGCATGATCAATCAAAACAGTTTTTGTTTTATCCCGCTCAAATATAGTCCCAACATCCCTGAAGCACCTCAGACATTATGAAATATGTTGGAGACGGAGCTGATGTTGAAGCCATACAGCTCTTTGGTGACGGCACTGTGAGCCGTCAGTGAACAATCAGCAGCCACAGAACATTTTAAATGCAGTTTTTTGCAGTAATGAGCTTGCATCCTACATTCACCTATTCTTTTGCATTTCTTCTGTTAAGAATGTTGCTGATACAAAACATCAGCTATATTTTGCTGCATGTGTTGCTTCTACATCTTGTCTTGTATGAGAGGAAATTCAGCAAGTACCATTGAAGAGAGGAAAATGTCACATCATATTGTTGGGGGGGGTTATTTGCTCTCCGTTAACCTGGATTTTGACTGTCTATTATTCAATGTGAAATATTAAAATGTATGTATGATTTCAAAGGCAAGCTTGGAAGCTTCATGCAATAACTCACATTCTACTGAAGTGTCCCAGTTTGCCGTCGTCTCCTTCACCCCAGGAAAACACCTTGCCGTCCACAGTGAGGGCCATGGCGTGGCGTCCCCCAGAATGCACGGCCACTTTCTTCACCACGTAGTTGCTGAGTGCTGTGATCTGACGGGGGATTGGGATGGTCCCACTGGAGAGGCCCAGGCCCAGTCTGCCATTGGTGGCCTCTCCACACGCATAGATTTTGCCCTCCACCGTCACTACAATCAACGACATCCATCAAAAACTCCAACCAAAGAAGTAAAGGCATCAAAGGATGTTTCCACTCACCTGCAAACAGACTTTTGGAGCCACCGGCTACTTGAACAACGTTGAGTGCAGAAAGTGTTTCGGAGAAGGAGGGCACTTTGATCTGTGAAGAGCACAAACAAATGTGGTTAGAGAATGAAAAGACTCGCGTCTTGTCCTGTCCTTTACAGGGGCCTCATGTCTTGTCCTGTCCTTTACAGGGGCCTCATGTCTTGTCCTGTCCTTTACAGGGGCCTCACGTCTTGTCCTGTCCTTTACAGGGGCCTCATGTCTTGTCCTGTCCTTTACAGGGGCCTCATGTCTTGTCCTGTCCTTTACAGGGGCCTCACGTCTTGTCCTGTCCTTTATAGGGGCCTCATGTCTTGTCCTGTCCTTTACAGGGGCCTCATGTCTTGTCCTGTCCTTTACAGGGGCCTCACGTCTTGTCCTGTCCTTTACAGGGGCCTCATGTCTTGTCCTGTCCTTTACAGGGGCCTCACGTCTTGTCCTGTCCTTTACAGGGGCCTCACGTCTTGTCCTGTCCTTTACAGGGGCCTCATGTCTTGTCCTGTCCTTTACAGGGGCCTCACGTCTTGTCCTGTCCTTTACAGGGGCCTCATGTCTTGTCCTGTCCTTTACAGGGGCCTCATGTCTTGTCCTGTCCTTTACAGGGGCCTCATGTCTTGTCCTGTCCTTTACAGGGGCCTCACGTCTTGTCCTGTCCTTTACAGGGGCCTCACATCTTATCCTGTCCTTTACAGGGGCCTCACGTCTTGTCCTGTCCTTTACAGGGGCCTCACGTCTTGTCCTGTCCTTTACAGGGGCCTCATGTCTTGTCCTGTCCTTTACAGGGGCCTCACGTCTTGTCCTGTCCTTTACAGGGGCCTCATGTCTTGTCCTGTCCTTTACAGGGGCCTCATGTCTTGTCCTGTCCTTTACAGGGGCCTCATGTCTTGTCCTGTCCTTTAAAGGGGCCTCACGTCTTGTCCTGTCCTTTACAGGGGCCTCATGTCTTGTCCTGAGGGCCGCAGTGTCTTAACTAATGGTGACAAAAATAAATACAAAACATCCTCAAGTGTCCTCACAAACCAGTGAGGACACTTGAGACACAGGGATGACAGACGAGGAACCATAGTTAATTAAAGGTGGAAGCAGCCCCTGATGCTTCCTTTAGATCCTCCTTTAGCTTAGGAAACACTGATGCTTCCTTTAGCCTAGGAAACACTGATGCTTCCTTTAGACCCTCCTTTAGCCTAGGAAACACTGATGCTTCCTTTAGCCTAGGAAACACTGATGCTTCCTTTAGCCTAGGAAACACTGATGCTTCCTTTAGCCTAGGAAACACTGATGCTTCCTTTAGATCCTCCTTTAGCCTAGGAAACACTGATGCTTCCTTTAGCCTAGGAAACACTGATGCTTCCTTTAGATCCTCCTTTAGCTTAGGAAACACTGATGCTTCCTTTAGATCCTCCTTTAGCCTAGGAAACACTGATGCTTCCTTTATAACCTCCTTTAGCTTAGGAAACGCTGATGCTTCCTTTAGATCCTCCTTTAGCTTAGGAAACGCTGATGCTTCCTTTATAACCTCCTTTAGCCTAGGAAACACTGATGCTTCCTTTAGCCTAGGAAACACTGATGCTTCCTTTAGATCCTCCTTTAGCTTAGGAAACACTGATGCTTCCTTTACAACCTCCTTTAGCCTAGGAAACACTGATGCTTCCTTTAGCCTAGGAAACACTGATGCTTCCTTTATAACCTCCTTTAGCTTAGGAAACACTGATGCTTCCTTTAGCCTTGAAAACACTGATGCTTCCTCTAGAACCTCCTTTAGCCTAGGAAACACTGATGCTTCTTTTAGCCTAGGAAACATAGGCTAAAAGCAACAAACAATTCCTTGCGGCAACATGTAAAGGGACCCGCTTATCCGAGTGTTTACGGAAAATCAATAGGGCGGAAAAAGGAGCAGATCATGTAAGTTACCAAAGCAATAATCTGCTGGAACAACGTGAAATCCTCTAAAACGGTGCGGTCCGACTGCCACACGACAGCGATTGCCTTTCACTAACTAGCTTAGGAAGCCTTCTAACACCTTTCCTTAACCCCATGACATCATCCAGCATCCATGTCTGCTATTTGACCATGAAAACACGGCAAGTTGTTAAAGTACAAAACAAAGTGAAATATAACTTTAAAAAAAAAAAAGCACTTCAATATACAAGCAAAGCCTAAAATGATTTCACCGAGTTTATAGAAGTAATACTGGAAAAGTCAATGTTACACATAATGTAAGAGCAGTGTTCACACTGATGAGAACTTTTGAACCAAAGCTGAATTGTACCTTTGAACCCTTAAGTCCTCCCAGCTGGTCCTTGTCATTGAGCCCCCACACAAACACTTTGGTCCTGATGGTGGCTGCCGACTCCAAGCCTGACGACTTCTTTCGGACCAGGCTGAAAAGCAAACATTTACATTGTGCTGCAAGATGCTGAGAAGTCAGTGTAGTAACTTGATATTGGATTAAAGATCCCTCTGTGTCTGCCATAACATGAGGGTGTAGGATCTCCATTCACTGAAAACAAGAGTATATATGGCTTTAACAATGTTTGTTGAACACAAAGGATCATTTTAGTCACTTTTTAAAAAGTACTAATTGTTCACACTAGACCACGTGTTGAACTCCGGTCCTCGATGGCTGCAGCCCTGCACATTCTCCATGTGTCCCTGCTTCCACACAGCTGATTGCAATGAGCAGCTGGTTCTCTGGGTTTGAGCTGAATGAGGTGGTGAAGCATCAGGATGTTCAGTGGAGGAGACGTGGAGAACCTGCAGAGCTTCGGCCGCTTTAGACAATCCTTAAATCTTCCCCCTCCTGTAACAATCTGGCAGCCTTCACAGGACTTTTCTTTTTCATCATTTGATAATTTCCTAACATTCAGTAACCTACTGTAAGTGAAGGCGCCGCAACAAACTTGCTAATTGATTCCAGAATATTTTGATGGTATCTTATACAGTCGATTTACAATACATACCACGGTATGGCCCAATCCCAATTCTCTTTTGTACCCCTCCGCCTACCCCTTAGCCCTCCGCCTCCACCTCTGCCTTCCCCTCCAAAATGAGGGCAAAGGGATAAAAGTTTCAGCCCTTAGCTTTGGGACCTCTCTCTCCCTCGGAGCCACGGATGTTTGTTGATTTTCCCGCAGGAGCCTCATCATGCCGTCCCAAACTCTGCACAGTAGTGAAATAGGACCCCCCCCCCTCACACACTCATGAACGCGCATTTCAGAGGGGTAGGGGTAAGATGAAGGGCTAAGGGGGAGAAATGAGACGCAGCCTTGGTATCCCAACACCTTTGTATTCATCCCTCAGCCCATCTTACCCCCCAGTGGCCGTTTTGTCGTCATCCTCCTCTTCATTATCGGAAGCAAGGAAAGGGACGGTGGCGAGGTCTTCGTCCTCTGCTCGGATACGCCCAACAATGCCGAGTCCGTGAACCTTGCAGTCTATACCAGAGCTGCGACACTGCTTGATTGCAATTTCAATGTATCTGTGATACTGAAAAAGAAGAGCCACCATTGGACTTCCTACAACAGCAGGGTCACCCGACTGAAGCCGTCTTGAACTGAGTCGTGAGCCCACCAACCTCAGTACAGTCACTCAGGAGCAGCACAGTCGTGTCTGTAGGATTGATGTTGATTGTCTTGAGCTCGATTAAGTTGTTCAAGGAACTTCCACCTGCAATCAAAGAAACACACTGACATTGAGCGCAAACTGCCGAAAGCTTCATAATTTGCATGCAAACGTAATCTAAACTAAATGTATAGTTATGAGAGCCTCATTTAGCCTATAAACATTTAGTTGCTGGCGTTTTTGTTGAATTAACATTCGGTTTTCCCCCCAGAGAGCAGTTCTGTAAATGTTTCTGCTCCTGAAATGTCCCAGACGTGTAAAAACAGGCACATTCTCAATTGTCCAGGCAGGATGTACCTGAAAGCGATTGAATGTTAAACTTCACTGGAAGCCCAGTTCAATATGAGATACAACTGCTTTGAGATGCCTCCGACTTGGCCAGATGAGAATATAGCAAGACATATTTCTGAGCATTTCTGGATGAACTACTGCTAAAAGGCACCGAACCACCTGCTCAATGATAATATACAATCCTTTGTCATTGTTCATTGAGCGTCTTCACGAAGAAACAAAGGGAAAAAAAAAACTATTTTCTTGTACTTTTGTTAATATTGCTGCTAACGTAATGCCAACCTCCTACATGAGGGACTACAATCATATCCCTCATGAACCTAAATTGACAAACCTGTCTACGGCCTCTTTCCATCATCCATGAGGAGCACTACATAAATATATTATTTCAAGTATCTCAAAATGAGAAACAAACTGCATCGGTTTGCTTGGAAGTGTAAATGTTGAAACCGAAGAGTAAAGGCAATCACCTGACACCACCACCAATGAGGGCATGTAGCTGCTGTCGGCTGGGTCGACGGTCATCTTCAGTCTGTGCACCAGAATGTCTGGGACGAGCTCCAGACGAATCCAGTGCTGCAAAGCAAACGGCCACACAAGCACACAGGTGACGATGCGGCCTGAGCGGGCCGTCGTCGAGCATGGAAGGAGTTAGTGATTCAATGTCCCACCTTTCCCTGGGAGCCAGACGACTGCCAGCACAGGTCGCCGCAGTCAATGAGCCTGGGGGACTGGTTGACTGAGGACGACACGTTAAGGCCCTTGACGGCCCGGGACCAGTCGTCGATCAGCATCCCGCGCTGGCTGCTGTGGTGCTTCTTCAGCTGCTTCCCTGAGCGGCCGCAGAAAGCTGGAGACTGGCCTGAGGGTGGAGGAGGGCGGCACGTTTACACCCAGATGAAAACACCACGGAGACTCTGAGAGGGGCCAAATGGGACGCACCTGGCTCGTTGATTCTGCCAAAAGAATGCCTGGTGTTGTGTTTGCGCGTCTTGAAGCAGCTTTCACAGAAGTCGAAGTCGTCACAATTTCGGCACTTAAATCTGGGGCCGTTGATGGGAAACATCTGGCAGCCGTCACACCTGCAGGCAGCATTGGGTCTTACACCAAAATACCAGTGAAATGGTGAAAATGTCATCTTGCTGCATCTGTACCTCACTCCAGGATGAACACTGGGCACCAGCTCCATCTCAGACAGTAACCCAGTCCAGTGGGACTGCTGAGGGAAGTCTACGATCACATCCTTCCCATTGGCACTGAAAGCTAAGAAGAACACTCATTTGGTTTAAGTTTGCATTACAAGACTATGATAGACAGAATTAAAAAAAAGTGATAAATCAAAGGCCTTATATATTTGTTTACCTTTCACGACTCCAACACTCCTGTGAGTAACAGAGCCCCATTTGTACTTTGGTGTTGTGACGGTGGGTTTGACCCTCACCTTGTCACCAATCTTTATATGGGAAGGGGACGTTTGTGGTGGGAATCCTGGAAAAAAAATTAAAAAGGCAGACAATTGAAGTGAACTGAAAGATCTTTACCTCTCTAATGCAAACCTGTGTTACCAGGACAGGACAATTATCTTCAGATCGAAGCAAAGAACATTGAACAAGAAGGAAACGAGTGAAGAACCCTTCGTGGGAATCAGTCAGTTCAGCCTTTGATTATCATGAGAACTTCAGTAAACACCACTGACAGTGGTGCTCCCGTCATCGGCCAACGATAATTATCGGCCGATCTCCGTGGAAAACATGTGATCGGTCCGATTAATGCCTTTCATTCCCGATCACCAAAACCCCGCCCCCTTTCTCCACACTGTAGGCGCGTGGCTGCAAACAACAACAAACACGTGGAACTTGCAGATCTGTGACAGTGAGGTCAAGTTTTATCTGGAACCAAACCCTCCGTGGTGGAGGAAGAACGTTACAACACTTCAACACCGTTGATCCATCTGAAGAACCAACTCTGTCCGGAGGGTTTGTGAGGCTCACGGCCATTAATGCACTCATCATAACTAAATTGAAAACTTGACAGGCAATCCATGTGATCGGTATGGATGATCGGCACTTTGGCTGATCGGCAGCAAAAAACCTGATGGAGCATCCCGACTGACAATGTAACAAAATTGTTCATTTGCTTGTTCTTTACTATCTAATCAAATCATCTAAGAACACAGACAATACAGATTACATAACTTTACATGGCAATTAAAATCTGTAATAAACAGAAAAAGATTGTGCATATTATGTCAAAATGTAAGTGGGAGTGTGTTGAAAAGGGTACAAGAAGTTGTGTCCTTTGTACTCGCGCTGCACAGCGAGAGTACAAGGTACTAGGGGGTCTTACGTTGTGTTTGCATGTTCTCTGTCCATACGTGGTCCTCCTCCCACTGTCCCATAATCCTTGTGTTGGGGTCCTAATTGCTCTGAGGTGTGAAAGTCAGTGTGTCTCTCCATGTTTGCTCTACTGACATATCTCATGACGTGTATCTCATGACATGTATCTCATGACGTGTACCTCATGACGTGTATCTCATGACGTGTATCTCATGACGTGTATCTCATGACGTGTATCTCATGACGTGTACCTCATGACGTGTACCTCATGACGTGTATCTCATGACGTGTATCTCATGACGTGTATCTCATGACATGTATATCTCATGACATGTACCTCATGACATGTATATTTTATGACATGTATATCTCATGACATGTATATCTCATGACATGTACCTCATGACATGTATATCTCATGACATGTACCTCATGACATGTATATCTCATGACATGTACCTCATGACATGTACCTCATGACATGTACCTCATGACATGTACCTCATGACATGTACCTCATGACATGTACCCCATGACATGTACCTCATGACATGTACCTCATGACATGTACCTCATGACATGTATCTCATGACATGTACCTCATGACATGTACCTCATGACATGTACCTCATGACATGTACCCCATGACATGTACCTCATGACATGTACCCCATGACATGTACCTCATGACATGTACCTCATGACATGTACCTCATGACATGTACCCCATGACATGTACCTCATGACATGTACCTCATGACATGTACCTCATGACATGTACCTCATGACATGTATCTCATGACATGTACCTCATGACATGTACCTCATGACATGTATATCTCATGACATGTATATCTCATGACATGTATCTCATGACATGTATCCTGCCTTAGCTTAGAGTCAGGAGGGTTTAACAACTAGCCCACAATCACCCAGGTGGACAGAACAGTATAGAATCTAAAGTATAAATTGACTACACCAATGCAATTGGTGGGAAAATCAGATGCCGTAGGTGAAGATGACAGAAGTCCAACACAGAGAAATGACTGACACTGCCTCTCTTGTCAGCCACAGCAGATCCGTTGAGGCGGTCTTACCGAGCAGCTCAATGTGGATGTAGCGAACCCAGTAGGTTCCTCCTTTCTGCTGCCAGTCACACTGCACATTCAAGTCATG
Source organism: Blennius ocellaris (assembly GCF_963422515.1). Classification (NCBI taxonomy): domain Eukaryota; kingdom Metazoa; phylum Chordata; class Actinopteri; order Blenniiformes; family Blenniidae; genus Blennius; species Blennius ocellaris. The sequence goes on along the minus strand of NC_137661.1, from coordinate 3,322,716 downwards.
AAGTCCATCTCTGTCCAGCTTTATCACCTTCCCAATGTCTCCGTCATACACTTCCTCGTACGTTCTGCAGCACTTCACCATCATCCCCACCTGCAGAGAAACCGCTGAGCCATCAGAACCATTTCACATTTCCATCAGGCACTTTTAGCAAAACTGTAAAGGAGCTGTGCTTATTACCTGAATGTTCTCCCTGACATACACCGCATAATCATCATTGCTTTGGAAATCTGCTCTCTTCTTGAATGTCTGGCTCTCAGTCACCACTGCGCCTGGCGGCTAATGAAACAGACAGCAAATGGTATTGATAAACGGTCAATGAATCAAGCCATGAGGAGAATTTAACAAGGAGCAAAACAAGTGATCTTCTCTTTTCTTGTATGGCAAGAATGGAATGGAAGGTAATTCACCACTGAAAACACCGGCTCGGCCTCCTCTAGCTCCTCCAGCACCTCCTCGTCAGAGTACTCATCGGACACGGTGTCGGCGTCTGACAGCTCAGTGACGTGAATGTCAGGATGGTCCAGCAGCCAGCTCACCAGAGCCTCCACACCTGAGGTGGTCATCCATTAGTCTCAGGGCGCCACATAATGAAGGTGTGTGACTGGAAGAGTGTGACCAGAAAGTGCCAGGCTCAGGTTGCGCTCAGGTGGAAACATACCTGGAACACCAGAGGTGCTTCCCGTCATGCCCGACAGCGACTTCAAGGCAAACTCGATGTTTTTCCGTGGAAAGCCCATCTCCATGAGCTGGAGGACGATGGGCAGCGGGGGGATGGGGGAAGTCTTGGCTTTCTTCTGTTTGGGAGGCCTGACGTGCTGGATGGTGACGGGTGTGGTGGCTTCGCTTGAGCTGCTCTCCTCAAACAGCGGCGAAGACGGGTGGGCCGATTCCACGGCCAGATACTGGCACACTGCCAGAGCCGCCGCCTACACACACACACACACACACACACACACACACACAGTTAAGAATCAAACTGAACAGGAGTAATACTGCCAACGTAGCAGCAAGATGTTTAATGACACACCTCCATCTCCTGCCGATCAAAAATGGCTTTGATGGGCGACGGCTGTGTGGCGGCGGACAGCAACTGCTGGAGGAGGATCAGGGGAGGCTGAGGACCCTCAGGAGACAAGTCTCCCACCTCGGGGGACGACACTACTGGATCCTCTGCACACAGTGAGACAGAACAAGGTCTGGGAAAAGGTTCAAGAGCAGTGAAAACAGAGCCTGACATGATATCTGGGACATGGACATGTGGTCGTCCAATGCAGCTGCACCAACTCTGCCTAGTCACATGACCAGAATACAAAGTCCACATTCACAATGATTTGATGGAGTCCATTTTTCCTCACTCCACAGCAGATGGTGAAATGGTAATTGTGAAAACTGAGGGGGAAAACACTCTCCAATGAAGATTTTACTTAATTCTGAAACATATAAAAAAAAAGAAACATAATAGGCACTCAAAGAGATTAAAAAAAGGTTTTAAAAAATGATATCTTGAGGAGTTCTTACCATATAGTTTTTACAATTGGCCTCTGCACTCACACACATGTTGGGTGTACTGCAGAGATGAGGTAGTTGTAATAATGTTGAAATAGACAAACCCTGAAAGAATTTGTTTCAAGATAACTACACAAGTGACAACACAAAAACACGGGGCCCTTATACTAATGTGACCTGACATACTGACTGATGTACCCTTCATACATCTGATCCAGTCTCGATAATTTGATGTCCAAGTTAATATTAGTGTCAATCATCATGCTGAAGGTGTTCCTCTATGACTGTTGCAGTTAGCCATGATATTTTGACTGGATTTTGTTGAGATTCGTCTCCAATAGAGCTTGAAGGTTTGGGAATCACGCATTTTTATGAAGATGGTTTCATGTTGGGCCAACTTTGTTAACTTGGGCAGTACTTTTAATTTCAGCACAAGAATCGAGACGAGGACAAAGCGAGAAAGAATTATTTTATCTATACACCATCAGCCCAATGGGGCTATTTACAAAGATCTCTGGGTCCGTGGAGAAGACTGGTATTTTGAACTGAAACAAAACTACTTGACACAATGGCTGGCAAAAGAAGCTGTGACAGTTTTGGTTTCAAAACAGAACCATGCTTCACGTGTGCTTACCAGTGGGGTGGGGGCCAACGTCTACGACTGCAGGCTGGGAAAGGATCTGCCTGAGCTTGTCCTGGTGAGAAAGCAGCGCCCGCCCCGCCTTTAGAATATACAGCCTCAGCTGCTGGCAGCGCAGCAGATGGATGTCCACCTGGTCAGCTGGACACACAGGAAGGTTTCATTAAATCCATGGCTTGGATTGAACTGAAGCTTGAAGCATTGAGCACCGGACAACACAAGTGAGGCCTTCATTCAACTACAAAACTAAATCTTCCGAAATTGCAAAAGCATCCAAATTGATGGTCCTTGAGGGTATTGTGTTGAGTCATGTACAAGACAACAAAGTGTTCACCTGTGAGGCCTCGGCTCAGGGACCTTTTCATGTGTTGTTTCTCCAGTTTACTTCCAGCGAGGCTAACCAGCTGAGCCCAAACAGCCAACATGGGCTCAGTGAAAGGAAGGTTCTGCACACTGAATGATATGACCGGCAACTATTGGACAAATAGACGACAACAAAGAAAAGCAGGTTACATAATGAAGGGCAGGCTGTTTGCAAGTTGAGATCATCATCAACAGTTGTGTACCGGTTTGAGATGGCTGAGCAAGCAAACCCTGCACGTCCTCATCTCATGAAACTGGACTGTGATGCGTCCCTTTGGGGTGATGCGTGTCACCGTTCCCTCGCCGTATTCCTCATGAATGACCTGGCCACCGAGCCGGAGGCGCCCATCGATGCCGCCGATCACTGCCAACACAGCCATCAGACTGCCCACTCCGGGACCCTCCGAATCAGAGAAATACTCCTCCAAGAAGCACTGGGACCAGAGATAAGGTATCACAGTGGCGATACAGGATTGTGCCAGTGGTGTACAGAAACAAGCAAAAAAGTGAACGTATCTCTGAATTTAGATTTTTGGCATCACAGTCAATGAATCCCAAACAGTGAGACAAATCGTACCCCTTCAGACTGGCAGCCAGCCATGATTTCCCCAATGGAGCTCAGCTGAATGTTGATGGACTCGTTGATCAGGCTGTTCCACTGACCAAGTGAGTGCAGAGTGCGCAGCAGAGTAACGATCTCCTCTGCCAGGGTGCTGCTGTGAGTGGCTGTCAGAGACGCTTGTGGCCGGGACTTCCTCCTTCGCAGTGAGCCTTCTATGGAGAGACGTTACCATTTGTGGGGTAAAAGGAAACAAACATTCACGTCAACCTTGTCTTTTCCGATTCTCGTACCTCTGAGGAGGGGCAGGTCTGAGGAGCAGGTGCTCAGGAGGCTCCCCAAGAAGCTGAACAACTTGTCCACCAGGAACTTCATGTCCTGAGAGCGCTCCGTCTTGTCCCATGAAGGGAGCACCGCCTGCAGGAGGCGGAGAGCCAGGATCTGGAAACGGAGATTCTCGGCATTACAAACTATGGAAAACAACTGCATCTGTGCTGAAAAATGAAACATGTTTTTCTTGGTATTTTTTCCCCTCGTCATCACATACTGTCTTACAATTTGGAAAAATGGCCTTGTTGGGATTTGATTCTTCGGGGATAAATCGGGTTTATAGTACCTTGTACAAAGGTGACAAATCACAAATGTGCTCTGTATGTCTGCTGTACACACAGATATATGCATCTTCCCTGATAGTCCAGGGTTGGTGTGTGACAATAATATTTTTGACCAAGAACACCAATATGTGAAATATGTGCTTATAATTCGGCAAATCAATTAGATTATCCATCCATCCATCCATTGTCCACCACTTATCCGAGGCCGGATCGCGGAGGCAGCAGTCCGAGCAGAGTTGCCCAGACTTCCCTCACCCAGACTCTTCCTCCAGCTCCTCCGGTGGCACCCCAAGGAGTTCCCAGGCCATAGAGAGACATAGTCCCTCCAGCGTGTCCTGGGTCTGTCCTGAGACCTCCTACCGGAGGGACATGATGGAACACCTCCCCAGGGAGGCGTCCGGGGGGCATCTGAAATAGATGCCCGAGCCTCCTCAGCTGGCTCCTCTCGATGTGGAGGAGCAGCGGCTCTACTCCGAGCTCCTCCCTGGTGACTGAGCTCCTCACCCCATCTCTAAGGGTGACTGAGCTCCTCGCCCTATCTCTAAGGGTGACTGAGCCCCTCACCCCATCTCTAAGGGTGACTGAGCTCCTCCCCCTATCTCTAAGGGTGACTGAGCCCCTCACCCCATCTCTAAGGGTGACTGAGCTCCTCCCCCTATCTCTAAGGGTGACTGAGCTCCTCCCCCTATCTCTAAGGGTGACTGAGCCCCTCACCCCATCTCTAAGGGTGACTGAGCTCCTCCCCCTATCTCTAAGGGTGACTGAGCCCCTCACCCCATCTCTAAGGGTGACTGAGCTCCTCCCCCTATCTCTAAGGGTGACTGAGCTCCTCCCCCTATCTCTAAGGGTGACTGAGCTCCTCACCCTATCTCCAAGGGTGACTGAGCTCCTCACCCTATCTCTAAGGGTGACTGAGCTCCTTCCCTATCTCTAAGGGTGACTGAGCCCCTCACCCTATCTCTAAGGGTGACGCCCAGCCACCCTACGGAGGAAGCTCATTTCAGCCGCTTGTATCCGGGATCTGGTTCTTTCGGTCATGACCCATAGTTCATGACCAGAGGTGAGGGGAGGAACGAAGATCGACCGGTAAATCGAGAGCTTCGTCTTTTGGCTCAGCTCCTTCTTCACCACGACGGACCGATACAACGACCACATAACTGCAGACGCTGCACCGATCCGCCTGTCGATCTCACGCCCCATCTTCCCCCCACTCATGAACAAGACCCCGAGATACTTGAACTCCTCCACTTGGGACAAGGGCACTCCACCGACCTGGAGGGGGCAAGACACCTTTTTCCGGTGGAGAACCATGGCCTCGGATTTAGAGGTGCTGAGCTTCATCCCAGCTGCTTCACACTCGGCTGCGAACCGCGTCAGTACACGCTGAAGGTCCAGGTTTGATGGAGCCAACAGAACCACATCATCTGCAAATAGCAGAGATGAGATTCTGTGGTCCCCAAACTGGACCCCCTCCGGCCCCCGGCTGTGCCTAGAAATTCTGTCCATGTAAGTAATGAAGAGAACTGGTGATAAAGGACACCCCTGCTGGAGGCCAACGTGCACTGGGAACAGGTCCGACTTACTGCCGGCAATGTGAACCAGACTCCTGCTCCGGGAATACAAGGACCGAACAGCCCTCAACAAGGGACCCTGGACTCCGTACTCCCGGAGCACCCCCCACAGGACATCTCGGGGGACGCGGTCGAACGCCTTCTCCAGCCCACAAAACACATGTGGACTGGTTGGGCGAACTCCCACGAACCCTCAAGCACCTGGTGGAGGGTATAGAGCTGGTCCAGTGTTCCACCATCAGGAGAACCTGGTGGAGGGTATAGAGCTGGTCCAGTGTTCCACCATCAGGAGCACCTGGTGGAGGGTATAGAGCTGGTCCAGTGTTCCACCACCAGGAGAACCTAGTGGAGGGTATAGAGCTGGTCCAGTGTTCCACCATCAGGAGAACCTGGTGGAGGGTAGAGAGCTGGTCCAGTGTTCCACCATCAGGAGAACCTGGTGGAGGGTATAGAGCTGGTCCAGTGTTCCACCATCAGGAGAACCTGGTGGAGGGTATAGAGCTGGTCCAGTGTTCCACCATCAGGAGAACCTGGTGGAGGGTATAGAGCTGGTCCAGTGTTCCACCACCAGGACAAAAACCACATTGTTAATCTTGGATCCGAGGTTTGACTAACGGCCGGACCCTCCTCTCCAGTACCCTGGAATAGACTTTCCCGGGGAGGATGAGGAGTGTGATCCCTCTGTAGTTGGAACACACACTCCAATCCCCCTTCTTGAAGAGGGGGACCACCACCCCAGTCTGCCAGTCCAGAGGTACTGTCCCCGCCCGCCACGCGATGTTGGGGAGACAGGTCAGCCATGACAGTCCCTGCACATCCAGAGACTAAAGGAACTCTGGGCGAATCTCATCCACTCCCGGTGCCTTGCCACCGAGGAGCTTCACAACAACCTCGGTGACTTCAGCTTGCGTAATGGATGAGTCCACCTCTGAGAACCCAGTCTCTGCTTCCTCAACAGAAGACGTGGTGGTGGGATTGAGGAGGTCCTCGAAGTATTCCTTCCACACTGCCCAACGACATCCCCAGTTGAGGTCAACAGCTCCCCACCTCCACTGTAAACAGTGTTGGTGGAGAACTGCTTCCCCCGCCTGAGGCGCCGGACGGTTTGCCAGAATTTCCTCGAGGCCGACCGAAAGTCCTCCTCCATGGCCTCTCCGAACTCCTCCCAGACAGAGTTTTTGCCTCCACCACAGCCCGGGCTGCAGCTCGCTTGGCCTGCCGGTACCTGTCGATTGCCTCGGGAGTCCTATGAGCTAACAAAGCCTGATAGGACTCCTTCTTCAGCTTGACGGCATCCCTTACTTCCGGTTTCCACCACCGGGTTCGGGGATTGCCGCCACGACAGGCGCCAGAGACCCTGCGGCCACAGCTCCGAGCAGCAGCTTCAACAATGGAAGTGGAGAACATGGTCCACTCAGACTCAATGTCTCCAACCTCCCTCGGGATCTGTGAGAAGCTCTCCCGGAGGTGGGAGTTGAAGGCTGCGCGGACGGAGGGCTCGGCCAGATGTTCCCAGCAGACCCTCATAACACGTTTGGGCCTGCTGAGTCTATCCGGCCTCCTCCTGGCACAGAAGTCCAATAACAGAACACCGCTCAGGTTCAGATCGGGGAGGCCGTTCCTCCCAATCACCCCCTTCCAAGTCTCGCTGTCATTGGCCACGTGGGCGTTGAAGTCCCCCAGGAGAACAATGGAGTCCCCAGTTGGGGCACTATCCAGCACCCCTCCCAGGGACTCCAAGAAGGTTGGGTACTCTGAACTGCTGTTCGGTGCATAAGCCGAGACAACAGTCAGAGACTTATCCCCTACTTGAAGACGTAGGGACGCGACCCTCTGGTTCACCAGGGTGAACTCCAACACATGGCGGCTGAGCTGTGGGGCAATAAGCAAGCTCACTCCAGCCCGCCGCCTTACACCGCGGGCAACTCCAGAGAAGTGGAGTGTCCAGCCCCTGTGGAGGAGCTGGGTTCCAGAGTCCAAGCTGTGAGTGGAGGTGAGCCCGATTATATCTAGACGGTATCTCACAAGCTCGGGCTCCTTCCCCCCCAGCGAGGTCACATTCCATGTCCCAAAAGCCAGAGTCCGTGTCCGGGGATCGGGTCATCGAGGCCCCTGCCGTCGACTGCCACCCAACCCACATTGCACCCGACCCCTACGGCAGCCTCTGTAGGTGGTGGGTCCACAGGAGGATGAGGAGGAGGGGCCCGCGTCGTCCCTTCGGGCTGAGCCCGGCCGAGTCCCGCGGGCAAGAACGCGGCCACCAGGCGCTCGCGTGCTAGCCTCCACCCCGGGCCTGGCTCCAGGGTGTGGCGCCAAACCGGGCGACGTCACCTTGCTCCTCGTGAGTGTGTCCATGGGGTCTTGTGAACTGCTTTTAGTCTGACCCGTCGCCTCGGACCTGTTTGCCTTGGGAGACCCTACTGGGGGGGCAAGCCCCCCGGCAACATAGCTCCGAGGGTCATCAATTCGATAAAAAAAAAAAAAAACACCCTGGCTCTAAGCATTTTTATTTTTACCAAATTTGATTATCAACATGATTTTTTACACCACAAGAAACAGGTCTCATCAAAAACACAAGCCCAATCATGATGGCTACCAACCTGTCTCTGCAGAGTGACGGCATTAAAGGACTGATGTCCCTCAACAATTCGCAGGAGCAGGCCCATCCATGCAGATGTGCTGAGGGTGCTGCACATCTGTGGCATGAGAGCAATACTGCGTATGAAGCCCAGGGTGCACCAGCTCCTGTGCTGCTCCCGAGACACCAGCCTGTGAGAGTGACAGCCTGACAAACAGCAAGTCAAGTCAAACTAAGGTTCCCTCCAGTAATGTCTTGGAAAATTCAACTGTACAAGTTACCTGACTTGTCATTGGCACCGCTTTCCACCAGCATGCGCAGCAGACCACACAGTGTCCGTGTTGCGTCCATCTGCAGCATCTCGGCGTAGATCCCCGCTGACAGGGACAGAGTCTTCAGCAGGTTTACTGTGCTGGTGAGCATCATGGCCGTTGGGTGGCTGCTTTTCTCCATCAGCTCACCGTCTGAGGAGGAACAAGAAAGAAGGAATAGTGTTGAAGGTTAACATTTCAACATGGAACACACAACTGTGGCCGACCTGTGGACTGACCTGTATCGTCCTCCGTGTCCGAGTCTTCAGCCGGGGGCTGAGCCGCTGGCGGTGGGTCTGCTAGTTTAAGGTCATACTTCCCCTCTTTGCCCATCCTGTAGGAGTTGGTGCTGCTCGTATCCCACTGAACTCTGATCCAGCCGTCTTCCCCCAGCTCCCCAATGACCCTGCCGAGCCCTGGTGCTGGACCATCCTGAAGACGACAAGGCAAGACCATAAACACACACTTGCACAGCATTTCCTAATGGTTTGCAAAAAAAGCAGGTTAAATCTAGATACCTGATCTCCCCATTTCCAGTCGACTCCCCTCATGACCCTGGTGCCAATCTTCATCATGGCAGCCAGTTCAGGGCCAGATGCAGGGAGGGGGGCTGGGGCAGCCTCCTTCCTGGACTCTTCCAGGACTGTGGCGGAGCCTCCGTGGGCACATAGACTGAGGTCCTCCTCACTGCTGTCAGTGCTGGGTCCTGGAATGAACCAGACACATGAACAGGAGATGAGCCGTCTCCTGGTGTGGGCGCACCGCTGCTCCTCTACTGAGTAGGACTCACCTATGAGACGAAGGATACTCTGAGTGAGGGCCAGTATGCCCGTGTTCAGCAAGAGGCTCAGGCTATTAGAGCCATGTTTCAGGGACAGCATATGTATCATGGCCAAGAGGAAGCGCGCCTGTGGAATGGTCCCCAGGCTTGGTCCTGCTGGGTTTTCATTGGTGATCGTCTGCAGGGGGACGGGCTGCATGCCTGGTTAGAGTAGGGGGTTAGGAAGTCCATTTGTTTACAACAGATCCAATCAGAAGCTCAGGTTGAAGTTGACCAAGCTGAGCAAAATGTGCTAGCAAGCCTACATGACATCCTCCTTAAGATTTGAAGACCTTCACAAGAGCCACATCCCCGACACGATCTGTGAGTTCAGGCTTCACTCACCGAGCTCTTTAAAGCGAGCGCTGGCCTCCAGCAGGATGTTGCGGACGTTCTGAATGGCCCAGGAATACAACTTTCCAAAGGTCACCTCCAGAAGCATGCGGTTGAAGGGAGGGATCAGATCCACATCCTTCAGGCAGTCAGACAAGGGCTCTCTGACAAGGAAATGGTAAACGTGGCGTTTGGACATTAAAAAAAGTCATGCATAATGCAGTTTATCTTTAAGATGTTGCTAGATATTTTGTTTTAACCACAAGGTTTGAGAGGGGGCGACCAACCCGATGTTGGTCCCTTCAGGTATGACCCTCTGCCAGCCGCAGAGCATGGCGTACTGCACAGACGGCAGCAGGAAGCTTTTAGAGGCTAGCTTTAGCATGGTGTCGATGCCCTCCAGCCTCACCTCAGCCCTCTCCAGCTGTGAGGAACAAAGTTGACATGCATCAGGATTGTTTCCAACTAACCCAATGATGAAACGTGTCGCTGTAATGTCATGGTCACAAATTACGATAATACAGTAACTATGAAGACAATTACACAGGCACAAATGGAGGAGGACCTTCCAAAGTCATCAATACAATTAATTCAGAATGTTTTGTAAAATGCACCGAACAAACATGTTGATCCTCTCACTTACCTGCTTAAGGAGACATTTCCTCATTTTCTCTACATCCAGTGGTTCCTCTTTCAGTGCAAACTCCACAATGGTGGCCATGAGGCTGGACTGAGAGAAGACGCCCTGCACGCTGTGTTTCAGCCAGCGGTACTTCTGCACATGGGACACACTGTTTAACAGTGGCTGCCACTTGTCCTGCTGCAAACACATAGAACAATAGATTGAGACCAAACAACCTATTTTTGCTGTTTATACAATTCTACAAATTGACATCGATCGTTGAAGGAAATAATAGACTTTTTACTCAACAACTCTCTGTTCCAGTGCGCCTCACTGCCAACTGTTTGAGAAGTCATTTCTGACATCTAGAAAAAGCAATAATAACTACCTTGGTCTTCCCAGTGGGACATTTCCTGTCAGCAGGTGTGGGGCTCATGTTCACATTGAGTTCTTCTTCGTTGGTCCCTTCATTCTCCAGTTTTGTCTCTTCAATGTCAGCAGATTCTGACTTCTTAGGCACTGAAGAGATCGGAGCAGTGGAATTAAGTGAAGCTTGATCTCATTGTTGTTTTGGTCAAACTGCAGCAGGTTGAAAATAGCCCACCTCTTTTTTTCCTGCGATCCCTGATGAGCTTCTGGGTGATCATCCTCCAGCGAGGCTGGGAGCTGAGGAGCTTCAGTTTGGACACTATGGACAAGTCGTTGCTCACAGCTGGACGCAACTCATTGAACAAAAAGCGCAGGCGCTCGATAACTGGGGCACACACCTCTTTGTAGGAGCGACCTTGTTCCTGATGGGTCTGGCATGAGAGGGGGAAGAGAAAACCACATTAATGGTCACATTATTTGTAGTTTTATTGATTTTATTCAAAAAAACCTATAGTATATAATTTGGTAACAGGAAGTTCTCGTGAAGAGGACTTGTATCACAATGCTAATAGATTTGAGAGCATGAGGGTTTCTCTCTGACATCAACACGAAGCTTGAACCGAACCCTGAGATCTATATAAACCAGTGGTGCTCCGATCTATCGGCCAACGATAATTATCGGCCGATCTCCGTGAAAAACATGTGATCGGTCCAATTAATGCCTTTCATTCCGATCACCAAAACCCCGCCCCCTTTCTCCACACTGCAGGCGCGTGGCTGCAAACAACAACAAACACGTGGAACTTTCAGATCTGTGACAGTGAGGTCAAGTTTTATCTGGAACCAAACCTCCGTGGTGGAGGAAGAACGTTACAACACTTCAACACCGTTGATCCATCTGAAGAACCAACTCTGACAGAGTCCGGAGGGTTTGTGAGGCTCACGGCCATTAATGCTGCTCACGCTGGAGAAACTGTCCTCGTGAGACACTGTCCTTGTGAGAGACTGTCCTCGTGAGACACTGTCCTCGTGAGACTGTCCTCGTGAGAGACACTGTCCTCGTGAGAGACACTGTCCTCGTGAGACACTGTCCTCGTGAGACACTGTCCTCGTGAGAGATACTGTCCTCGTGAGAGACTGTCCTTGTGAGACACTGTCCTCGTGAGAGACTGTCCTCGTGAGAGACACTGTCCTCGTGAGAGACACTGTCCTCGTGAGACACTGTCCTCGTGAGAGATACTGTCCTCGTGAGAGACTGTCCTCGTGAGACACTGTCCTCGTGAGAGACACTGTCCTCGTGAGAGGCTCGTCCCCGTGAGACACTGTCCTCATGAGAGACTGTCCTCGTGAGACACTGTCCTCGTGAGAGACTGTCCTCGTGAGAGACTGTCCTCGTGAGAGACACTGTCCTCGTGAGAGACTGTCCTCGTGAGAGACTGTCCTCGTGAGAGACACTGTCCTCGTGAGAGGCTCGTCCCCGTGAGACACTGTCCTCATGAGAGACTGTCCTCGTGAGACACTGTCCTCGTGAGAGATACTGTCCTCGTGAGACACTGTCCTCGTGAGAGACTGTCCTCGTGAGAGACACTGTCCTCGTGAGACACTGTCCTCGTGAGAGGCTCGTCCCCGTGAGACACTGTCCTCATGAGAGACTGTCCTCGTGAGACACTGTCCTCGTGAGAGACTGTCCTCGTGAGACACTGTCCTCTTGAGACACTGTCCTCGTGAGAGACACTGTCCTCGTGAGAGACAGTCCTCGTGAGACACTGTCCTCGTGAGACGCTCGTCCCCGTGAGACACTGTCCTCATGAGAGACTCGTCCCCGTGAGAGACTCGTCCCCGTGAGACACTGTCCTCATGAGAGACACTCGTCCCCGTGAGACACTCATCCCCATGAGACACTGTCCTCATGAGAGACGCTCGTCCTCCTGAGAGACACTCGTCCTCATGAGACACTCGTCCTCATGAGACACTGTCCTCATGAGAGACGGTCAGAAGGTTCAGCAAGTCACCAGGACCATCAGTGACTTCATGGGACCAGTGGACCAGTGGACCAGCCTCAGTGGTGGAGGACCTGGTTCTGACCTCCGTCTCTCACCTGGAGCCTTGCTACGTCCTACTGGGAGTAAACCTTACACTGACGTAGTTCTACCAGAGCTCCACACAGTGTACTGACGTAGTTCTACCAGAGCTCCACACAGTGTACTGACGTAGCCCCACCAGAGCTCCACACAGTGTACTGACGTAGTCCTACCAGAGCTCCACACAGTGTACTGACGTAGTCCTACCAGAGCTCCACACAGTGTACTGACGTAGCCCTACCAGAGCTCCACACAGTGTACTGACGTAGTCCTACCAGAGCTCCACACAGTGTACTGACGTAGCCCTACCAGAGCTCCACACAGTGTACTGACGTAGTCCTACCAGAGCTCCACACAGTGTACTGACGTAGCCCCACCAGAGCTCCACACAGTGTACTGACGTATCCCTACCAGAGCTCCACAGTGTACTGACGTAGTCCTACCAGAGCTCCACACAGTGTACTGACGTAGCCCCACCAGAGCTCCACACAGTGTACTGACGTAGCCCTACCAGAGCTCCACACAGTGTACTGACGTAGCCCTACCAGAGCTCCACACAGTGTACTAACGTCGCCCCACCAGAGCTCCACAGTGTACTGACGTAGTCCTACCAGAGCTCCACACAGTGTACTGACGTAGTCCTACCAGAGCTCCACACAGTGTACTGACGTAGCCCTACCAGAGCTCCACACAGTGTACTGAAGTAGTCCTACCAGAGCTCCACACAGTGTACTGACGTAGTCCTACCAGAGCTCCACACAGTGTACTGACGTAGTCCTACCAGAGCTCCACACAGTGTACTGACGTAGCCCTATCAGAGCTCCACACAGTGTACTGACGTAGTCCTACCAGAGCTCCACACAGTGTACTGACGTAGCCCTACCAGAGCTCCACACAGTGTACTGACGTAGTCCTACCAGAGCTCCACACAGTGTACTGACGTAGCCCTACCAGAGCTCCACACAGTGTACTGACGTAGTCCTACCAGAGCTCCACACAGTGTACTGACGTAGTCCTACCAGAGCTCCACACAGTGTACTGACGTAGCCCTACCAGAGCTCCACACAGTGTACTGACGTAGCCCTACCAGAGCTCCACACAGTGTACTGACGTAGTCCTACCAGAGCTCCACACAGTGTACTGACGTAGTCCTACCAGAGCTCCACACAGTGTACTGACGTAGTCCTACCAGAGCTCCACACAGTGTACTGACGTAGCCCTACCAGAGCTCCACACAGTGTACTGACGTAGCCCAACGTGTCATTAAAGAAAGTCTCTCCTCCTCTAAGTTTCACCAGTGATTTATGGAGCAATGTTGAGTTTAACACTGGACTGATGCACATTTAGACATTTTCTTTTGTTAATTAAAAGAAAGTTAAGCATTAGTTGTTTTTTTTTCTTTGACATTTTTTGATTTAGGCAGAGTTGAGATATATTGCCTATAATTTATTAGATTTTTTTGCACCACTTAGCCTGTTGAGAGCCTTAATATTTTCACTCTGTTAAAGATCGTGTTACTGATAGCAGGTATCTGAAGTGAAGTGAAGTTTCACATGTTCTTTACAAGGTTTTTGTACTTTTTCTCTTGAAAAAGTAAAACCATCCTTTTGTCTAAATTAAGATGAGTGGCACTCATCATAACTAAATTGAAAACTTGACAGCCAATCCATGTGATCGGTATGGATGATCGGCACTTTGGCTGATCGGCAGCAAAAAACCTGATGGAGCATCCCTAATATATATATATATATATATATATATATACATATTGTCTTTTTTTTTGTTTTGTTTTTTTATAATCAGATTTAATCCAAACAGAACTCCCAAAAAATTGCGCAGCAGTTATTTCTTCCATCCTATTTCTTCATATTACTTCATGTCTTCATTTCTGTGTGTGTCTGCATGTGTGTTCATTTGCTTTTTAATGATCCATTTTATCTTTGCACTGTTTTTAAATCTTGTTAAAGCACTTTGTATTACTTTGTTGTATAAAAAGTGCTATATAAACAAAGATGATTGATTGATTGATTGTATAACCACAGATTCAGATTTTGGGATCAGAAAAACGGATATAATTGTGTGAAATTAGAGAGCTTAATAAAGTATCTGAGACGTGGACTCTTGCACAATTCAAGGCCTTTTCTGAATTAACAGTGGTGGTTTAACATTTGTTCAAACATAAAGAGCACACTGACGGAGCAACAGTGGTGTGCTTTTGAAGTAGATGATATTCAAGTACTTAAATGCATTATTAATTCCTATAATTACACATCTTTCTCACAAACAAGAGGCTTTTCCCCCTCTGTTTTTTCTCTTCATCTTTAAAACTAATTGTCACTTAACTTTGAATGTTTTCATCTCGTTCTTAAAGCGCTTAAAGAAAGTTGAACATTATGTGGATTATTTGTACATTTCTTCTGTATAAACTCATGAAATTTGGAATATGTTCGTATTGGCGGTTGACAGTTAATCCATCAGCACACAAAAAACGTTCTAAAAACAAAATGGGCTGACAAGATCAAAGTCAGCAGATACAATGGGAACTAGTTTTGGTGAATAGCGTGCGTGCATCACTGTCCACATTCATCCACGGACTGTACGGTTTGTGTGCACTTTTGATTTGGAGCAGTGAATCACAGTTTCCATCCTCCGCCTGTAGACCAGGAACCCATTTAGCCTGTTTTGACCAGCCTGATCACCAATGCTCAGGGCGGCAATGAGAAAATCCAAGCAAATATTGCAGGAAGAAAGTGAAAGTTGAAGTTGAAAACTAAAAACAGACAGAACCAAGCCCTTTGACCCCGATTCAAAAACATTCCCACAAGTGAAGCGCATACCTTGATTAGAGAACATTTAGCCTGGTAGACCATGCGGCACACGTCAATCACTGATTTGGGCAGGGAGCGTTGTTTTCCTTGGTCCACACCCAAGGCACACTGACTGACAAGTGACAGAGCAATGTGGCCTGTGAAGAGAAGAATCGTCAATGGAATGTGTTTTTAGGACAACTAAAAACACTACAATGTCCAAAGTGCCGTGACACAATGAGCCAAACCATGCTTGTTATTCAACCTCCTCAAAACACAAGCGTGGATTCCGTTGCCTAGTTACCAAGGTCTTGATGCTTGAGCAGACAGCAGAGCAGCAGGCGGCCCACTTCCTCCACGGGGTGCTCCGGGGGAAAGGTGATGGGCGTAATGAGGTGGTACTGCTTACAGCAACGCTCTATTTGGCACAGGAAGTCCTGAAAACACCGCAGACAGAAACAAGGTGCACTGAGCTTCATGCCCCCCACCAACTCACGCTCTCAGCGTCTCACTGGTACCTTCACTGTGTGGTCCTGAGTGTTGTTGTCGGCAATGGCCTGGAGGAAAGGCTGAGCATGGTCACTGAGGGTGATCCTACGGGAGTACAGCTTGGCCCTGTCTGGAGTGGTGCTACCCAACGAGCTGCAGTGGTCTTCATCTTTCTCCTCATTGTAGTTGTAGTGGATCTGGCTGGTCTGGAGGCCCCCTGAGAATATGGAGGACTGGAGCCACTCTGTGTGGAAAGAGCCCACGTTAAAAGTTCACGTTCGACTGGATGCATCTACTTCAAGATGTATGTACTCACTGGCACATTCGATCTCCATGGAGGACAGCGGGGTGCTCTTGGCCAGGTATGAGGCATGCAGTCCCAGCAGCAGCCCCAAGTTCCTTTCAGTGTCGATGAGGGGCGACGAAAGACTGCCGAGGTCTGGAGTCGTCACTGTTTCCTGGTTAGGCTGGGGAATGATAAAGGTCATGGCCATTTAAAAAAAGAGAAGAAACACCAACAGCTGCTTTTGTACATTGTGAAATGAAATAGTTTGTACCTCCATATATTGGCCCACACAGAAGGCCTGCATGGACTCCTTAGTGTCCTCGAACTGGAGGGCAGCCTCCAGAGCAACCACTGGATCCTCCCCTGCAAACTGGGCTGCAGAGCAGGGCACAGCATTACATCCCATCCTGCTCACAAGTGCTGCTAGAGACTTTTGTGGGGGAAGAACCACCAGAGGAAAAGCTTTTTTTAGCCGTACCCAGGATGCTATTTCCTGCCAGTGACTGAGACTGAGCCTGAAAGTCTTTGATGTCGTACACTTTCCCATCAATGACCGTCCAGAAGCCGCCATCTTTGTTGTGATTCTCCAGGTCAGCCTTGCGGATGAGTGAAACCTCCTCATTGTTCTTGGAGTTCTGCCCTGTGAAGAAGGATCCTGCCACAACAGCAGAAAACCTTGTAAACTCCTGAAACACACTCTTTACTTATGATCAGCTCACGATTCGGCGTCTCCCTGAGGCAAGCTTCAAAAACAAATCCACAACTTCACCTGTTAAATGTTGACTTCAAACACAATGTGATGTTTTGATATCAACTCAACAGCTATGTGACGTGGTGAATAACGTGCAACAATGCCGCTAAACACTACAACTTGACCGTTGATACGTTGCCAGCATTGGGAATTGGTGGATCGCCTATCGGGTGCAGTTCAACAAACTAAAATGCAATAAAAACACAATTAAAGGCCTAATAATCATAACATCAGATTTTTCTTGAATCAATATTCTTTCCCATGTGTCTGCTTGGCTGGATGTGGTTTTGTAGACTTTCTTTTCAGACCCCTTTGAGTCTGGTTCTGATAAAAGTGTATTTATGTTGAAAGGGAAGTATTGTCAATTTCTTCTACTTCTTGATCAGGATGGCAAAAGTTGTGAGATTATATTCTCATTAGTGTATTGCCAACTGAATTGTACCCATAATGCCGGGCCAGGCCAAGTCCTCGTTATCGTCCCTCTCATGCCCTGGGGCCAAGTGGTTGAAACGGTCCAGGTGCTCCAGCAGTCCAGCCAAGAGAGGGATGGAACCAGTTTCCTGCATCAGACCAGCGTCAATGGTGAGGAGGAGGATGATGGACACCACCAACTCAGGCAGGAGAACTCCTAGCAATGAAAAGAACGAAACAATGTGGCATTGATCAAAGTGGAAAGAGTTTGTTCAAATCACGCATGTTTGTAGAGTTGGAACTACCGGTTAGATCCCCTTCAATAACTCGAGACACTTCAGCAAAATGGCGTCGGCCTGTTGAGGCGATGCTTGTTGCCACGGGGAGGATGTCTCCAATGTGAGTGCACAGCAAAGCAATGTACTTCTTCAACAACGAGCCAACGCCCAGAAGCTCCGGATCTGCAAAAAAAAAAACCCCCAGACACATTCAACTCCATTTGCAGCTCATTGATGATCAACAGGAGGAATATGAATGAGAAGGAAGGTGTGTGACTCACTGTAGCCTTGCACATTCTCTGTGCCGTCCAAGCCCAGGTACAACTTGCTGACCAGCAGCCTCTGGAAGCGCAGCAGCAGGTCCAGAGAAGCAGAGCGCTCTTTACTCACATGCTCGGCCTCCAGGTAGTTGGAGATACGGCGAGCCACATCTTTTAGCCTGGCGATAGTCTGTGAAGCAATGTTCCTGAAGAAGACAAAGGAATACCACTTCTGGAAAACAGCAATGGCTCACATTGCAGATAGTTGTAACACGGAGTAAAGTGCAGATACCTCAAGAGCTGCTGGACAAGCTGCACAAGAGGCAAACATTGTTTCCCTGCCGATTCGTAAATGCCCGTGTTGATGAGGTCTTTGTCCAGCGTGGTGCGACAGCGATGCATGGTGGAGGCATTCGCCTCCTGCTCATCGATCTCCTTCTCTTTCTGGGCTTCCTTCTTTGCTTCAATATCCTGTCATTCAAAACAACAAAACGTGTGACTCACCCTGCAAAAGAGTTTTCATTAAACCCATTTAAAAATGTCTGTTCTGCTTTCCCACAGTGTCCATCAAGTATACAGTGTTACACAGTACACTTATAGTGAACATTGCTGAAGAGTCAAATAATGACGTAAACAAGCATTTAGAGTTACTATTTGCACTGACTTATACAAGCTAATCCTTCATTGAACGGGTCCTCTGTTTCTAATCTGCAGCCTAAAGGACAACTAATGAAACATTGTGCAAGATGTGACGCTCTAGTCGTCACGAAGATTTGAGGATTTCAGGAATGTGAATGCCATTGATTTGAAGCACTTTAAGTTGTTGTTAGCAACACATCTTTAACAGTTGTAGTTTCCAATTGAACAGAAATGAGGTAAGCGGTTCCATGTCTCAGGAATTGAGAGCCCCTAGTCCTAGCACTGGACACAGCCATCCTCCCAAAAACTGACGTGGACGTGGAGCTGCTGATTTCTTGTTGACTGATTCAGAGACTCGTCGGACGTCAACACAGACGGGCCAGCTTTGTGGATGCCGTCAGAGTCGCAGTTTCAAACTGTTTGTATCAGACTTCAGGAGAAGTGAGTGGGCTTTGTTTTGTGCCAGAAGAAATTATTCTGCCAGATTTCCACGAAATGCAAAAAACATATGAAAACAAACATAGCCTGTCCCCTTTAATAGTCAAATGTATGTCTAAGCAATGGATGTTGAATTACTTTCAAGAGTGTTTACAAGTTGTAACAAGTAAACTAAACTGTGTTGGGCCTGGAATCCACACTCTCCCCCAAGCAGCTCTCCCCCAAGCAGCTCTCCTCCAAGCAGCTCTCCTCCAAGCAGCTCTCCCCCAAGCAGCTCTCCCCCAAGAAGCTCTCCTCCAAGCAGCTCTCCCCCAAGCAGCTCTCCCCCAAGCAGCTCTCCCCCAAGCAGCTCTCCTCCAAGCAGCTCTCCCCCAAGCAGCTCTCCCCCAAGCAGCTCTCCCCCAAGCAGCTCTCCCCCAAGCAGCTCTCCTCCAAGCAGCTCTCCTCCAAGCAGCTCTCCCCCAAGCAGCTCTCCCCCAAGCAGCTCTCCCCCAAGCAGCTCTCCCCCAAGCAGCTCTCCCCCAAGCAGCTCTCCTCCAAGCAGCTCTCCCCAAGCAGCTCCCCCCCAAGCAGCTCCCCCCCAAGCAGCTCCCCGCAAGCAACTCCCCCCCAAGCAGCTCTCCTCCAAGCAGCTCTCCCCCAAGCAGCTCTCCCCCAAGCAGCTCCCCCCCAAGCAGCTCCCCGCAAGCAACTCCCCCCCAAGCAGCTCTCCTCCAAGCAGCTCTCCTCCAAGCAGCTCTCCCCCAAGCAGCTCTCCCCCAAGCAGCTCTCCCCCAAGCAGCTCCCCCCCAAGCAGCTCTCCCCCAAGCAGCTCTCCCCCAAGACAACAGGCTGCAAGGTAATACAGCAGGGGGGGGGGGGGGGGGGGGGGGGGTGGGGGGGGGGGGGCACAGGGCCACAATCCCTGGTTGAAAAGCCCCATTGGTGGAGCCGACCCAGACACCACAGTCCCAAATACAACTTGGTCAAACTGCCTCACAACCAACTGACCCTCTTCTCCACCTGGTCTCTGAGCAGGGACCTGGTCTCTGCTTCTCCACCTGGTCTCCCAGCAGGGACCAGGTCTCTGCTTCTCCACCTGGTCTCCGAGCAGGGACCAGGTCTCTGCTTCTCCACCTGGTCCCCGAGCAGGGACCTGGTCTCTGCTTCTCCACCTGGTCTCAGAGCAGGGACCTGGTCTCTGCTTCTCCACCTGGTCTCAGAGCAGGGACCAGGTCTCTGCTTCTCCACCTGGTCTCCGAGCAGGGACCTGGTCTCTGCTGCACCCGGAGACCAGGAGAGCACAAAGTGGACCACAAGAACCAGGACAGTGTTTGGACTATCCTTCTTCTCCTTTTCTGTTGTGGATCCTGGGAGCCAGACACGAAGCCCCCCCGGAACTATATTTTAAAAAGTGCATTATGGGTCCCAGATTGCTTAATAAAGTTACAATCCGGGCTTGTTTGATGTTGCCAACTAGGTCTAGAAAGCAGAAATGGCTGGAAAACAATCCAGAGGTAAGCAAACAACTCTTTGGCAAACAAGGCCTGCTCCTCGGAGTAAACCTGCAGCCTCTACCAGAAAGACTGCCCAGGTGAGGCTGCTTCCTCCGTCGCCATGGAGACCGTCAAACACAAGCTTCCGTCCTCCCTGTGGAAGGATCTGATAGAAACTCAGAAAAAAAGAGGTCCCAAGTGGACCTGGAATGTGAAAGGATTGCACCATCCTATAACATTTCAGACGTGGCATAAATCTGGTGTGATTTCTTTCAGAGACCTTTTCGTCCAAAGAACTTTAATGTCGTTTGAAACCCTCCAGAGAAAATATAATGTCCCCAAATCCCACTTTTATATATTTCTTCAAATCAGAAGTTTTGTTAACAAACACTTTAAACCCCCACAATCTTGTAATAAGTGTAAAATGGATGAAATACTAGATCTACATCCTTATACAAAAGGCAGTGCTTCTCAAATGGTGGGGCGAGCCCCCCTGGGGGGGCGTGGTGGGGTGTCAGGGGGGGCGTGAGGCAGGCGCGACTTTCAGTGTTAGTGTCCTTTATTCATGCTTGAACGATAAAAAAAGGGCCTCCAGCTCATTTTATTAATTTATTTTGATAAGCAGGTGATTGTATGCAGAATGCTGGTGCCAGAAAATCATACAGTGGTTTATACAGATAAATGAATAAATATTATCAGGTTCTCAATGGTAGTACAATTCGGGGGGGGGGGGGCTGAAAAAATGTTTGTCCTCTAGGGGGGGCGTGACAGAAAATAATTGAGAATCACTGTACAAAAGGCAACATTTCAAAAATATACATCAAAATTCAGAATATTAACCCGCCATCTTGGGCCAAAACTAAATTGCCCTGGGAAAGAGACCTGGGTGTTGAAATCACAGCGAGGTCCGACAACTTGGCTGAGGACGGATTCACGGCTCCTCTACTTGTGTAGCCGGATTCAAGTTCAAGTGTTGCACTGCTTACACTACTCAAATGGAAAACCTTTCCAAGTTCTATCCCAACGTTAGCTCTGCATGTTCAAGATGTAAATTAGGTCTGGCTACTCTGGGACATACGTTCTGGAATTGTGAGTCGTTAAAAAGTTTCTGGTCAAGTATTTTTGAGGTCATCTCTCGTGTGCAGGAAACAAATTCCACCTTCCCCATTTGCGTCCATTTTGGGGATTTTTCCCCCTGAAGTCACAAGGGAAACCACTTGCTTTTGCAACTTTAACAGCCAGGAGAGCCATTCTTCTTCAGTGGAAATCGGATAAACCCCCATCATTTAACAAAGATAAAGGAAAGGAAACATAAAGGACATTCTCTCTGTGCTGCAACTGGAGAAGCTGCGATACAGCAGAGAAAACTGTCCTGACAAGTTGTGGGTGATCTGGGCTCCTTTTTTTTGACCAGGTTAAAAATCTGAGTCTATACTTAAGCTCCTGTTATTATCTACACGATTAAAGGAGTAACATTTATTTACTTTTATTTTTTTTTTTTATTTTGTTGAGTTTTGTTTTAGTAATCTGTAAAGTATATTCACTGTTTTGCATTTTACTTTTCTTTTCTCTGTCTGTTGTGTATGTGTGATCATGGGAGGGAGGGAGGGAGGGTGATTGGGCATGGAGGCATATGTGTATACCTGCAAAATGAAAAATCTAATAAATAACGTCTTGGAAAAAAAAAAAGCAGTCCAGTTCTAATTTCCATTTGAACTCCTACATTGCAGCTATGAACCCACAGTGAGAAGAGGACCAGCAGATGATTGGTGGGCTTCACACACTGACCTGTATCTCAGCAGTGATGGCAGCATTCAGTGCAGATTCCAAACCCCCATCAGCCATTAAACTGCTCACCAACAGGTCAATCATGAAGCGCCGCCCAGGACTCACACTCATGTCATTTCCTGACGCTGGAAAGGGGGAAGACAATATTGTAGAGTAGTGTTGTCAATGTGAGTTCCAGTGTTTGGTGTGCTCGGCACTCACCAGCATTAGGAAGGAGGGAGGAGAGTGCCCTGGCTCTCTCCTCGGCGGTGGGCAGCAGCACTGACCAGCCACTCTGGAGGACAGCCTGGGCAGCTGCTTGCACGGTGTTGAGCACACCGGCACTGCTTGCTAGCACGACCACCGTCTGTTTCAAGTTGTTGAGCAGCACGCTGCCCAGCCCCAGGCCCAGCTCGTCCGGGTCCACCTGGTTGCTGATGGCTGCATGGAGCTAAACACAAGACACTAATGACTTCGTGTCAACTGACAGTCAACCGTCTCCAATTCCTCCATTAATTTGCCTTTGATAGGTATTTTAATGCTGATATTTGTGAGCTGTGAACAAGAAGATCACTCCTATCGCACGATGAAAGCAACGACGTCACAATACGTTGTGCAAATGACAAGCCGTCACCCTGACGACAGGAGAGACTGGACAAACACGGAAGTCCAGGCTGTGGCCTACCTGAAGCCGAAGCAAGTTGAGTGTGGCGACCACCATACACTCCTTCTCCTGTGGGGGGGGCCAGTCGGAGCTGCCGTCCATCCCCTCACTGACCTGCCGCAGGAGCAAGTCCAGTTGCTCAAAGGTCATTGGACAAACGTCCACCACAAAGGGCACCCGGTGTCCAACAGTCCACTCCGAGCACGAGGACCAGGCGAAGCTCTGAAAACCAACAGAGATGTGAGGTGGTCAGCTTGTCTCTGGCTTTGCAGCCATGTTAAAGCGGTGTGTGCCTCACCTGCCCCGGGCCACAGGAGATCCCCACTATGTGTTTGGAGTTCAGACCTGGAAGGGCCTTGGGCTGCTTCTTGTTGGAGAACAGTGTGTCAAAGTGCTGCAGTTTATCATTGCTGCCCCAGCTGTGCACCTCCCCATCGTCGGTGAGGGCGAGGCAATGCGTGGACCCCACAGCAACGTCCACCACTTTCTTTCCTGCTTGCAAATGTGACGAGAGGCATTTCTTTTGGTTTTGTGCTTGAGATCCTCAGCGTCCGTTGTGAAAGCTCCACTCACCCTGCAGGCTGTCAAGCAGCTTGGGATAGCGGACGTGCTCGTCGGTGCCGTGGCCCAGGCGCTGGTTGTCTCCCTTCCCCCAGGTGTACACCTGGCCCTCCTTGGTGAGGGCCACCGAGAACTGGCTGCCGCAGCACACCTTCGCTATGTCCAGGTCCTGCAGCTTCTCCACCAGTTTGGGAGTCTTGCAGCCATCACTGCCACCTCTGCCCAGCTTCCCATAGTCTCCATCGCCCCATGACCACACCTGGCCTGTGGGCACATGGAGACTTTCAACACCCGCCACTCAAGACGATCACAAGTTACCACAGTTATCTATTGTTCAACTATTCAATAGGTCCTAAACACAATTTCCTTCACTTCTGTGGCAAAAATAGCAAAATATAAAGAACATTTGTTTGTAATGAATTGCTCTTAACTCAAAGCACTTGTTGCATTGTTAGATTGTGTCAGACCTTTAATAAAAACCTCACAAAACCCAACATGGAAATAGAGACAAAATAAACAAAAAACAAAACACTCACATTTACAGCGTGGAATTATTTGGAGCAATCAATATCAAAACTTTGTTCCTGCATGAATTATACAAAATTTGCCATCTGGTATGAAATGCCAAGGCAGCATCAAGCTGATGCCATAGTTACCCACAGAATGAATGATTGAAGTTGTAACGGGTTTCACTGTGTGAAACAGTAAAACCCACCATCCGTACCGTTCTCTGTCACGGCCAGCGTTTGGGCATCACCACTTCCACAAGCCACATCCATCACCTTCATTCCCTTCAGTGCTGTGACCAACATGGGTGTGGTCTGATCCTCGCTGGAGCCTGGACAGGAGGACGGGAAGCAAATGTCTCATCAGGTACGTCCTTGACCTGCAGCTCTGGAGCAACATGGAGTTTCTCCAGGACCCTCTGTAGTGTCCGCCAACAAAATATTTTCTATCTTACTTTTCTTTCATCTAATAGTATTCAAGATGACCCCGTTCTCTTTGCTAAAATTAGGGTTTGGGGTTTTTTTTTTTAATAATCAAGCAAAAAAATTGATGAACAAGACAAAGAATACTGCTAAATTTCTTGTAGGTTTCAGGGTTTCTTTTGCTTTAAAAAAACAAAAACAAAAACTAAATAAACCCTCCTAAACTACTAAAATTGCAACAAATGGCTGCAAAAATATAGCTTTATTAATAAAAAAAAAATCAATTGTTGAAAACAATTAAACGGTTAAACCATTCAATGGCGTAAAGCTGTTTAAACCTCAAATAAAAACTAAAATAACTGATCGAAAATAAAACAAGTTAAATCTTAAAACTGTTAAAACTATTAAAAAAAATATTAAAACATTACAAACATACGGTAACTTAAATGTACAAGCTCCAATAACTGCTGAAATCCACTAAATATTTACCCTTCTAAATTCTACAAATGAAACCTCAACGCAAAATAAAAGAATAAATATGGCAAAGATTGACAGCATTGTGTCCTGCGTCATTTTAAAGGTTACACGTGTTTTGCAACTCCAGATGGATGGAAAGTGACAAAATGGTCATAAAGCCTGCCAACATGGCGCTGCTGGGATTCATAAGACCCCCGAAACTTTGTCCATTTCTAGGGAAAGACCATTTTCATATGTCATGATACAGTCATGACATATGAATTCTGACCCAGGAATGTGGTTGACCATCACACCCAGTGGAGGGGGGGGGGGGGGGGGGGGGGGGACCTTTAGTCACTGCAGACCCTCCCCCGCTTTCCAGCGTTAGCACACAGCTAACACCAGAGGCCTGCACCCAGGGGCCTTCACTCCTCAACTCCTCTCCTGACCCACCACGAGGGTCAGACCTTCCCCTGATCCAGAGACCAGCACCCAGAGTCTGATCTCCCATCAACCAGGAAAACCAAGCAGTTCCTCCAGGACGGACCAGGGAAACGACGCCTCACAGAACTTCTTTGTGTTTTCCTCAACCAGCAGGAAAACCATCACAGACCTGAGCGACCAGCTCCTCAGTCTGGACAAAAGGAACAACCAGGAGCTGCAAAGAAGGACTCCTGAAACATCAACTTCATCTTCTTCTCCTCAGCCTGCAGAACCAGCAACCACAGTTAGCAGGAGGTGCTAACTACAGGAGAAAACACCAGCTTCCCTCCAGCAGGACAACAACTGAACTCCTTCAAGGAAGTGGGAACAACAACTGGGCTTTACCTGAGACTAGTTAAACCTGATGCTATGATAGAACTGTTTAACTTTATGAAGATGTGTTGGTTCTGTTACAGTGATTGAGTTCTATAGATAATGATATTAGGAGCAGTGATCAACCTGTAAACCAACGTTAGCTCTGCCACAGACACAGGGTCTGCATGCTAATCTTTGCTTTACTAACTAGTTAACTCACAATCCTACACATATCACATCAAAGACAACATCACACAGTAACTGAACACCATCTGACGACTCCTGACGTTTTACAAAACAAGTCTCATTCACATCAAGTCATTCTAGAAATGGTCCTTTAGCAGAGACACACACACACACACACACACACACACACACACACACACACACACACACACACACACACACACACACACACACACACACACACACACACACACACACACACACACACACACACACACACACACACACACAGCTGTATATAGGTAGTTAGAATCTGTGTTTTATTTGTTTTCATTGTTAATAAATATAATGTTTGGAATCATACTTGCTGTGTTATTAATGAGCACAAAGGAGAATGAAATGTCGACTCTTCTGTGTCAAGAACTCCAAAATCCTTCAATCTTTACTGTTAATTCTGGTAATTCTAATTAAATTAACTATTGATTAAATTCCTGATGAACTGTTTAGTATATCTTATGACACTGATAGAACTGAATTGACTATCATTTCCTGTTAAGACAGGTGGAGCTCCGAGGTTCTGATACACATCAGATTACATTTCAATAACAATAACTATCTTTGATAATTATTCATCATTATCGATAGCCAACCACAACATAACTAGTTCCTTATGAGGTAAGAAATCCCTCCAGTACGCAGATAAAGGCCAAGGCTGTGGCGCTCACCGTGGCCCAGTCGACCGTAGTTCCCCCGGCCCCACGTGTAGAGCTCCCCGTCTGCAGTGACTGCAGCGCTGTACGTGCTGCCACAGGCCACGTGGATCACGTGCTTCCCCGTTTGTTTCCCATTGAATGTTGCAATCAGCGTAGGTTCTTCTAGGTATCTGATGGGGGGCAGAAACATTTCAACATCAGATTGAAGACATTTAGGTGACAATAAGTTGATTTGCACTTCATACAGAGTCCAAGGAATTATTTTAGTGCTTTCCAAATCCCACAACCTATAACTTTAATGTTCTGTGAGGGTCTTTCCAACACAGAGAGATCAGAATGACAACAGCCCTCTGTCTTGCGTGAGCAGGAGTAAATACAGAAGTGAGTCAGCGTACGTGGTGTCTCCGTGTCCGAGGCGGCCGCCGTCACCACAGCCCCAGGAGAACACCTCCCCATTGGCTGACAGGGCCAAGTAGTGCTGCCCATCAGGATGAGCCGCGAGCTTCACTATCTTCCGGGAGCTCAGACAATGGATAAGTATGGGAGCCTGTAACACAACAAGTCAGTGACAAACTGCAGCAGGTGAAAAGCGGTTCACTTTAAAACAGCCGATATGTTATTGAAAGAAAGAGAAAGTAGCTGCCGAACGGACCAGGGTTGTGCTCTTATAGTTCTGGGTGTAGACAGCCCCACTGCTGGACAGGGTGAGGAAGCCCTTTTCTGAGCAGACGATCTGGGTGACTCCGAGGCTGGAAAGGGCTTTACACTGAATGGGTCCATTGATGTTGGCATAACGTTTCCAGCCTAGCAAGCCCCAGGCAATCACTTCTTGTAAGGTCCCCTGGAACAACACAACAGCCTGAGCTACAGGAGCAGTTTCTTCTTAACGATAACCACATGTTCTACAGTATAACACAGTTCAGTCCACTTTGCATATGTGAAGGTGGTTAGGGTTATAGAAATCTCCTTAATTATTGCTTATACTAGACAAACACCTTCCTGGTGATGTTTCGCCGTGCCAATTGTTACTCAAAATCACATGCTACCAATGAAATGCTCTCAACAACTACTACTGATGTGTACTTGGCTGTGGCCCAGGTGATCAACTGGCCCGTCAAACTAAATATTGGCAATGCAATTCCTACCTGGTGTTACGTTCTTTGTACATAAATGAACTATAGCAACACACTGAACTCCTAATCTGGAGTACCCACTTGGACATGTGAGTGTAAGTGCAGGTGTGTCAGTCTGCCAGACTGTAAAAGGACATGAGTGGAGGAAGCAGTACCGACCTAATCAAAGCCATCAACAGCTTTTAAAGTGAGTGGGCACCTTGTGTGACGTTGGAGAGTTACAGAGCGGAGGGCTACAGGGAGAAGCCAGACGGTCCAGGTGAGCCATGATCACCACCGCTGTTTGCCGAAGATCAATAGCCAGGTCATTATCCTGAGGCAAGGTCAGGTAGCGCAGGAAACTCTCATTTGGACTGAGAGGGGCTCCGAGGATCTGTGAATCACAACAGTGAGTTCATAAGCATGACAGCCTTATCCTATGACCTGTTCTTGAAGCCACTGTGTCCAGCTTTCCATGTTCATTGGGTCATTTTCACCTCTGCTTCCTCCTCGGGAACGGATTCCTTCTTGCTGCTGTGGATGTTCTGAAACCGTTGCAGGAGGGGCAGCAGAGGAGCGCTGGTTCCCTGGGTGGAGCGCTCGTTGTCCATCTCTCTGGTACCGCTCTCCCACAGGCGCAACAGCAGCAGCACAGCAGACAGGAGCTGACTGGGAGCACAGGACGAGGTGAGTGGTGAGGAGGACAGCGTCCACTCTGAGCTGCTGACGGGTCTGGAGGTACCTGAGAGTTCCCCGCTGAACAGCCAGCTCCAGCAGGATGGCCAGGGCCAGGTGCTGATCCTGAAGAGGGATGTTCCCCTTGGTGCTGGCGCTACCATGGACGTCACTGACATGACAAGCACAACACATTGCACAAACTTTACACAACACAACTATAGCCGGATCAACACATTCAGTTAGAGATGACATTTCAGGAGTCTCAACATTATTCCTTTGTATGAAATCAGAAGACGCCTTGTGGTTAAGTCTCTTGGATTTGCATTCTATGAGACATTTTGAACTTGGATAAGTAGGGGGTCAACAGTAATTTGTGCCACCGCTATCTTCTGAACCATATCAGAGCTTATGGCATTATAGTGTAAAACCTCAGGTTATTTATACATCAGTTCTCTGAATACCATGATTATGTGTCTCACATAGGGCTTCTCCACAGAAGAGGTGGTGCCAGCGCCAGTTCTTAAATGAGCACCACCAAACAGCCGGTTCTTTTTCCACCGTTAACGTCACTGCGTCACTCCAAGACGTGATACGTCACTGATCTGACGGATTAGTGGACAGCGCTCATATACAGTGGGGAGAACAAGTATTTGATACACTGATGATTTGAGGTTTTCCCACCTACAAAGCATGGAGAGGTGTGTAATGTGTATCAGAGGTTCTCAACTGTGAGAGACACAATCTAAAACAAGAATGCAGAAAATCACAGAGGGTGATTTTTAAATAATTAATTTCCAGTGTATTCATGACAGAAGTATTTGATACATCAGACAAACAGAACTCAATATTTGGTACAGAAACCTTCGTTTGCAATTACAGAGATCAGACGTTTTCTGTAGTTCTTCACCAGGTTTGCACTGCAGCAGGGTTCAGGCCACTCCATACAGATGTTCTCCAGAGCGTCCAGGGTTCAGGCCACTCCTCCATACAGATGTTCTCCAGAGCGTTCAGGGTTCAGGCCACTCCTCCATACAGATGTTCTCCAGAGCATTCAGGGTTCAGGCCACTCCTCCATACAGATGTTCTCCAGAGCGTTCAGGGTTCAGGCCACTCCTCCATACAGATGTTCTCCAGAGCATTCAGGGTTCAGGCCACTCCTCCATACAGATGTTCTCCAGAGCGTTCAGGGTTCAGGCCACTCCTCCATACAGATGTTCTCCAGAGCGTTCAGGGTTCAGGCCACTCCTCCATACAGATGTTCTCCAGAGCGTTCAGGGTTCAGACTGTTGCTTGGCAACACGGACTTTCTGCTCTCTCCAAAGACTTTCTATTGGATTCAGGTCTGGAGACTGACTGGGCCACTCCAGGACCTTGAGACGCTTCCTACGGAGCCACTCCAGGACCTGGAGACGCTTCCTACCGAGCCACTCCAGGACCTGGACATGCTTCCTACGGAGCCACTCCAGGACCTGGAGATGCTTCCTACCGAGCCACTCCAGGACCTTGAGATGCTTCCTACCGAGCCACTCCAGGACCTTGAGATGCTTCCTACCGAGCCACTCCAGGACCTTGAGATGCTTCCTACCGAGGTCCAGATCTCACCATACATGGCCTCATCCATCCTCCCTCAATACGGTCAGTCGTCCCGTCCCTTTGCAGAAAGCATCCCCAAACAATGATGTTTCACCTCCATGTTCACAGTTGGATGGTGTTGTTGGGATTGTACTCATCCTTCTTTCTCCAAACAAGGTGAGAGGAGTTCAGACCAAACAGCTCCACTGTTGTCTCATCACACCACATGACTTTCTCCCAGTCCTCCTCTGGATCATCCACATGGTCATTGACAAACTTCAGACGGGCCTTGACATGCTGTCTTGAGCAGGAGGACCTTGACATGCTGTCTTGAGCAGGAGGACCTTGACATGTTGGCTTGAGCAGGAGGAGCTTGTGTGCAGTGCAGGACATTAATCCATGACGGCGGAGTGTTACTGATGGTTTTCTTTGAAACGGTGGTCCCAGCTCTCTCCAGGTCATTGACCAGGTCCTGCCGTGTGGTTCTGGGCTCATCTCTCACTGTCCTCATGATCACTGATGCCCCATGAGGACAGATCTTGCATGGCGCTCCAGAGGGAGATCGACCGTCGTCTTGAACTTCTTCCATTTCCTGATAATTACACCAACAGTTGTTGCCTTCCCACCAAGCTGCTTCTCTTGTCCTGGAGCCCAGCCTTGTGCAGGTCTACAGTTTATCCCTGATGTCCTTGCCTCTTGTCCTGGAGCCCAGCCTTGTGCAGGTCTACAGTTTATCCCTGATGTCCTTGCCTCTTGTCCTGGAGCCCAGCCTTGTGCAGGTCTACAGTTTATCCCTGATGTCCTTGCACAGCTCTCTGGTCTCGGCCATTGTGGACAGGTTGGAGTGTGGACAGGTGTCTTTTATACAGGTAAGGAGTGGAGAACAGGAGGGCTTCTTAAAGAAGAACTAACAGGAGCCTCAATTGTTACTGGTTGATAGGCCATCAAATACTTCTGTCATGCAATACAAAGGAAACTAATTATTTAAAAATCATCCACTGAGATTTTCTGTATTTTTGTTTTAGATTCTGTCCCTCACAGTTGAAGAGTACCTGTGATACAAATTACACACCTCTACATGCTTTGTAGGTGGGAAAACCTCAAAAATCAGCAGTTTATCAAATACTTGTTCTCCCCACTGTAGCAACGACTCACGAGGAGACAGACTGTATTCACCAGTCTGGTCCAGGAACCAGGAGACAGACTGTATTCACCAGTCTGGTCCAGGAACCAGGAGACAGACTGTATTCACCAGTCTGGTCCAGGAACCAGGAGACAGACTGTATTCACCAGTTTGGTCCAGGAACCAGGAGACGGACTGTATTCACCAGTCTGGTCCAGGAACCAGGAGACGGACTGTATTCACCAGTCTGGTCCAGGAACCAGGAGACGGACTGTATTCACCAGTCTGGTCCAGGAACCAGGAGACGGACTGTATTCACCAGTCTGGTCCAGGAACCAGGAGACAGACTGTATTCACCAGTCTGGTCCAGGAACCAGGAGACGGACTGTAGTCACCAGTCTGGTCCAGGAACCAGGAGACAGACTGTATTCACCAGTCTGGTCCAGGTCGCTCCATCTAGTCTGGCCTGAACCTCAGATTCAGACCAAAGAGACAGAAAACATTGAGTCTTGTTGCTTTATTAGTGTTTTTTCATGTCTGTCTCTGTCTGGAGCCCCTAGTGGCCAGAGAGAGAATTGTTTCAGTCTGGAGCCCCTAGTGGCCAGAGAGAGAATTGTTTCAGTCTGGAGCCCCTAGTGGCCAGAGAGAGAATTGTTTCAGTCTGGAGCCCCTAGTGGCCAGAGAGAGAAAAAAACCAAACGTGTGAATGAGTTTGGGGCTTATTTTTCAACATTTGGACATTACATAGTGAATTTCTGCTCCTTTCACTTTATTTCTGGACGTGTCTGAATCAAATGCTTCAACATCAGGAGGAATGGAGGTGAAGAATGATAGAACGAGGAATGGAGGTGAAGAATGATAGGAGGAATGAGGTGAAGAATGATAGGAGGAATGGAGGTGAAGAATGATAGGAGGAATGGAGGTGAAGAATGATAGGAGGAATGGAGGTGAAGAATGATAGAACGCAGCTCTACAGCCATTTATAAATGAAACCTACGTAAACACACTGATTAAAGTTCTCTTTCACATGAAGCCATTAAAAGGCTCATTTTAGGGTAAAATAAATCCAACCTTTCATTTGTATGTCGTTTGTTTTTTAGTTGCTGATGAACCAAAAGTGTCGCTTCATTATAAAGTTCTGTGGGTTAGAAAACAATAATGGAGCGTCTCATAGCGGAGCGTAATGCAGCCACATGCTGCAGCAGCTGCATTGCCTCAGCCTGCGATCATAATGCGAAACAAGTGAAGTTAGTTACAATGATGTTGTGATGAAAAGCGTGAAAACAGCTTCTAAATTATATATCTCACGCAGCTTTCAAGAGCGACTCAAATCAAAGCAAGAACGAATCAGTTAAGTAAAGTGAGGCGACAGGGCATCATTACATAAAGAACTGAAGGTCAGTCGGTCCAGAAAACTGCAAAAACTTTGAATGTGTGAGAATCACAAGTACTTTATTAATTCCCTGGGGAATAATTCTTTATTCTGTGGTCAGTTGCGAAAACCATCAAGCGCTACGACGAAACTGGCTCATGTGAGGACCGGCCCAGGAAAGGAAGACCAAGAGTCGATTCTGCCACAGAAGATCAATTCAGAGATCACAAGTTCACGGCACCTCAGCTAAGAGTCCAGATAAATGTCAATCAGTTCCAGTAGCAGACGCTCATCACACATCAACTTCAAAGAAGACCCAGCGAATCAGGCCTTTGTGGTCAAATAGCTGCTAGGACACCACGGTGAAGGAAAAGCAACGAGTCGAAGAGATTCGTTGGACCAAGCAACCTAAGGAATGAACATTAGACCAGTGGAAATCTGCGCTTTGTACTGATGAGTCCAAATTTGAGATCTTGCGTTGGATCTGCAGCAGAAAAGATGAGTGGACTTTTTCTGCATGCATGTTTCTCACTACCAAGTTTGGAAAAGGACCTGCGATGCACTTTGCTGGTGCCACTGTCGGTTGACAACACATTCAAACTTTTACAAATTGTGTCCGTTTCATCTTTGTAAGCCTTTCAACAACAATGACCTTTTGAAAGTTCCTCTAAAATTTAACAAAATCAATCGTATGTCACTCCTCCACATATTTTCACTTAAATTGAAATACGGGCTCACTGAGGCTAGAAGAGCTGCACATTGCGGTGGTTTTCTAATTTTCAAGTGTTGGCTAACTAAACAACAGGGAAGAAAAACGGTCCAACTTGTAACAGTGAATGGTGGCTCTGGAAATGGCGAGCCACAAAACTAATCAAACCACCATTTTCTCATAAATCTGGTGGAAATACACATTACTGCTTGTATGTGTAGTCACACGAGTCAAGTGAAGATGAAGCAGCAAGATCAACTCCTACTTCCGACAACGCTGGTTCAAGCCAATCACGTCTGGCATACTCAAATAAGAGTTTCCGACAAGGTTTACACTGAACAATTCTGATCGGAGACACAAAACCAATGCTATGAAAGAGGACACTAAAATTAGCAGACTTTATTTCAAACATGCATCTCGGAAATATGTCCCAGCTTTCAAACAAGAATGGAAACAAAACCATTTTAAAGCCTGTAGTCAAGTTTAATTTCCCCCTGCATTTCAAAGTATTTGATTGAATTAATCACAACATTAGCAAGAGTAAATGTCACATACATAAAAACACAAAATATGAAGTCGGTTTCTCAAAACATGATACAGTATTAAGTTCATAACTGTGGAGGTTCAGTCAGACGCTGAGGACCTTTGTTGCCTACCGTCTTGAATTCCTCTCCCCAAGTTGTACAACAAATGTAGTTGTAGTTAAGAGGTTAGACAAACTGGAACCAAGTTCTACTGATCGTCTTCTGACTCTCTTCCAACAAAAAGTGTATTTGTTGGCTTGAAAAGCTATTCAAATTGATTAGCTCCATTTCTTTGCTGGTGCTTGCGTGGCACAAATTACACCACGAAAACATTTTGGAATAATCTTTGTTTCTGCAATGTATGTCAAAGGAATATTTCTTCACTTAAATAACCTTACCCTCAACTTTGAGTCAGTTCATGACAAAACAAAGTAGAAACAATCCTTTTAACACTTTGCTAGATGCGTTTGTTGCCTGTGAAATTAAGGAGCAATGAAAAGATTAAAGATGTGTGCACGGGCGTAATGTGAGACTTTCACTGACCTGAGGAACTTGGTGGCCCTCTCAACAACCTCCAGCCACACTGACGATACAGTTCCTTCATCGAACAGTGTGGCTTCAGGTAGAGCTCGGAGGGCATCCAGGGACTCCTGAAGAAGCTCACTGCACAGATCTGCATCGTCTCCTGCACCAGAGCACAGAACAAAAGAGAAGTTTGACAAGGCATCCAACACAAGAAGGCTTGTGTAAAAACAAGTCCCTTTCAGTTTTTATATGTTCCACACCGGACACACATCCAGACCCCCAAGGTCCTCAGGGAGGTTTACTCAGAGAACCCAGAGTCAGAAGACGCAGCTTTTAGTTCCGACACGCCTCACCGGTGGAACAAACTTCCTGACATACACGTCTTTTAAACCAGGCCTTAAAAGAAAAAGAAAAAAAAATATATATAGATATAAATCAGAGTCAGACTTCCCATGAGATAATGGATTTTACTTGTTTTATTCCCTTTATCTTCAGAGAGCAGAGAGAGTTCCATGGGGAGGGGGTCTCGCTGGGCTTCAGGATGTCACAGTACAGGTTGGCATTCATGGTTCCCTCAATGAACTGGACCTCCCCAGTGCCGGCAGCTCATGCAGCCCCACACCATGATACTCCCTCCACCATGTTTAACTGGAGGCAAGACACATTTGTCTTTGCACGACTCACCCGGTTTCCGCCACACACACTGGACACCATCTGAACCAAGTAAGTTCATCTTGGTCTTGTCAGACCACAAGATATGGTTCCAGTAATCCATGTCCGTAGTCTGTGTTTTCAGCAAACAGTTCGTGGGCTTTCTTATGCATCATCTTTAGAAGAGGCTTCCTTGAGGGACGCCAGCCATACAGACCAGTTTGATGCAGTGTGCGGCGTATGGTCCGAGACTGACCCCCATCCCTTCAACCTGTGCAGCAATGCTGGCAGCACTCGTATGTCTATTTTCTAAAGGCTTCTTTGGACGACCAGTCCTGTTCTGAGTGGATCCTGTCCTGTTATACTGTTGTATGGCCTTGGCCACTGTCCTGCTGCTCAGTTTCAGGGTGTTTGCAATCTTCTTAAAGCCCAGGCCATCTTCATGGAGAGCAACAATCGTTTTTTCAGATCCTCAGAGAGTTCTTTGCCATGAGGTACCGTGTTGAACTTCCAGTGACCAGTATGCTAGTGTGTGAGAGCATTAATACCAAAATTGAACACACCTGCTCCCCATTCTAACCTGAGATCTTGTCACACTCAGTCACACGTCAGAGGAGGGAAAATGGCTATTTGGGCCCAATTTGGACATTTTCTCTTAGCGGCGTATTCACTTCTGTTGCCAACAGTTTAGATATTAATGGCTGCGTATTGAATTGTTGTGAGGGAACAGTAAATGTGTACTGTTATACTAGTTGTACACAACATACAGCTAGACAACACTAAGCTCTAATCAGGTGGACCGGCTGAGGAAGGACAACCAAGAGTTCATGGAGACCGTCCTGGACATCCATTCCAAGTCGATGTGAGACAACCTCAAGTTACCCCAATACCAGACAAGAGGATCCGGAGGAGCGGGTATGAGCTTTTCATGATAGAGCTCTCAACATGCCAGAGGAAACTGAAGGAAAGAGCCCAACCATCATTACCACATTTGAAAAGTTCAAGCAGAAAGTTGTGGTGAAGGGATTGGAGCAGGAGCTGAAAGGAAACAATAATGGTATGAAAGATCGTTTCCCCAGGAGAGTAATGAGGAGGAAAACCAGCTACCCAATACTCAAGGAGAGCATGCAAAAGAGAAAAAAGATCTCTCTGGCTGTTGCTACACTTTATAAAGATCAAGGATCAACAGGTATCCCACTAAAAAAAAAAAATGCACACATTTCGGCACCCTTCACAACTTTCGCAGTGAAAACACAGGAAAACCCGGACCATACCGAACCAAAGCGTCCTGTTCCATCTCGGCACAGTTTTACAGTGTAAACAGGGCTTTAGGAGCCTTTCACTTTTTTTTGGGGGGGGGGGGGGGGGGTGTTCACACTGTCATTTGGTTCGGTGACATTCACATTCCAGGCTAGGCTAGATAACTCATGGCTAATGGGTAGCCACAAATAACTCACTGTCTTCAGACCCTTTTTAAACAACCAAGCATAGGATCTAAGAACCGGGAGGAACCGGCAGGCTTAAAGCCGGGTTCTAACAGTTTTGTGCCGTAACCTCAGGACCCTCTTGGTTTTTGAGTAATTCGGAAATCTGGCTTTTCTTCACGGGATCCTCTTTTTTTCCAAGGAGCTCCAAAAATAGTATGTGCAGACCAGTTGTGTGGAATTATGAGGCACATCTGTAATTTGAGCCTCAGCCTGGAGAGGGTGCCACTCCTCTGGAAAACCTTCCTAAGACCTCACACCCCAGGGAGCCAAACCACTTCCACCAGTGTCTCTGACCTCTCACCTCATGAAGACCATGGAGAGGATTGTTCTCATCCACCTCCGACACTGGGTGAGCAGCAACATGGCCCCCCTGCAGTTGGCGTACAGACAAGGCGTCGGTCACTTTGGCACCTGGAGGACACCGGGAGCACTGTGAGAGCGATGATCTTCAACTTCTCCAGTGCGTTCAACACCATCCAGCCACAACTGCTCAGGGGGAAGCTGGTGGGCGCTGGATTGGACCATCAGCTGGCTGCATGGACCTTCCACTACCTCACCAACAGGCCACAGTACAGGAGGCTCCGGGACTGTATGTCTGATGTGGTTGTCTGCAGCACGGGGGCTCCTCAGGGTACAGTGCTCGCCCCGTTCCTGTTCACACTCTACACATCGGACTTCACTCACAATACTGACAGCTGCCACCTCCAGAAGTTCTCCGACGACTCGGCCATCGTTTGACGTGTGTCAGAGGGGGACGACCAGGAGTACAGGGAGGTCTTCCCCTCCTGTGTCTGCTGGTGCCAACAAAAGCACCTGCGCATCAGTGCTGCCAAGACAAGATGATTGACTTCAGAAGGAAATCTTGACAACCTGCACCGGTGAGCATCCAGGGCCTGGACATCAAGATCGTGGAGGAGTTCAGGTACCTGGGGGCTCACCTTAAACTGGACTGGTCACACAACAGGGACGTACTGTACAAGGAGGGCCACAGTCGTCTCCACCTACTGAGAAGACTGAGCTCCTTGTGGGTGGTGCAGGACTCTGCTGAGGACTTTCTATGACTGTGATGGCACTAGCCACCCTCTCTGCGGTGGCCTGCTGGGCCAGTGGATGCACAGTGCAGACAGAAAGAGACTGAACAAGTTGCTGTTCCTTCATCCCAACTGCCATCAGGCTGTAGAGCACCAGCCAGAGCAAACAATAACCTGGACTCACAACGTTTTTCTTCAATCAATAATGACTGTGTCACTTTTGCACAGGTCACTTATTCCTTTTTCAGTGTTGTATTTTAAACCCTGGTCAATTTTTTGTTACTCCCCCACACTCTCTCCCGTACCATTTTAATATGTATATTTTGTATGATATATGTTTATTTTGTTTTTTGGTTGTTGTTTTTTTAATCTTATGGCTGCTACTGTAATGTGAATTTCCCACATGGGGGATAAATAAATGTCTATTCTAAATAAGGTAAGCAGAAAACCATTTCTAAATTTCTGCCAGAGCCAAGTCTGTCTGTCGTTTGGCTGGAGAGAGAGGGTCTGGAAGAAAGCCTTTAAATGTGTGAGTATTTCTGCTCTATTACAAAACTGAGTGAATATAGCCACATGTAATCTTTAATCCCATATACACAAATAGGGCTGGCAAATAAGCGTCCAAAAACTAGAATCGTTTGTCTAAATCAGGACTCCTGTAAAAGCGGAGGGTGGCGAAAAGTTTAGAAAATCCTGTTCAGGGAACAGGTCAGTCTGGGACGGCCGGCATAGGACGTTGAAGATAGTCAGGGACTATACGCATTTGGAACGCGAAGGGTCTGGGACCCAGGGAGTCAGGAACTCAACTGAAATAGGACAAAGCAGAGAGGAATCCGAAGAAAGAATTAAAAAGGACGTAGGGAAATATTTGTTGTTTTTCACATCTACTGTGGGGCGGATCCTTCCTATGTTCTGAGGTCAATTGAGGCACCGGAGTCCACAGACACACTTCTGCATTGTGGGTTGGTGATGGTAAAAGTATAGTTCTGAGATCTTAAATACAATTGGTTGACATAGGGCACTGGTTGGACTTCATTGTAAAGGGGGAAACAAAAGGGACCTTGAGAGAAGGGGAAGCCCAAGATACGTCTACCCCACGGATAGAAGCTTGACATACGCTCTCGTTGCAAAACGGAGACTTGATACGTGGGCCAGGAAATAAGACCCAACCCTCTGCCTCCCCTAGTGGGGCGGTTAGCAAGACCCTGGGTCCATCCCCCGCACTTCATTAGTTTGAGGTTCCGAAACCGGGAGTGTGTCATGACAAACAAGACTATTAATTAATGGAAAGAGTTAACAGGAACTGCAGGAGGACTTTTGAGGAAAGCCTGGGAAAGGCAGGGGAAGAGACTGACCAGGAGTGCTGTAGACGGGGGAAACCAGCTTTTGGTAAAATGGGCAAAACAAATGTAAAACGAAGGAGCAATCAGACCATGGGAGGGCCCAAGAACTAACATTAGCGATTTGATCAAATGATCAACTCACAAAGACAAAACTGGAACATAAAAAAAAATAAAAACTTGCAAAACATCCCAAAGGTGCCAAATCCTGATGAAAAAAGAGCAAAATCTATGAATTGGAAGACTAGCATAAAACAGGACAAGTAGATATAGCACACAATCTATGCATAAATAAATTGGAACAGCTGAACACAGAAGAGACGCAACCCGAGAAACGCATGGAAATAACAGAGCGCACACAATCCTCTGCTCCTCCCACAGAAAACACCGACCAATCCTCCACCAGACCAGCAGCAACTCAAGAATTAAACAAAACAACTGTCTTAACAGGAAATGATAGTCAATTCAGTTCTATCAGTCTCATAAGATACACTAAACAGTTCATCAGGAATTTGAATTAATAGTTAATTTAATTAGAATTACCAGAATTAACAGTAAAGATTGAAGGATTTTGGAGTTCTTGACACAGAAGAGTCGACATTTCATTCTCCTTTGTGCTCATTAATAACACAGCAAGTATGATTCCAAACATTATATTTATTTACAATGAAAACAAATAAACACAGATTCTAACTACCTATATACAGCTGGGTGTGTGTGTGTGTGTGTGTGTGTGTGTGTGTGTGTGTGTGTGTGTGTGTGTGTGTGTGTGTGTGTGTGTGTGTGTGTGTGTGTGTGTGTGTGTGTGTGTGTGTGTGTGTGTGTGTGTGTGTGTGTGTTAAGTGGGATCACACAAAACTTGATGATTTTTGCGGATGAAGTGTATTTTGATGTTGATATATGGTGAAGTTTCTGCCCGTAAATACAATGATTGATCAGCAATAGACAACATGGCCATGGAACTCATAAATAGATCAACGAAAGTTGTTGATCCCATAACAACTGTTTTACTAACTGTTAAATGTCCATTTCCATAAGAGAGGACGTCGACTTGAATTTATTATTGAATGAAACACAAAGAACAAAGAAGCAAAGAGCAAACGGGACCGTTATACAGCCAACGACGTCCACGACTTGGTTCTAAAAAACCGTCGACGTCAAATCTGTAAGTCTGCGCGTTGCCACACCCACTCGCCACGCGCATGTGAGTGACCAGAACAAACCGGCATGGAGGACGAAACCCGTCTCCGACCAGCTCTCAGGCTCAGCAGCAACCCGCCGCCTGACATCAAAAGTGTGGGAGACTTTAAACGCAGCCATACACGGTTGGCTATAGTCGTTTGCAGTCTTTGCACAATGGAGCCGGGATATCACACCAGCACCACTTCCATGTGGAGCGTTTGAAGCGGAGGCGTCCTGTTGTTACTCGTGACGCCGTAGAACAGAAGTAAGCAGCGTTACCATCGCCAACGTTTGCTAAATTTACTTTATTTCAATTGTGCAACATGAGCTTGAGCTCTGCGTACTTCGGTGGTGCTAGCTAGCCATTTGTGTTTGGCTACCGTTAGTCGCTAGTGGCAAAACAGCTGTGTTTAGTGAATGTTAGCTAGAAATAGCATATAATGCTGGCATGAATGGTCACAGGAACGTACAGCTAACAGAACACTGCTATCTAGCC
The DNA here is from genome assembly GCF_963422515.1 of Blennius ocellaris. Taxonomy (NCBI): domain Eukaryota; kingdom Metazoa; phylum Chordata; class Actinopteri; order Blenniiformes; family Blenniidae; genus Blennius; species Blennius ocellaris. The sequence goes on along the minus strand of NC_137661.1, from coordinate 3,282,639 downwards.
ACAAGCACCACCAAAGTGTAGAGCTGCTAGCTACGGTAGCAAGCAAATTGTAGTAACAGTAGACGTATCTGTTCAATGTTACGTTTGCCAATTCATGATTTGCGTTAGCGCCAGCATGCTGTGGTCGTTTCCCGGTGAAACACAAGACACAAACAGCTTCGTATCACGATTCCCTACACAGAAGTTCGTTCACCAATGAATGTCAACTAACGGAGCCAAGGCAACATCCGTTAGAATAGTCGACTATTCAATAAAATAATGGCCTGACTTATCATTTTAAAAATCCTTGTTTACCCCCAGCCCTACAAACTGATCCATCCCGCTGAAGCCCAGCGTATTGTCGGGGTGTGGCCCCCACCCAGAATACAACTGTCGAACCACGGAAGTTGGACACTCTGCTCGTACTCCTGCGTCCGACACGTTCAGGTCCAGCGCTGCCAATCGCATTCGGCTAGCTTTACTTTATTTGCCAAATAAATGGTAGAATGTATCTCGCTGTCTTGAGACCCTTTTTAAACGACCAAGTAGAGGATCAAAGAACCGGGAGGCGCCAGCGGGCTCAAGATCGGGTTCTGACAAAACCTTGTGATCTTTGAGATTACATCAGTGGTTAGAGGCACAATGGAAACCAATAGAAATGCTCTTTTTGTAGTACATTTTTTGACATTTGGAGTTTTTTCTAACCTGCGCCGCTGTTGGCTTATTATGTCACCGAGTGAAAGTGCGGTCCGTCGGTCACATTAACGTGATGGCCTTTCTCCAATGCCTTTAGGAAGCCTCCTAACACCTTAGTGGATAGGAAAGGAGAAAGGAGGGACTATTGGACGCACCCTACGTCTTCCCTACAGGAACCATGTGACTTTCTTACCTGACCTCCACGCTCGACGCAGGAACGCAAAGGCGAACGACAGGGCTGCCCTGGAACCGACTCTGGCCAAACCTTCCACACCTTTGCTGGCTGGACGAGGACTGAAAAAACACAAAACACGGAAGGATTGCATAAGACGGCATGAAGGGCTGCTCGATTATGGAAAAACTCATAATCACGATTATTTGGGGCAATATTGAAATCACGATCATTTACACGATTATGTTTTTGCATTTATTGAACATGTTCAAAAAAACCTCTCCTGTTGAATATATAAACATATCTTGTAATGAAGTAGTAAAAAGTAAACTGTTGTTCTGCATTCAATCTTTTTAAACCAATAAATAAATAACTTTTGATACCAATATAAACTACAGTAAGGAATCATGTTGCGTTACATTACATGTTGATTCTTTGGCCGTCCTGTGAGGCAGCGAGGCTCAGTACTTAGTAATGCTAGTAGCCACCATTAGCATTAGTTAGCTTTAACCTAACCTTACCCTACCTTACCTGTTACCTTAATCTTTAACCTTTGAATCTAAACCACTGGTGTAACGTGCTTTTATGATCATCATCAATATACACTACTCACAAAAAGTTAGGGCTACTCGGCTTTTGGGTGAAGTTTCAGGGCGAGCCTAAAATGCATTCAAACCTTTACAGGTGAACTTAATGACCTTCTCTAAGCTTTTCAATGCACGTGTCCAACTGTTAAACGTTTCAGTACTTTTTGTGCAAGTTCTCTAACAAGGAGCTTAACGGCAAAACAGGCGTTTGATCCTGTAATCCACCAATAAATGTCCTGGTTCAATTAGAGCTGGTGTCTAACAGTCGTCCTCATCATGCTGTTCACGTTTTGACCTCATGAGACCAAGACCACACCTAACGATGGACCAACAGTACCTCGCATTGTGAAGCTTCAAACAGGACGTCCTCAGACGGAGTGTCCACTGAGCTCAGAGGGTCACAGAGGGTCAGCAGGTTGAACAGAGACTCAGAGACTGGAAGAGTCACAGAAAGGTGTAAAGTGGACATTCTTTGGCCACATCCCACCCTGATGACCGCGACATTGACGAAGGCCACTCAACTCCAGACACATGTAAGGAAGGTGCGAGGCTCCAAGTGTCACGTCAGACCATCTGAAACCGTTTCCCTCAGCGTGGTCTGCTCTAGACCACCTGCAAGGTACCTGACCACACCACCAGCGTGGTCTGCTCTAGACCACCTGCAAGGTACCTGACCACACCACCAGCGTGGTCTGCTCTGGACCACCTGCAAGGTACCTGACCACACCATCAGTGTGGTCTGCTCTAGACCACCTGCAAGGTACCTGACCACACCACCAGCGTGGTCTGCTCTGGACCACCTGCAAGGTACCTGACCACACCACCAGCGTGGTCTGCTCTAGACCACCTGCAAGGTACCTGACCACACCATCAGCATGGTCTGTATGGACCACCTGCAAGGTACCTGACCACACCACCAGTGTGGTCTGCTCTAGACCACCTGCAAGGTACCTGATCACACCATCAGCGTGGTCTGCTCTAGACCACCTGCAAGGTACCTGACCACACCACCAGTGTGGTCTGCTCTAGACCACCTGCAAGGTACCTGACCACACCATCAGCATGGTCTGTATGGACCACCTGCAAGATACCTGACCACACCATCAGCATGGTCTGTATGGACCACCTGCAAGGTACCTGACCACACCACCAGTGTGGTCTGCTCTAGACCACCTGCAAGGTACCTGGCCACACCACCAGCGTGGTCTGCTCTAGACCACCTGCAAGATACCTGACCACACCACCAGTGTGGTCTGCTCTAGACCACCTGCAAGATACCTGACCACACCACCAGCGTGGTCTGCTGTAGACCACCTGCAAGGTACCTGACCACACCACCAGTGTGGTCTGCTCTAGACCACCTGCAAGATACCTGACCACACCATCAGTGTGGTCTGCTGTAGACCACCTGCAAGGTACCTGGCCACACCACCAGGCCCAGGCGTCATGGTCTTGATGGACCAGGGAGCTTTTACGCTGGACGAGGGTCCAGTGGGCCTCAGTGCTGTTCTCTGATGAAAGTCGATTCATGTTGAGCAGAAATGATGGCCGCCAACGATTGTTGGAGACGTCCAGGAGACATCAAGGAGACATCCAGGAGACATCCAGGAGACATCCAGGAGACGTCCAGGAGACGTCCAGGAGACGTCCAGGAGATATCAAGGAGACATCAAGGAGACATCAAGGAGACATCAAGAAGACGTCCAGGAGACGTCCAGGAGACGTCCAGGAGACGTCCAGGAGACGTCCAGGAGACGTCCAGGAGACGTCCAGGAGACGTCCAGGAGACGTCCAGGAGACGTCCAGGAGAGCGCTATGCATGAGCCACTGTTGTCACCAGACCAGCGTTTGGTGGCGGTGTTACGGTGTTACAGTATGGACGGTGTGTCCAGTCGGTACAGAACTTCCCTACACTTTGTGGGTGGTACAGTGACAAGCCCGTACTACCTGAATAACATCATTGATCCAGTGATTGTGCCCCTACATGAACAACACAGGCCTAATGCCATCTTCCTGGAGGACAACGCTCCAGCTCTTCCAGGTCACGTCATCAGAACGGCTGTCGGAGGCTGGTGGACCTCAAGGGGTCTGGACTTTCTCCAGACCTGAATCCCATTGAAAGCCTGTAGGATCAGCTGAGTCGCCCTGTAGAGGCTCTGCACCTCAGACCCTCATGACCTGAGGGCTGCCCTTCAAGAAGAGTGGGACGCCTCAGCAGACAATAAGTGGACTTTTGAACAACATGAGACGTCGTTGTCAAGCTGGAATTGATGCTCAAGGGCACATGGCCAGTTATTGAGACGCTGACATGTTTTGTTGTGCTGTACCCAACATTGTTGTTAACTTTTGTTTCAATAAATTGTTTCAGATGAGGAAATCACCAGTGCATCCTTCTACTTAAATGTCCTCCTTTCATGATATGACATCACTGTAGCGTGAACTTTTTACATTTCCCATAAATTTCACCTGAAAGCCAAATACCCTTAACTTTTTGTGAGTAGTGTATATTAGTTTACAGCAGGTATAACAACAGCGAGCACACGCAAGAAACCATACATTCATAACTTTTTTCGGGAAATTTAAAAGTAGCAACTTACCGCTAAGTAGCTAGCGCCTGCGCTTTCGCGTTAAATGTGTCGTCATTTCCTGTCTGACAGGCTGCACCGGAAATGCCTGAGCCAAATGCGCATCTCGCAACGAAAATACCACATCATCATTTTCCTCCATTATATGAATGTTGAGATCTGGAGCCAAAATTGTAATCACCATTAAAATTGGATTAATCGAGCAGCGCTAGCGACATGTGGTATCAAACTCAAAATACACAGATTTAAGTTGTTTATGGGTAAATCCTTGCATGTCACTTGCTGCTTGGTCGGTGGACTGCCGTTGTGTGTTATTAGTCAAACTGTTCAGATTTCACAGTTTGCAAACTTTTACAGATTCATTTTCACAATGTACATATTAAGGCATTTCTGGTAAAAACTAGATATGTCAACGTTAATTTATCAATATACTAGCCAAAAAGTTTTTTTGTTTTTTTTTTTAATGGGGGAGCTGTAATAGCATGGTTTGTCTGTAATGATGTCCATCAGGCATGCAGCGATTGGGCCTTATCACAGAACTATTTCTTTCCTTCCCATCAAGGAACCCATAAGCGATAAAAGCTCAGCAGCTCATTCATGATTTGGAATTGAACTCCGGTCAACACAAAATTAGTTCAGCGTCAGTTAAGGCCAGCGTCAGTGTAAAATGCCAAGTGATTCTATTTTAAAATTGTTCTTGAGTTTACAAATTGAATAAATAGAACTTTATCACACACTTCTATCTCCAAGCAAAGCATTCAGCAGCAGCGAACACACCAATGCAGAACACAATCTCGTTGCACTTGAGAACATTTCTTCACAAATGAAGTTGGCAAGATGAACACTTGTCACCCATGTTGAGTTTTTCTGTTAAAGTCAATTCAGGAACTAACTGTCTCTGGAATACTTTACCATAATAATTTGGACTTCACAAAAACATACATAAAAGAGCCAATAGACCCAAAACACAAGTGTCATTACCATATTTTCCGGACTATAAGTCACACACTGTTGTATACTGTAGTCTTTGAATTGTATATCAAAATATACAACATGTATAACAGCAGGAGTTGTGGTGAGCACCTGTCCTGTTCTGTCCAGGACACACAGGCTTTGATCTCTTTTCCACCAAGATGATGGAGAATGAAGTCAACTTCATCATTGAGCCGTTAGCATAGCCACCTGCATCGGGCATCAATCAGCTGTTAGCTTAGCCGTCAAGTTGCTGGTTTAACCACAGTCTTCACCCTCTACCTTCAATTCCAGTGTTTAGTTCACCTTTTATTGTCAGCGGCAGGCAGCGGCGGGCTGGGGGGCGTCTTCCAGCGGACCATGTACTTCTCCTCCATCATGCTGTGGCAGAGGGAGATAAGGTAGCGCTCCAGGATGATCAGGCGCTGGCGCAGCCGCTGGGCTGAAAGCGTGCTCTTAGCCATCTGAGCCGAGAGCTTCTGCTGGTCGTCAACCAGCACCATCAGACAATCCTTCAGCTCGGTCTCATCTGTGAGCACAAGGAAATAAAACCCATTACCATCAAGCAATATCATCATTAATTGCAAAATGAAAAGGTGACCAAGTGAAATGCAGAACAACGATTCACATCTAATCACATAAATGCCACTCAAGTTCCACGAGAGCCATCATAGTTGCTCAGGGTGTAACAATGTACGTACGTCCTGGTACCAGCACCGTTCGGTCCAGAGGTGCACTGCGGTACACACATTTTAAGACTAATAACAATAGTTCATGTACAGAATTGTTTTAAATGCAAAACGTAAAAGCTCATAGTGCCCACAGTTGTGTTGGTCTTCCACTGGCCAACCTTCCAGCAGACCACAGGATGTGACTGACCGTTCATTCACCTTCCGGCACTTCTGCTATGGCTGGCTAATGTGACGGCGAAGGCTAACATCAAGAAACCAGAGCTGCAAGACACTCCGCCATCTTTAAAATGACCTGTTTGGGATCACTTTGGTTGCCTGATGAAGGATGACAGAGGAGGGAAAAAAAGCGGACAAGACCAAAGTCGTATGTGGACACTGCGATGGGGTCCTGAATTGTGCAGCCAGCAACACGCCAAATTTACTCAAACATTAAAAATGGCACCGTCCATGTGTCACAGTCGCCGCTACGAGGAAAAAACAAGGACAAGGAACTGTGCAGACTCCCGACATCATTTCAACAAGCCCTGTCTGGCAATTCAGAACGGCTGAAGGCAATAATTAAATCCATCCGTGTTTTCATAGCAACAGATCTACTGTCCCAAACGAAAGGGTGTTTTCTACAGCTGGGGAAATGATAACTGCCCAAACATCAGTCCTTTCTGCACGCAATGTTGAAATGTCAATCTTTCTGACAAAGAACATAAAGGTTGAATGAAACTGTGTAAACCACACCTACACACACCAAGCTGGAACTGGTAACTTCTTTCATTGATTTAATTTATTTAAATTTGTATTATAAATATCACTGAACTTGGTTTGGCTGCAGCAGTGTCCTCATCCTTTTTTTTACTGGAAAAGTAATCTTAGTTGTTACTGAATAACCTAGAATTATTAATGCCGCACTTGCACGTTTTTTATTTTATTGTATTTTGTTTATTTGATATTAAGAACTATCCAGCAGTATTTCTGTTACATTTGTGTATATTGTTCTCTTTGGTAACCAAAGAGAAGAATAAACCAAAGTCTGGTTTCAGAAAACAAACAAGTGTTTTGGATTAAATATGAGCAGTTTTTGTTTTTCTTCATTTTCCCCTTAACCGAGTACCGAACTGTACCACGACTTCTGTACTGAGGTACATACCGAACCGTGACTTTTGTGTACCGTTACAGCCCTAATAGTTGCCCTTAGTGGCATCTGTTATGTTGGATTTGCTTCATATTTTGCATAAATACCGTGGATGTATTCAACCAATACATCTAGACAGTAATATGATTTTCTAGATTAAACCAGCCTGAGCAGCTCTGTCTAGACAGTAACATGATTTTCTAGATTAAACCAGCCTGAGCAGCTCTATCTAGACAGTAACATGATTTTCTAGATTAAACCAGCCTGAGCAGCTCTATCTAGACAGTAACATGATTTTCTAGATTAAACCAGCCTGAGCAGCTCTGTCTAGACAGTAACATGATTTTCTAGATTAAACCAGCCTGAGCAGCTCTGTCTAGACAGTAACATGATTGTCTAGATTAAACCAGCCTGAGCAGCTCTGTCTAGACAGTAACATGATTGTCTAGATTAAACCAGCCTGAGCAGCTCTGTCTAGACAGTGACATGACTTTCAAGCAGGAGTATAAATGGGCAGGTAGGCAATACAACAAAACAAACAAACAACAACAACAACAACAACAACAACCCAAAAAACATAACAAAACAAAAACAGGAGGACGCTTCCCACCCCCCATGCCGCCAGTAGGGCTCCCACCAGGCCACTACAAGGTCCCATCCACCAATCCAACCGCGAATAGGGAGGAAGACGCGGAAAAGATGCAGGGCTGCAGCCCTCCAGGATCTGAGTTTGAGACCACTGGTCATGAGGAATGTACCACATGTAAATTAATCTAATGCAGGGGTGTCAAACTCAGATCCTCGAGGGCCGAAGCTCTGCACGTTTTCCACGTCTCCCTCCCCTGAATGTCCTGATGGTTCATCACCACATTCAGCACAAAGCCAGAGAACCAGCTGCTCATTGCAATCAGCTGTGTGGAAGCAGGGACACATGGAGAACGTGCAGGGCTGTGGCCCTCAAGGACCGGAGTTCGACACATGTGATCTAGACAATCATGTTACTGTCTAGATAGAGCTGCTCAGGCTGGTTTAATCTAGAAAACCATGTTACTGTCTAGATAGAGCTGCTCAGGCTGGTTTAATCTAGAAAACCATGTTACTGTCTAGATAGAGCTGCTCAGGCTGGTTTAATCTAGAAAACCATGTTACTGTCTAGATAGAGCAGCTCAGGCTGGTTTAATCTAGAAAACCATGTTACTGTCTAGATAGAGCAGCTCAGGCTGGTTTAATCTAGAAAATCATGTTACTGTCTAGATAGAGCTGCTCAGGCTGGTTTAATCTAGAAAATCATGTTACTGTCTAGATAGAGCTGCTCAGGCTGGTTTAATCTCATAACAGTTGGAAAGTATTTGGATCAGTGTGATTACTGTAAATAATATATGTAGCCCTAACGAGGGTATTGTATGTTGTCCCCCACCCATCCCCCTACCCCCCACTCCCTCTCCTCTCAATCTTCTCTCTCTCTTTGATCTTTCCCCCCGGGTCGTGTACAGCAGCCATACCAACTTCTAATAAAGCAGCAACATGGGGAGACTCTTCCCGTTGCAAGAGCAAAAACTGTTCTGACATCAGAAGCTCTCAATCACTTCATATTGTCTCCCAAGCTGCTGAACAGGACGAGGGTAAGAAAAAAGAAAGAAAGAAAAAGACATGGAAAACATGCAGGGCAAGGATAAGAGTTTGACACACCAGCTCATGACTAAACCAGCGATGACAGGAACAGTTCATAAAGCAGCAGGAAGCTGTATGGGCAACAACACAAGATGTTCAGGTGAAACTTTTGGATCCTCGTGGTGCTTTTAAAAACGTCACCTTGTCCAAAAGACACGACACTTGATAGATGCCAACAATGACGACCTGCAGCCTTCCACTCACACAGAAGCAGGTTGCAGCGTTTCAATACAACACCAGTTCAAATTCCAAGGAATCAGACATAAAAAAACTAGCATCCATCTTATGACATATTTCAACGTCAAAGAATATGAAATGAATTTCCCCGAACTAAACTGCAAACCTTGCTGCATCACAGTATCTCCAGTTTTGTGTTCCTGTTAGCCCAGACTTTACAGTAATGCTTTGAACACAATTCGAAAAACAAAAGACATGGTACTTTTTTGTATGACCTCTCCACAACAATAAAATGCATTTGAATCAAAAACAAACATTTGAATTTGACACACACACACTTGAACAAGATGTATTTTTATTCAGATGCAACCAAATGGAAACACCGAGCAGTGAAATTAAGACATTCATAAAACACACAGCTCCAATTTAATCTAATTCCATTCTCAGAATTGGTTCATATATCAATTCACATGGTATTTCAGCAAAGCTAAATGTGAAAAATTACAACTACTTCACTTAAGTAAGATTGCTTAAAAAGGGAGAAAAAAAACTCCACACAGAAATTGCTTTTCCACCAACTTTGACCACAGTCACGTAATTTAAAAGGCCTTTATTGTGCATCCGTACAGCAACTCTGCATTGAAGGGCCAAAATAGCGCGCCTGAAATCCACTGGGGTTTTATGTAAGCCAGGCTGGCCTGAGGTTGTGAGCCGTGCTCAGCTGTCAGAAGAGATAAAGAGATATGTATCCCAGATAGACTCCCACTAACACTCAGATCAGCCCCCGGCCCAAAGGGTCCAGAACCAAAGCCACCAAGCGAGGGGAACCCTGATCACTTTTATAGAACAAGTTGAGTCAGCAAGAAGCCAGAAAGGCTCAAAAGGCACGTCGCCGACCTAAAGCCACAAACACCTATTACCTGTACGATTCTGGACCTTCTGTTTTTGTGTGAATGACTTTGTGTCCTACAGTGATTAAGTTGTTAGCGCAGGAAATCTTAAAATTGATACCATTATTACACTTCTTAGAGCTGTTCACGTTCATAGTTCAACTTCTGAGCGACAAATATGTTTGACTCCACACTCGTTTCTCTTATATGTTCTATCGTCCTTTCAAGCACAACTTTATTTTCAATTAATACAGGGTGATCCTCAACGCAATATTTAATGACTGTTTTATACATGTATAACATGTTATGACTTTACCATCTCTGCATGCATCTATTACCAAATTGCACATCATGATGGCGCCATTAAAAGAACACTTTTATTTGGATCAACGAGCAATCAAATACATTGTCTGCCTTTTTGGTTGTGTTTTATGAGCAGAGATTTCAACATGTTGAACCGGAGCACTGTACAACGTGAACACTGCAGCCTGATATTCCTTCTGCGATCATGTCTGCTCTGTGTATTCATGTTCTGCATGTCAACATATTTGGCAAACCAAATGGACTCATAGTAGTTTGTGTTGACAACTGATCGTATTTCACTCCATTACTGAAACACTATTTTTAATACCTTGTGGCAACAGGGCGTAGGCATACAAACCAAGACAAATGAGTCAAAACGATCATTTCCAAGTACGGTACATATCCCAAAGCAGAAAGACTTCACACACTGAACATGGTCCGGCCAAGTGTCCGTTTAGTCACATGGTGATCAAAATACCAGACAATATTACAGCACATATGCTCATGGCCTCATTACTATTCAAACACCAGGTGAGGTTTCCAAATTAAAACCCCTCATCCAGGAATAAGTTCTCTAAAATATTAAGAAAACAACCTATTGAAGGCGAGGACAGATGCAGTGTCACTTGGGTGGGAGCTGAACTGCTGAGCCCACCAGGTCCCTGATATCTGGTCACACAATGGAAAAACAGGAAGTCTGTCGTTTGAACTTTCAGCATCAATGACTGAGCGCTAGTGCACGTCGTGCCCCTGGTACACCCACCGTACCATTGGATCAGTGTGATTTCCTGGCTCACTCAATAAAACACCAGCAAAGCAGCAACCAAGACAACTAGCATCCGCTGACCCATGTAGACCTGGCCTCTGCCCCCCCCACCCCCACCCCCCCCACCCCCCCACCCGTGCCTCCCCAATGCTTATCTCATACTACCACAGCACCGTCCCACCCAGACAACCCTCTCCTTCCCAACAACACTGCAATGCCAACTAAGATTACACTTTGAGGAGGTAAAAATAACCACTCAGACTGCAAGTTGTCATGTCAACTCTTCAACCCTTCACGTGACGGCAGAACAAGCTGGCCTCAGAACGGCCACACAGACGTGACACTAAGAGACGCAGCGGCCAGCTGTGTGTCCAAATGGTTGGTACACTTGGATGCTGTCAACATGGAGGTGTTGTGAAACCTGGAGTCAGTGGCTACTCCTTCCCTCCACGAGGAAGCAGAAAGGGCCAAAATAAAGAGTCCAGCTGGAGAAGGAGGGAGCATGGCAGAGGGCCGCTGAGGTTAGCTAGCATTGTCTCACCTGGCTGGCAGAGGGCTGCTGAGGTCAGCTAGCATTGTCTCACCTGGCTGGCAGAGGGCCGCTGAGGTCAGCTAGCATTGTCTCACCTGGCTGGCAGAGGGCCGCTGAGGCCAGCTAGCATTGTCTCACCTGGCTGGCAGAGGGCTGCTGAGGTTAGCTAGCATTGTCTCACCTGGCTGGCAGAGGGCTGCTGAGGTTAGCTAGCATTGTCTCACCTGGCTGGCAGAGGGCCGCTGAGGTCAGCTAGCATTGTCTCACCTGGCTGGCAGAGGGCCGCTGAGGCCAGCTAGCATTGTCTCACCTGGCTGGCAGAGGGCTGCTGAGGTTAGCTAGCATTGTCTCACCTGGCTGGCAGAGGGCTGCTGAGGTTAGCTAGCATTGTCTCACCTGGCTGGCAGAGGGCCGCTGAGGTTAGCTAGCATTGTCTCACCTGGCTGGCAGAGGGCTGCTGAGGTTAGCTAGCATTGTCTCACCTGGCTGGCAGAGGGTTGCTGAGGTCAGCTAGCATTGTCTCACCTGGCTGGCAGAGGGCTGCTGAGGTTAGCTAGCATTGTCTCACCTGGCTGGCAGAGGGCTGCTGAGGTTAGCTAGCATTGTCTCACCTGGCTGGCAGAGGGCTGCTGAGGTTAGCTAGCATTGTCTCACCTGGCTGGCAGAGGGCTGCTGAGGTTAGCTAGCATTGTCTCACCTGGCTGGCGGCCCCAGTCCCACGTCTCCATGATGGAGTGGTGTACAGATGTAGACGTCTCCTCCTCCTCCTTCTTTTCTTTGTCGTTCGCTTCATCCTTCTTCTGAGTGCCAAAACAATCAGGACAATCCTCTGAAAGAGTCCAAACAAATTACGACATTTAACTTGGTCCTGGGCAACAAGGTGAAACCATCCCCCGACACCAGACGTGTGTCCAGCGGTGTCCTAAGACAGCATGTTGCACATCGTGGTGACCACCTGTGTAAATCCGTCAGAAACTTTAGGGCAAACAGATGTGGTGGTGACCTACCGGGGTGAGCAGATTCTTCTCCGTTGAATGTGATCTCCTCGTCTTTGACCATTTCATTCCACATCTCACTCAGGCCGTCTGGAGAAAACGCTCGCTGCCAAGGGAAGAGCCAGGAAATCTCAGTTTGCATTCGCAAATGGAAAAATATAGGATCTCTCTCCACATCCATATCTGTGACGTGTTCATTTTATCTCAGATTAAAAAAAAAATATATATTACAATATTTGAGCAAATGAACCGTTTCCAACTTTGCCACATTTCCCAATAGTGACCAGGAGAAGAATCCTCATCTTCACAGCACACAAGTCAAACACTAGCAGCATTAGCAGTGTGAAACACACCAGAGCAGTAAAAGACATCCACCTTCTGCTCAGGGCGCTGGAGCCAATCCCAGCTCACCATGAGCAGGAGACACACTGGACTGGTCACCAGTCCATCACTAGACACGCTGGACTGGTCACCAGTCCATCACTAGACACACTGGACTGGTCACCAGTCCAGTGTGTCTAGTGATAGACTGGTGATGGACTAGTGACGGACTGGTGACCAGTCCAGTGTGTCTAGTGACGGACTGGTGACCAGTCCGTCACTAGACACACTGGACTGGTCACCAGTCCGTCACTAGACACGCTGGACTGGTCACCAGTCCGTCACTAGACACACTGGACTGGTCACCAGTCCATCACTAGACACGTCACCAGTCCATCACTAGACACACTGGACTGGTCACCAGTCCGTCACTAGACACACTGGACTGGTCACCAGTCCGTCACTAGACACACTGGACTGGTCACCAGTCCGTCACTAGACACACTGGACTGGTCACCAGTCCGTCACTAGACACACTGGACTGGTCACCAGTCCGTCACTAGACACACTGGACTGGTGACCAGTCCATCACTAGACACACACACACACCTCTTTTCCTGCCTTTCATTGAAATATTAAAGGCCAAGCGGCAATACACATCAAGTGCTTTTTACATAAAACTGAACAAAGTTGTGAGAGATTGAGATAAATTTCTCTCTGCATTGTGTCGCTGTGAAGGCTGAACTGCAATACATTTGAATTTTCCATGCACTGTGAATTCATGCATGCAATTCAACTTCAGTGTTTCAACTAGTCAGAAGCCTGAAGCACAAATAGAAGGAAATAATGACCAAAAAAACATTGAAGTTAACAGCCTGCTCCCCCGTCCAAAAGCTGGGTGAAGAACTGCAGATGCCCAGAAAATAGACTTGGTTATAATTGGTTATAATTGGGTCAAGGAATAGAAAAGCAGTGTTACTTGAAAGTACAAATCCCAAGGCATAAAGGCAGCATCCTTTATCCTTAAGCATTTGTTTATCGTAGTTCGTAGTTCTTGAGCCAATGATTTATATGCAAGTCACAAGTATAGACTGGGACATTAGATGCATTAGAGTTTCTTGCTCGTGAATATGAAGACCCTGCCTCCATGGATGCTGTAGTATACAACAGAAGTGAAAGGTAAAACCATTTTATTACTAATGTGACCAATTGTCACTCCTTTAACAATTTGGCAGCACTTTGTCCATCTATCCAAAGTCAAACATTCACAGCCAAAAATCAGATTCTTTCATCCAACCCAGTTAAAGCTGAAAATCTCCAGCACAAGCCTGCATAACTCAAAAAGAATAAAAATAGCCTTTTCATCTTCTTGGATTCAACCGATGCATAAAGACAACAATATTTGTGTCATCAGCTTGGTGCTACAATCATGTGTGGCTCTGCTTTTCAACAACAACAAAAAGTATTCATGACCTAAATATCAACTCAACTTTCTTCCCTTTTAAGGCTCAGATTCTTTTAACGTCAGAAACTTCACAGATGACACCGAGGAGACATGCAAAATGAAAGCTGCACTTCCCTGTGCACCAGACAACATATTGAACGATGGGAAAACAGGACATCCTTCCGATTTAACTCCTCATTTGACATTGGAAACTAATTTCGAATTCCTGAGTGGGTCTAGACGGGCTGAGCTTTATGGAGGTGCGAGCAGACGGCTTAGTACACAACTTGCTCTCTTCATATCAGGGCCTCGTCTAGTTCATCACAATTACCTTCTGCACACACTTGTTTTCACAACAGTGATTTCTGAAGAAACACTTCTGTGTTGTTAATAACTAAGCCTCTCGTCACATCACAGGAAGAATAATCATTTGTGCACAAGAGGCCCGATGAAAACTCTGCATCCTCAGTTTCACAGTCAATATGTTGAAATAGGGCAATTCGTTGACACAAAAGAATTGACTCAAGCAAAATGAAAGCAGTAAAATGAAATGATAAACACATCTCATCTGAAAGAAGCTCCATCCACATTAACAGTAAAAGTATTGTAAGAAAGCTAAATGCAATAATCAGACACACTGCATCTTGGTTCAGTCACACGGCACTCAGTCCTCAAACTACATTGACCTCACCACACCAGAAGCTGCATTGCCTCCTTGAAGTGCGCATACCTGCAGGTCTATCTTCAGCCATTTGTCATGAAATCGTATCTGAGCATCGAGGGTAAAGGATGGAGAAGGCATCTTCCCCTCGCCTCCCCTGGCTGCCAACGCAGCCAACCTGCACAAAAGAAAAACACATTCACTGATTTAAAAAAAAGGTACATTTGGTAAATCTGTATTTGACAACACGACAAGAGGAGTGATGCATGAGGCAGAACTGAGCTGTTGTCCATGACTTAATGATGCGTAATTGCACACTATGCACCTCCAACTCAATTCAAAACGCAGTACAAGAGACGGGCAGTCTGCAACTGAGGACAACTGATGGAAATCACTCCAACATCCACCATCATCATCATCCAAACCGCCTGCATGCTCAGTAGTTACAGTATTCTTCTACTACAAACAAGCTAATAGATCAGATTGAAGAGTTGCAGGTAAAGCGTCTTACATTTTCGGAACAACAATTGTGCAGAATGTGGAGACTTTAACTTTGCACCAAACGATACCTTATCGACGTCAATAACTGAAGAACGTCGCTATTTTGGGCCAGATGAATTTCAGCACAATATTACCAGGGACTTTTCGAGGACGCTCGGATAGCAGGAGCGTGAATCATTACCAATCCGTAATCCTTGACACTGCGGGTTGAGACTGGTGACCAAAGAAAACCAAAGCAGACAGCAGAGCGGTGTTAAACGGCAGGCTGACATGGCATCGCTGGGATCTTAATGGAACCCGGAGCTCAGAACATTCACGTTAGCTTAGCCGCTCATGCTAACCCCAACAGGAGGCTAGCTCGCCAGAGCTAAAGTAGCTCCCATCCTCCGGGCTCCACTACCCGGGCTTCTCGGACGTGACATCGAACCGAGAGAGGCGCAGCGTCCGTGACAGCTCGGCAGCCCAACGACCAACATGTCCGAGTCGAGACGGGAATTATAAATTACCTTCTGCGTCTCCTTGGCTATTCTCGTCCCCTCAGCAGGTCTGCTGTAATAACGAGCCCTTTCGAATGGCATTGATTGACAGGTCGCGGACAGAGGCACTCGGCATGGAAACAAATTACGTAGCCTCAACTGGGATACGGGGTGTGCTCGGTTTTCACCCCCGCAGCCCGCCGAGGCGGGGTTTCACGTGCAACGTATTCCAGCGGCGATTGAAGCCGCCCTGCTTGCCCGCACAGCTCGGTGATCAAAACGTAAGCCCATCTTGTGTGTGGGGGCGGGACGTAGTAGGGGCGGGGCCGGGTCCCGAGATGTGAAGTGTCCACTGGGCGGCGCCATATATCAAAATGAGCGTGCGTCGCCGCTTTTGACGAAACAGCGTAGGCGCCATCTTGGATGGGTCCCCAGTGTGCCTCCAGTTCATTCATACTGTAACCTCCACTGTGTGTGTGTGTGTGTGTGTGTGTGTGTGTGTGTGTGTGTGTGTGTGTGTGTGTGTGTGTGTGTGTGTGTGTGTGTGTGTGTGTGTGTGTGTGGGGGGGGGTTCTATATATAAGTATGGGTGTCGTCTTATGTGAGTATGTGAGGGTGTGGGGGGGGGGGGGGTCTACGCTCCCTAGCCGCTGGCCTCCAGCCGGGCTCGTGCTGGGCCATGCGGGTCTTAGACTCTGCTCTTCGGCCGTCGGGTGGGGTGGGGGTGGGGGGCTTCCTGTCCGGGTCCTCTTGTGGTGCCTTGTCGGAGTTGCTGTTGGTCCCCGTGTTCCAGGCCGGCCACTTGGGGGTGGGGTGGGGCGGCGCGGGAGGTCCAGCTGGGCCAAGTCCTAGCGACGGATGGACCTTCTCCCTCTCAGCCCCTCCTACCTTACCTCACCTTACCTCATTCAACAATAGGGGCCAGTGGGCGGGGCCTAGGGTGGGGGGTCCCGGCTTGGCGGTTCGGGTCGGGGTCCGGGGCTCTGCGCCCTTTATCCTTCTCCTGTGGACCCCTCTGGCCTGGGGGGGGAGGGGTCTTCTTTGCACTCTTTATCCTTCTCCTGTGGGCCCCTCATGCCTGGGGGGGGGCTCCTCTCTGCACGCTCCGTCTGGTGCCTTCAGGGTTGGGGCGTGGCGCCCCGGGGGGGTTTGTCGGGGCCTCCCTGGGTCCGGTGGGTCGCTGGGTACTGGAGTGGCGGCGTCCGGCCCTGGTGACCTCGGGCCCCGGGGTGGTGCTGCGGGCCCCCCCACAACAGTTCCATTCACATCCAGAGGACAAACCACACTCATGCACACACACTGGTTATTTTGGTTTTTGCTCTGTTGTTGTTCAGGCTGGTTTGATCTCATGGCGGTTGGAAAATATTAGGATCACTGTCATTACTGTATTAAAAAAAATGTAGCACTAACAAGGGTATTGTATGTTTCTCCTCACCCAGTCTATCTCTGTCTCTCCTCTCCCCTCCTCTCCTCTCCCCTCCTCTCCTCTCCCCTCCTCTCCTCTCCTCTCCTCTCCTCTCCTCTCCTCTCCTCTCCTCTCCTCTCTGACTCTGGTTTCCACAAAGTTTCTCCTGTTAGAGAAGTTTTTCTTTCCACCGTCACAAACACACCTGCTGCTCATGTGGATCTGATGGGCTTTTCTATTTTCTCTATAAAAGCAAATTGGAATGACTGACATGACATGAAGATGAGGAGAAGGTGGATGAAGATGAGGAGAAGGTGGTGGATGAAGATGAGGAGAAGATGGTGGATGAAGATGAGAAGGTGGTGGATGAAGATGAGGAGAAGGTGGTGGATGAAGATGAGGAAAAGGTGGTGGATGAAGATGAGTAGAAGGTGGTGGATGAAGATGAGGAGAAGGTGGATGAAGATGAGGAGAAGGTGGTGGATGAAGATGAGGAGAAGGTGGATGAAGATGAGGAGAAGGTGGTGGATGAAGATGAGGAGAAGGTGGATGAAGATGAGGAGAAGGTGGTGGATGAAGATGAGGAGAAGGTGGTGGATGAAGATGAGGAGAAGGTGGATGAAGATGAGGAGAAGGTGGTGGATGAAGATGAGGAGAAGGTGGATGAAGATGAGGAGAAGGTGGTGGATGAAGATGAGGAGAAGGTGGATGAAGATGAGGAGAAGGTGGTGGATGAAGATGAGGAGAAGGTGGATGAAGATGAGGAGAAGGTGGTGGATGAAGATGAGGAGAAGGTGGATGAAGATGAGGAGAAGGTGGTGGGTGAAGATGAGGAGAAGGTGGATGAAGATGAGGAGAAGGTGGTGGATGAAGATGAGGAGAAGGAGGATGAAGATGAGGAGAAGGTGGTGGATGAAGATGAGGAGAAGGTGGATGAAGATGAGGAGAAGGTGGATGAAGATGAGGAGAAGGTGGTGGATGAAGATGAGGAGAAGGTGGATGAAGATGAGGAGAAGGTGGTGGATGAAGATGAGGAGAAGGTGGATGAAGATGAGGAGAAGGTGGTGGATGAAGATGAGGAGAAGGTGGATGAAGATGAGGAGAAGGTGGATGAAGATGAGGAGAAGGTGGTGGATGAAGATGAGGAGAAGGTGGATGAAGATGAGGAGAAGGTGGTGGATGAAGATGAGGAGAAGGTGGATGAAGATGAGGAGAAGGTGGTGGATGAAGATGAGGAGAAGGTGGATGAAGATGAGGAGAAGGTGGATGAAGATGAGGAGAAGGTGGTGGATGAAGATGAGGAGAAGGTGGATGAAGATGAGGAGAAGGTGGATGAAGATGAGGAGAAGGTGGATGAAGATGAGGAGAGGACCAGGAGGCTGGTTCTGAGGTGAAGCAGTGCTGGTGACAGGAGTGAAGCAGTGTCTCATCATGACTCCCAGCAGGAGTCTTCAACAAGAAGCAGCAGCCTTCTGACGAGAAGAGGGTGGCTGGTCTGGATGTCCAGGGGAGACGGAAGCCGACCCAGTGCTGTTGCTCTCCAACAATGAAGAAGATGCAGCTTTTGGGAGCGCAGGAGGAGAGAGATCCAGACAGGAAGCTGCCGGGGCAGCAGCAGCAGCAGCAGGAGCAGCAGGAGCAGCAGCAGCAGCAGGAGCAGGAGCAGGAGCAGGAGCAGGAGCAGGAGCAGCAGCAGGAGCAGGAGCAGCAGCAGCAGCAGCAGCAGGAGCAGCAGGAGCAGCAGCAGGAGCAGCTGGGTGAACTGACACGTCACCGGCCAGTGGAGTGTAAAAGTTAGACAAGCTGAGTCCCGGAGGTGAGGCTGCTGCACCGGAGCGTCTCTTTAGACCACGCATTACCACTTCCGACCATGGCGGCTGATGGCTGGGGGTGGAGCAGGAGGAAGACCATGGGTGGCTGATGGCTGGGGGTGGAGCAGGAGGAAGACCATGGCTGGGGGTGGAGCATGAGGAAGACCATGGCTGGGGGTGGAGCAGGAGGAAGACCATGGCGGCTGATGGCTGGGGGTGGAGCAGGAAGAAGGCCATGGCTGGGGGTGGAGCAGGAGGAAGACCATGGCTGGGGGTGGAGCAGGAGGAAGACCATAGCGGCTGAGGGCTGGGGGTGGAGCAGGAGGAAGACCATGGCGGCTGAGGGCTGGGGGTGGAGCAGGAGGAAGACCATGGCGGCTGAGGGCTGGGGGTGGAGCAGGAGGAAGACCATGGCGGCTGATGGCTGGGGGTGGAGCAGGAAGAAGGCCATGGCGGCTGATGGCTGGGGGTGGAGCAGGAAGAAGGCCATGGCTGGGGGTGGAGCAGGAGGAAGACCATGGCTGGGGGTGGAGCAGGAAGAAGGCCATGGCTGGGGGTGGAGCAGGAGGAAGACCATGGCTGGGGGTGGAGCAGGAGGAAGACCATGGCTGGGGTGGAGCAGGAGGAAGACCATGGCTGGGGGTGGAGCAGGAGGAAGAAGAGCGAGGACAGGTGGCAGGATCCCACCAACTGTGTCCTGAAGGTCCTGGAAGGTGATGGTGTTGAACGAGGAGAACTGTTTGGACTGGTCCTCGGCGACCTTCATGAAGATAGACAACATCCTTCTTCTTCACTTCTCTGGAGAGCGGTTGAACATCCTCTTTAAGTTCAGTAATAGTCTTATTAGCCTTTTGGAGTGAGATATAATCCTCAGAAGGCACGGCTTATTTAAAAGGTGCTTTATAGTAGTAAAGAAAATAATAAAGAAAAGAAAAATGGTAGAAAAGGAAAGAAATGGTCGGGGATACAGAGCTGAAGGTGAGAGAACCTGTCCAGGTTTACAACCTCACTGTCAGGGTTCGTGAACTCAACTTATTCTCAAAAAAACACAGCAGCAGCAAAGTCAGGCAGTCCAGGGTCAAAACCAGAGCAGGCGAATAGAGGAGGAAATCCAGGAGGCGAGGTCGGGCAGGCAGGAGGTCAAAACACACGAAAGCAACACGAGGGAAAAAGGCGGGTGCGAATGGTGTGAGAACTCAGACCAACTGGCAACTGGAGCTGGAAGAGAGGGAACTAAATACACACTGATGACAATAACAAACAGTTGTGATCAGGAGGAGGAAGCAGGAGAGCACAGGGGCGGAGCTAAGGGGAACACAGGGGCGGAGCTAAAGGGAACACAGGGGCGGAGCTAAAGGGGAACACAGGGGCGGAGCTAAGGGGAACACAGGGGCGGAGCTAAAGGGGAACACAGGGGCGGAGCTAAAGGGGAACACAGGGGCGGAGCTAAGGGGAACACAGGGGCGGAGCTAAAGGGGAACAAAGGGGCGGAGCTAAATAGAACACAGGGGCGGAGCTAAAGGGGAACAAAGGGGCGGAGCAAAATAGAACACAGGGGCGGAGCTAAAGGGAACACAGGAGGGGAGGAGAGAAAGCCGGATCATGACTCTCACCTCCTGCCTGTTCAGGTAAAGGCTCTACACCCCAAGTCCAAAGTAATACACCGTAATAACAATCCAACTTTATCCATATAACTTTGTCTATATGAATGTCAGAACTCTTTCAGGACCATGACATCATCACAAGAACCGCTGATGTAAGTCAGGATGATAAGAATGATAAGAACTGGATTATTTGGGGGGTTTTTTATCAGGGAAATTGAGAATCCTGTATCAGGAGCAAATCAAAAATCTGAGACCTCTCCATTGGGGAATTGAACTGCAGTCTCTCAGTTTTTCCCATATTTGTATAAAACACAAGGATGCCTCTTTCGGGCAGATGGGGTTTGATAACCTCAGAAGGTAGCCCATCTCGGAGAAGGAAATGGCTGATTTAAAAACCACCAGTGTCTTGTAGTGCAGTGATTCCCAACCGGGGGTACACGGACCCCTAGGGGTACGCGAGGGTATTGCAGGGGGTACGCAGAAAGATTATAAATTAGCCTACAGTATCCACACACAAAAAAAAAATTTATACTATATTATATTGTATTATATCCTGAATTTTAGTAAGGCCATACGTTTATTTTCCATGAGTAGCAGTTCGTCCACAGTGATTGTAACACTACAATTCACATAATATGAAAAGACTATAAAGTGGCGCGCTTTAAAAAAAAAAAAAAAAAGGTTCACGTTCTTGCACGATTCGCGAAGCTAGCTAACTCCAGCTGCATACCGACTGTAAACATGGATGCATGGCTAGGCAGGAGTAAACGTCCAGCTACCGCTACTGCTACCGTCGCCTCGGACGCAGGCACAGGGGAGCCCAGTGAAAAAAGGAATTATGAAAGACTTAGGAAAGACAAGCAAGCGCAAGTGTCTCATTAAAAGGTATGTTTTTACACTCACAATAATTGTTTTATTTAAATGAGCAGTTGGATAGATAGAAAGACAAAGGGTTAAATATAAGTACACATTAAGGCGAATAATCACACACGAGAGAGGGGGTACTTTTCACATGGAAACCAGCTCAAGGGGTACACTGGTCAAAAAAGTTTGGGAACCACTGTTGTAGTGAACCCAGTCCTGGGAAGGCTCGGGGAGAAAACCATTAGCCGGTGTCAGGTTCAACGTGCGGACGGCCTGGACAACAGCTTGCCTCCAGAAACAGCGGCCCAGGCTCTGTAGCTCCACTGGAGAAGACACAGGAGAGGAGCAGATACCGGCTACAAGCCCGGCTGACTGCCGAAGGTAACGGGCACCAGGGCCTCTCCGTCGGTTCCCACTGAACAGCTTCCGCCCACCTCAAGCCGAGCAGCCCCCACCATTGAGCAGCTTATTGAGAGCCCCAGTAGCTCCTGGCTTTTTTGTAGGAGATGTTCTCCTTTTACATTACAGCTTTTATTTATAAGATTAAGTACAAAATCACATGCAAACAATCACAAACCGTGAAGCTCAATGTGAAACCAACTAAAACATGTCTGTCAAAAAAAACACAAAAAACCCCACATAACTATAATAACAATAATAATCATGGGCTCGTCCAAAAATGAAAATGAAACAACAATTACAAATATCATTGTTATTATTATTACATTATTATTATTGATATTACAATCATCATTATTGATTGCTGATCAGCTATTCCACCAAAATTCCTTCTTCTGTAAATAAAAACAGTTTTAATTTCTTTTGAAAGCATTTTTTGTTATTTTCTGTCAACAAAAATCCCGGTAATGCATTCCAGGCCACCATGGCTCTATAACAAACAGCTTGCTGCTTTTAGTTTGTTTTACAGCACACCTTGTCTCACTGCTCTGACATGTACCATAATTATGTTTATCTGTGAAAAATGACAAACTATTATCTATAATTTTAGGTATTTTTGTAACAATGACATTTCCAATAAATGTTACTGGGAAGTACTTTAATTGACTTTTAATTGTTAACCACACCAAACTGCACTGACCTCACATTAGTTTTATCTGGGCAACCTAAAACAATTCTTGCCGCTTTGTTCTGAGTTACTTGTGTCAATTATTTCCACTTGTGTTTGACCAAACAACTGAAGCATGACCTAAATGAGAGTGATTGAACTGGTTGTTTGGTCAACCACTGAGGACTGTACCTCCCACAGGGTTTCACGATGTCCACACTGCTCCCCATTTTCTGCAACACATAATTCATTTGACTGGTCCATGACAATTTACAATCCACTATTACTCCTAGCAATTCCGCTTGGTCAACTTGTTCGATTATGGTAGTTCCTAAGGTGAGATGCAACACTGTGTGGTTTTGAACCGACAACCTGCATTTTCAAAAGCTGCAATTAAATCTAAAAATATTGTGCCTGCTATCTTTTTTATTATCAATATCCTCTAAGCAATAATCTGTAATCTGAGTAAATGCAGTGGTTGTGGAGTGACCTATTTTATATGTATGCTGATAGGTTGTATTTAATCTATGAGCTGTAAAATGTTCTAGTATTTGGTTATATGCTACTTTTTCCATTGTTTTGCTTCATGCAGGTAACAAGCTTATTGGTCTATGCTCTGACCTGACAGTGGTTCTTTGTTATTTCTAATTAAAGGGATCATTTTTGCCATCTTCCATTAATTGATGCTTAGAATTGTCTTGTCTTAACTCCATGGCATTTCTCAATTGCTGAATTTTCTGAATGAAAAACTGATTCAGGCGATTTGGGAGATAAATTCCATCCCCCTCCAAAAACGAAGGCGCCGACCTTGTTTTCTTTCTCATAAGTTCATTCAATGTACTCCATACTTTTGCACTATACAATTGAGCTTGATTACTCTTTTTTTGATCATACAAACATTTTTTTTTTTTTTTTTTTTTTTTTAATTTGGTAACTAAATTACGTAATTTATGATATTCATGCCATGTTGCCAAATGGTTTGTTTTCATTGCGTCTGCTTTGGCTTCAGCTGGTTGTTTCCTGTACTGCTGGAGAGACGCTGCTGGTTTCCTCACCGGACCAGGTTCCTCTATCACCTGGAGCGTCAAACTATTAAACACCATCACAGCCTTGTAATAGGCTAGAGTGTTCCCTCTGACCAGTCTATAATACTTACTTCTGCTACAAACTCACTCGCTTTAAACTTTTTAAAGGTCCTTTTACAAATAAATGTCTGTCCTTGTTTAGGTACCTGCGTTTTCCTCTTGACTAATCAGATCGTGTTCCCTGCAGCCAACTGGAATAGAGACGGCCTCACAGCAAAACTCATTATTAAACATGATCATCATCAATAATAGCAGCGGAACGTATACCATCGGTTTTTGAATGTACTCTTGGGAATATCACTGACAAGTTGTGACAGATTACAAGTATTAGCAGATGAAATTCATTTGGTCCTTCACGCACAGCTTTCAGATTTCCAATCTCTATTTAAATCTCCTAAAAAAATCTATTTCATCTCTTGCGTCACAGACCTTATCCAGCATTGCACATATTTGATCAAGGTCTGAAACAACATCCAGTAACTGGCCTCAGATGAGGTAACTGCAGCTGTAATCAGAGTACTTGGACTCTTTGATGGACAGATGTGTTCTTGTTCTGACTGGGTGTGATTTTGGACATAACAAGCTACACCTCCACCATGTACATTTCTATCCAGTCTATAAATATTATAGCCATTTATATTTAATGCAGGGCTGTTTATTGTTGAGTCTCGGTGTGTTTCTGATATTGCCAATACCTGCAGTCTTGTAAAATATCAAATATCACCTGGATATCATTTATTTTATTCCTTAAACTGTACATGTTCAAATAAACCATTTTAAACCACCCTTATTGCAAAAAAAAAATAAAAAAAATTTCAATCATCTGATATTTGTTCGGACTATTATTTTTAGTTTTCCATTTTTAGTTTTAGCCTCCACCAAAACACTCCTCGAATTAACAAACGCATGCATACACACATACACACAGACACACAAACACACATACACACAGACACACAGACACATCCACACAAACACACAAACACACATACACACAGACACACAGACACACATACACACAGACACACAAACACACAAACACACATCCACACAGACACACAAACACACAGACACATCCACACAAACACACAAACACACATCCACACATCCACACAGACACACAAACACACAAACACACATCCAAACATCCACACAGACACACAAACACACAAACACACAGACACACAAACACACAAACACACAGACACACATACACACAAACACACATCCAAACATCCACACAGACACACAAACACACAAACACACAGACACACAGACACACAGACACACAGACACACAAACACACAAACACACATCCACACAGACACACAAACACACATACACACAGACACACAGACACACAGACACACAGACACACAGACACACAACCACACAGACACACAGACACACAGACACACATACACACAAACACACAGACACACAGACACACAGACACACATCCAAACATCCACACAGACACACAGACACACATACACACAAACACACATACACACAGACACACAAACACACATACACACAAACACACAAACACACAAACACACATCCAAACATCCACACATACACACAGACACACAGACACACATCCAAACATCCACACAGACACACAAACACACAGACACACATACACACAAACTCACATACACACATACACACATACACACAAACACACAGACACACAGACACACAAACACACATACACACAAACACACAGACACACAAACACACAAACACACAGACACACAAACACACAGACATACAAACACACAGACACACAAACACACAGACACACAGACACACAGACACACAGACACACATACACACATACACACAAACACACAGACATACAAACACACAGACACACAAACACACAGACACACAGACACACAGACACACAAACACACAGACACACAGACACACAGACACACAGACACACAGACACACAAACACACAGACACACAAACACACAAACAAAGGTCTTCACCACTGTCAGGGTCACAGCCAGTCCTCAGAGGCCTGTTAGGGCGTGGCCGGGTGTTTCCTCTCCGGTCTCTCCTCCCTTTATTCCAGGCAGTTTGTTCCAGGCAGTTTGTTCCAGGCAATTTGTTCCAGGCAGTTTGTTCCAGGCAGTTTGTTCCAGGCAGTTTGTTCCAGGCAGTTTATTCCAGGCAGTTTGTTCCAGGCAGTTTATTCCAGGCAGTTTGTTCCAGGCAGTTTGTTTCAGGCAGTTTGTTCCAGGCAGTTTGTTCCAGGCAGTTTATTCCAGGCAGATTGTTCCAGGCAGTTTATTCCAGGCAGTTTGTTCCAGGCAGTTTGTTCCAGGCAGTTTGTTCCAGGCAGTTTATTCCAGGCAGTTTGTTCCAGGCAGTTTGTTCCAGGCAGTTTATTCCAGGCAGTTTATTCCAGGCAGTTTGTTCCAGGCAGTTTATTCCAGGCAGTTTGTTCCAGGCAGTTTGTTCCAGGCAGATTGTTCCAGGCAGTTTATTCCAGGCAGTTTATTCCAGGCAGTTTGTTCCAGGCAGTTTGTTCCAGGCAGTTTATTCCAGGCAGTTTGTTCCAGGCAGTTTGTTCCAGGCAGTTTATTCCAGGCAGTTTGTTCCAGGCAGTTTATTCCAGGCAGTTTGTTCCAGGCAGTTTGTTCCAGGCAGTTTATTCCAGGCAGTTTGTTCCAGGCAGTTTATTCCAGGCAGTTTGTTCCAGGCAGTTTATTCCAGGCAGTTTATTCCAGGCAGTTTGTTCCAGGCAGTTTGTTCCAGGCAGTTTGTTCCAGGCAGTTTATTCCAGGCAGTTTGTTCCAGGCAGTTTGTTCCAGGCAGTTTGTTCCAGGCAGTTTGTTCCAGGCAGTTTATTCCAGGCAGTTTGTTCCAGGCAGTTTGTTCCAGGCAGTTTATTCCAGGCAGTTTGTTCCAGGCAGTTTATTCCAGGCAGTTTGTTCCAGGCAGTTTGTTCCAGGCAGTTTGTTCCAGGCAGTTTGTTCCAGGCAGTTTATTCCAGGCAGTTTGTTCCAGGCAGTTTATTCCAGGCAGTTTATTCCAGGCAGTTTGTTCCAGGCAGTTTGTTCCAGGCAGTTTGTTCCAGGCAGTTTGTTCCAGGCAGTTCCAGGAAGTGGAGCTGCTGGGGATTTATTACCTGATTCAGTTCAGCTGTGATGACCGGGTGGATCGTCTTCTCCTGACCTGGTTCTGGACCCACCGGGACCAGACCTGACTCTAGACCCTGCTCCTGGTTCTGGACCCACCGGGACCAGACCTGACTCTAGACCCTGCTCCTGGTTCTGGACCCACCGGGACCAGACCTGACTCTAGACCCTGCTCCTGGTTCTGGACCCACCGGGACCGGACCTGACTCTAGACCCTGCTCCTGGTTCTGGACCCACCGGGACCGGACCTGACTCTAGACCCTGTTCCTGGTTCTGGACCCACCAGGACCAGACCTGACTCTAGACCCTGCTCCTGGTTCTGGACCCACCGGGACCAGACCTGACTCTAGACCCTGCTCCTGGTTCTGGACCCACCGGGACCAGACCTGACTCTAGACCCCAGTAGCTCCTGGTTCTGGACCCAGCCTCAGCCTCCGGCCACCGGAACCTGCAGAAGCTTGTGTTCAGTCCCTGTTAAGAATCAAGTCCTCCATGGTTCTCGTCTGTCTCCAGGTGGTTTTTCTGCACCCGAGCCTCCGAGTCCTGCTGCAGTGTTCATCACCGTGTTCAGTGCAGCTCCGCCTCGTGACAGTTTCCAAAGTACATCTGTAATGTTCTGTGGGCTGGCTTCCCAACATGCAATACACCAAAATAAAGCCCTTTTTGATCATTAAAGTCTTTCATTTCTTCATGTCCTCCGGCTGTCGGTCAGTTACCGTCTCACTGCCCCAGTGCTCTTTAGCCAGGCTTTATCACAGTTTGATCAAATAGTTCAGCATCTCTTCGCTCTGTGAAAGTCCGATCAGTGTTTCTGGATGTATGATGCCGTCTAACGTCTGTTTTTCAGTTTGGCTCAGCCTGGAGGACTGAGGGACGTGGACTCTGGTCCTGAGGGGAGCAGGTCTCAACCTGGAGGACTCCAGGAGTCCAGGAGGACACTCACTCTATTCTCCAGGAGTCCAGGAGGACACTCACTCCACCGTACTCCAGGAGTCCAGGAGGACACTCACTCTATACTCCAGGAGTCCAGGAGGACACTCACTCCACCGTACTCCAGGAGTCCAGGAGGACACTCACTCTATACTCCAGGAGTCCAGGAGTCCAGGAGGACACTCACTCTATACTCCAGGAGTCCAGGAGTCCAGGAGGACACTCACTCTATACTCCAGGAGTCCAGGAGTCCAGGAGGACACTCACTCTATACTCCAGGAGTCCAGGAGTCCAGGAGGACACTCACTCTATACTCCAGGAGTCCAGGAGTCCAGGAGGACACTCACTCTATACTCCAGGAGTCCAGGAGTCCAGGAGGACACTCACTCGCTGGACTCAGTGGAGGAGGTGGGACAGAGGAGGACGTTGACCACAATGTCCTCCATCATGGAGGAGGTGGGACAGAGGAGGGCATTAACCAGGAGGTGGGACAGAGGACAGAGGACAGTGGAGGAGCTCAGCAGCTCCTTCAGTGTAAAACAAAACGCTACCAGAAGTCATTCATCCCAACAGCTGTTAGGATATTTAACAACTCTGTAAATGTCCTACATGTCCCTTACACCTGTACTGAGTAAATGTCCTACATGTCCCTTACACCTGTACTGAGTAAATGTCCTACATGTACCATACACCTGCACTGAGTAAATGTCCTACATGTACCATACACCTGCACTGAGTAAATGTCCTACATGTACCTTACACCTGCACTGAGTAAATGTCCTACATGTACCTTACACCTGCACTGAGTAAATGTCCTACATGTCCCTTACACCTGCACTGAGTAAATGTCCTACATGTACCGTTACACCTGCACTGAGTAAATGTCCTACATGTACCTTACACCTGCACTGAGTAAATGTCCTACATGTACCATACACCTGCACTGAGTAAATGTCCTACATGTACCTTACACCTGCACTGAGTAAATGTCCTACATGTACCATACACCTGCACTGAGTAAATGTCCTACATGTACCTTACACCTGTACTGAGTAAATGTCCTACATGTACCATACACCTGCACTGAGTAAATGTCCTACATGTCCCTTACACCTGCACTGAGTAAATGTCCTACATGTACCGTTACACCTGCACTGAGTAAATGTCCTACATGTACCTTACACCTGCACTGAGTAAATGTCCTACATGTACCCTTACACCTGCACTGAGTAAATGTCCTACATGTACCTTACACCTGCACTGAGTACAGCTCTTTAC